>NC_059406.1:2196543-2514006 GCF_905220565.1 Melitaea cinxia
TGTAAGTCAGAGATAGAGATATGCTATCGCGGACTTTTTTGTAGCATTTTTATAGATTTTGAATTCTCTAGTACATTACTTAACTGTATCTTTGCTAGTTTACGCGGCGTTCGCGTGGAAAGTTCCCATTTGGCGAGATTTTTTGCGACCTCTTCAACATTTGTCGCCGTATTTCAGCTAATTTACATAAAAGCATAATAAATTATATACCTAAACCTTCCTCAAGAATTACTCTTTTTTTTTTTTTTTTTTTTTTTAACAAGTCTTATACATCCACGGGCTTATGAACCCATGTCCTTTTTTACTCTAATACATGCAAATTTTTATTTTTATTTTTTTCTCTATTTCAAGGTAGGCGTTAGTCAACAACATCGCTGTTCAAGTCAGACTATGTTTGTTTTTAATGTCTCCAAAAGAGACGTGAGTCCACCGACCGGTTCTTAATCTAATCTATGGTACAAATTTAAAAAAAAAAAAAAAAAAAAAAAAAAGAATTACTCTTTCTATTGTTGAAAACCGTATAAAAATCCGTTCAGTAGTTTTCGAGTTTATCGCGTTCAGGCAGACAGGAGGACAGACAGGAGGACAGACAGGAGGACAGAAAGACGCGGCCGGGGGACTTATTTTTATAATAAGTATAGAAAGTGGGCGTCACTTTTTTGTCATTTACACGTATTGATTATAATAACTGGTATGGCTTTAGATTAAGAACCGTCGAATTATCTAAGATCAAAATTTTTTTTTACAAAAAAAAAAAAATAACCCTAACCTATCTAACTACCAAATTAGACTATTTATCGACATCATTTTGTTAGAAAAAAAAAACAACCTTAACCTATCTAACTTCAAAATGCGGTTCTTAATCTAAAGCCTAGCCTGTTTGTTACTTTAATTCATATTTAATATGAGGGCGTGAGTGTTTCTAAGTCGGGTAGTGTAGTTATGGATAGTTCTTGTCTTTCACGACTTTTTTTTTTCAAGAAATCGTTTTTATTAAGTTAACGTAATTCAAGTAGAAGACTGTCCCGCATGAACAAATCCGTAGCTACGCTGTCGCCTAAATGGTAAAAATGTGTAAGTGGAAATTTCTTAAGGATATTTTACGTCTATTGCAGTCCGACAGTCAACGTATAGAACTGTAGACATCGTTGTTTTTCTTTTTTTCTTTACGCGTATAAATTACTCGGTATTGTGATGTCAGTGAGTTGGACAAACGCGGTCATTCTCATGTAAATACGGCGCTATCTCATTCGGTGTCACCGACTGAAATTGCCCCCATCTAAACTGAGCAGTGAGGACGTCTTGTTGAAACGCTTTGAAAGTTAAGAATGGTGCCATTGTTCACTTGTACTGCACGTACCGCCTGAAGTGCTTCTAAAATTTTATCGCGAATTGAGATTTTTTTTTCTTTTATTCCTTTTATGTGAATTCCTTTTTTAATATTTTTGTTGCTGGTTTTATCGATTTATCATATTAGTTATACACATAATATAGGTAAACATTTAGGTAACTGCAAAAATTTGTAGCAAAATATGATTTTTTTTCGTCTTTGTTTCATAAAATATAATTACACTACTCTTTTAATTTTGAATCAAGAGCTACATGTATTTTCTTACTGTAATTAATTTTATTTCTGTTTTTTTTTCTTAATATAATTATAATTTTATCTATTTCTATATAGAAATAACAATTTCTTTTTGCCTTCAGGTGAAATGGTTCGAACAGCAACGTGAGAAACGACGTGTCAAACGAGACTACAACCCTTACGAGGGGTCGTTATGGTCGCAACTGGCGCGGAAACCCTCGCATAGAACAAGGCATCGAGCGATCACCCCTACGCCTTTCTTCCCTGACCCATTGTTCAAAGAACAGTGGTACTTGGTTAGTAATTACTGCATTCTTTTATTACTTTAGCAACACTTGCACAACAGGGAAGGATAATTTCAGGAGGTAATCTGCATCTTTTAAAATAAATTTTGAGGTATATGACTCCTTCAATCTCTAATGAATTACCGTGCCAATTAAGCTCCAATCTTTCTCCAGTAGATATGAGACTATTCCATAGTGGAATATTTACAAGATTCAGTACAACAATTTTTCATAATATAGGTTGTCTATTTTAAATTGCGATCAAATGTACAAAAGTGATACGTATGGAATTAATACTAAGCAGAATTATGTTTTGACAGAATGGCGGCGCTAAAGATGGACTTGACATGAACGTAGCACTAGCGTGGCAGAAAGGTTACACGGGTAAAGGGGTTGTTGTGTCCATTCTTGATGATGGTATCCAAACCAATCACCCAGACTTAGCGCAAAATTATGTAAGTAAATTATTTCATTTTTAGGGTTCCGTAACTCAGAAGTAAAAATCGAAACCCTTATAGGATCACTTTTTTGTCCGTCTGTCTGTTAAGACCCCTTTTCTCAGAAACGCGTTGAGGTGTCAAGCTAAAATTCATATCAAATACTCATCTACTGTCCCTTTGAGCTGTGAAAAAATCAAACTTCTAAGCCAACGTAATCAAAAGATACAACTATGCTGAAAATTTTGACACTCGCAAGGGAATCAAAACAAAAAGGGTACTTCCCCTAAACTCACATATATACAGCACAGACAAAGAAAAAATTGCGAAAGTCATAAATTTTTGGTTACACCATATAATAAAAATATTTTTAGTAGTTTTTGTACGGAACTCTCAGTGCTTTTTTTAATAGTGCGATTTTTTAAATAGTTCCTCAGACTTGTTCACCTACGTGTTTTTATAGAGTTACTGGAACAATAGTTACAGTTACAAAAGCAATGAATGCTATGAGAATGTTACAACAATAAAATAAAAAAATAAAAATGCTAATAACTTTGTTTCTTACGTTTTAAGGATCCTCTTGCTTCCTATGATATCAACGGAAACGATGATGATCCGATGCCTCAAGACAACGGTGATAACAAACACGGAACACGGTGCGCTGGAGAGGTAGCTGCGGTTGCGTACAATCAATATTGTGGAGTTGGCATAGCTTACAATGCTAGTGTAGGAGGAGTGAGGATGCTCGACGGTGTCGTAAACGACGCAGTGGAAGCTAGGGCGTTGGGTCTAAATCCTGACCATATTGATATTTACAGTGCTTCGTGGGGACCAGAAGATGACGGGAAAACGGTTGACGGTCCTGGTCCACTAGCTAGAAGGTACGAAAATATTTTTATTTCTAAGTTAGGCATGTATTGCAAACAGTTTGAAATTGAGATATGTAATATTAATTTTGTTTCAGAGCATTTATTTACGGAGTAACTAGCGGTAGACGAGGTAAAGGAAGTATTTTCGTGTGGGCATCAGGAAACGGTGGACGTCATACAGATTCGTGCAACTGTGATGGTTACACGAATAGCATATTTACTTTGTCGATCTCAAGTGCTACACAAGGAGGATATAAGCCTTGGTACTTAGAAGAATGCTCATCTACGTTAGCATCTACTTACAGTTCTGGTACACCTGGGCATGACAAAAGCGTTGCTACTGTTGATATGGATGGAAGGTTAAGAGCGGATCATATATGTACGGTAGAACATACAGGAACATCAGCTTCGGCTCCTTTAGCAGCTGGTATATGTGCCCTTGCTTTAGAAGCTAACCCAGATTTAACGTGGAGAGATATGCAATATTTAGTAGTATTAACTTCACGTTCTCAACCTCTAGAAAAAGAAACAGGATGGATTGTTAACGGTGTTAAAAGAAAAGTTAGTCATAAGTTTGGTTATGGTCTAATGGACGCGACTGAAATGGTAAATCTAGCTGAGCAATGGATATCTGTTCCACCCCAACATATTTGCAAGTCTCAAGAAATCAGTGAAGATAAACAGATCGAATCTTCTTATGGTTACGCTTTAAGTGTGCACATGGATGTTAATGGCTGTAGTGGAACGGTAAACGAAGTACGATATCTTGAACATGTGCAGTGTAAAATATCGTTGAGATTTTTCCCGCGCGGAAACTTACGTATACTACTCACTTCACCGATGGGAACTACATCTACATTATTGTTTGAAAGACCTCGTGATGTTATTAGTTCTAATTTTGACGACTGGCCATTCTTAAGTGTTCACTTCT
Organism: Melitaea cinxia; assembly: GCF_905220565.1. Classification (NCBI taxonomy): domain Eukaryota; kingdom Metazoa; phylum Arthropoda; class Insecta; order Lepidoptera; family Nymphalidae; genus Melitaea; species Melitaea cinxia. The sequence continues at coordinate 2,200,650 of NC_059406.1, forward strand.
GGGGTGAACGAGCAGAAGGCAGATGGACTCTGCAAATCGTTAATGGCGGTAATAGACATGTTAATCAACCGGGGATCCTCAAAAAATGGCAGTTAATATTCTATGGTACCTCAACTGATCCAGTGAGATTACGGTCTAAAAGACCGTCGCATCTAGTTCCATCGTTCGCTTTGCCGACCGCTGCTGATGGTTACGATTCTATCGGGGATTCTTTTTACAATACTGACGCGTTTACCAATTACCAGAACTTTCCTACATTATTTGCTGCCGGTTCCGATCCGGAAAAAGCAATAGCCCGTCTCGACGGACATAACGTCCCTTCACCGCATGGGGAAAATGTCCTCGCTGATAGTAATGATAGGCGCGTCATGCACGAATGTGATCCCGAATGCGATTCCCAAGGCTGCTACGGAAAAGGACCTACCCAGTGTATAACATGTAAAAATTACCGACTCGACGACGCTTGTGTGTCACGATGCCCTCCAAGAAGTTATGCCACTCAGGATGGAGTTTGTTGGCCCTGTCACGAGTCATGCGAGACTTGTGTTGGACCGGGACAGGATTCGTGTTTAACTTGTTCTCCAGCTCATTTATTAGTAGCCGAATTAGGTTTATGCTTGCAACAATGCCCTGATGGATATTGGGAAAATAGTGAAGCATCGATATGTCGACCATGCGCCGCGCATTGTTCAACTTGCTCAGAAAGAGCTGATTCATGTACTTCCTGTAAACGTCATTTAGTTTTATATAATGGAACTTGTGCTGCCTCTTGTCCGCCGTCTACATATGAGAATGATGACTATATGTGTTCAAAATGCCATCCTTCCTGTGATACCTGTACTGGATCAGAAGAGTCGCAGTGTGTTACGTGTCACGCTTCAAACTATATACTTGATGGTAAATGTTTACCCACTTGTCCCAGTGGATACTATGCAGATAAAAAGAGAAAAGAGTGCATGAAGTAAGTATATTAAAAATTATTTAAAATATATATTTTTGACGTAAAACTTCTTTACGCACGCTTGACTCGGGGAGTAAGCTGGTGAATGCGTGACGAGAACGTTACGAAAAGTGTGAGGCGGAGCAACAGAGAGAGGTGCGAGCACACATTTTCTTTCTTTCTTTCTCTCATAGCCAGTTACGTTTCGTATATCTAAGACACAGTGTAGGCTTATTATGCAGGCCTATTGCTAAAGAAGTTTTACTTCGGTCATGTGATCTAAAGGACACTCGTCTTTTAAGACCAATATTGATTTAGTACAATATAAAAAAAAATGTTATGATACATGTTATGTTGTTTTTACACCATGGAATTCAAGCACGCAAATGTTAGATCATATTTGTTTATTTTCTTTTATAATTATTTCTTTTAATATTGTTATTTTTGTAACCTTTTTATTAATATGATATTTATTTTCAGATGTCCAATTGGCTGTGCGTCGTGCTTAGCGACATTGTGTCTAACTTGTAATTCAAACTGGGAATTGAATAAAAAGGGCAAATGCGTCGCCGTCGGTACCGACAAATGCTCTTCTGGAGAATTTTTAGATGGGAGTCAATGTAACGCGTGTCATACAGATTGTGAATCTTGCTTTGGTGAGACAGAAGCGAATTGTCTTACTTGTTCCTCGCCAGCGTTGATACAGAATCACAAGTAAGTCTACATAAAGTAATTTATTTCAGACAAAAATACTCATAACAGTGTTATTAAAATGTTGCCTTGTTTATTTGGATAGTTTTAATATTTTTTTTGGATAATACAAGTAAAAAAATGACTAACTATACGTGACGAATTATCGTCATTGTGTTACTTTTAAAGATATAATCGTTTCATATCAGGTTTTGTTAGATCGCTTGCTTAAAAATGAATCTGAAAAAAAAAAACACCATTTTTGGCTACGATTTTCATATACCTAATCTCGTGCAAAATATCCTAAATAGTAATAGCTAACTCCTCATATAACACGTTGAAGATAAGACCAACTTGATCATTACGTCTAAACTGCATCCAAGTTCAGTGACTCCATAATGTGCATTACTCTTTGCGGTAGAGTTCGCTTTTTGCTTGCACCCTAGCTTAGCACTTTATAATTCTATTCACATTCTAAAATAAACAACTTCATATCACGGTCGTTATGCAGGATAAATGTATTAACTGTTTAAACAATTCTTCGAAATTCGAGTATTCATGAAGATATTTACTCGTAATATCAATTTAAATCCATAATATGTAAAGGTGGAAAATATGACTGACCAAAATAAACATCAGGGTTTTTCATCAGGTTTATTTGTATTTGATTGCCTCAAATATGTACAATTTTTACGATATTCGGATAGGCTTTTGTAATTACGTTTGTTCCTTTATAAGACAGTTTTATGGCTGCTTATACCAGCTCAGAATACTCAGCCTATAAATGCCGGCAAAGGATTACTCATTGATGTTTGATAACGATTCGAAGACAATCCAACTGTATATCAGTAACATCAACTGTAATGCAAAAAAATCAACGTATGTATTTCTAGTTTAAAATTTTAGCTGGTTTTCTGACTTTTGTTATTATTATTTTTCATAGATGTGTATCGGAATGCAGTCGAGGGTACTACTCAGAGGCCGGTCGGTGTACTCGTTGTATGCACGGATGTGCAGAATGTGTATCGCGTTTGAATTGTACTTCGTGTATCGGTTCTTTGAGGCTTCAGTCTGGCGCTTGCAGAACTTCCTGCGCTGAAGGGTAAGATTTATTTTTATATTTCGTCTACTTGTTTGTTTATTTCATTGCTTGAACGCGGTAATCTTAAGGACTAACTGTTTCTTATTGAAAAATTCTTTTATTTATGGCTAGCCTAATTACCTAAAAAGGCTATATATAAATACAATATTTTTATGAATTTTTTTCTTCAAATTAATGCGGGTGTAATCGCGGGGCACGGCTAGTTTCTATAATAGAACAAACAGTATTTATAATACAATGATTTTAGTAAACGTCAATATATTCACTGACCAGTTAAGTTTTCACAAATGGAATAAATATGCATTAAAAATAGGAAGAAAATCACAGAATTGTAAATTATATTATCAAATCCCTAAGCAACTTACAAGGTGAATTGGAAGATCGATTCTTCTATCAAATACATGGTATTTCAATAAGCGAATTTGACCGAAGATTGCCATTATTTACCTAAAGTTTTAGTTTTGATTCCGCATGTTGTATTTGTATTTTGACGTTCAGGCTAACCGTATATGTCTCGTTTCTATAGACATCTGCGTAACTGTATTAATTGGAAGATCGATTCTTCTATCAAATACATGGTATTTCAATAAGCGAATTTGACCGAAGATTGCCATTATTTATCTAAAGTTTTTGTTTTGATTCCGCATGTTGTATTTGTATTTTGACGTTCAGGCTAATCGTATATGTCTCGTTTCTATAGACATCTGCGTAACTGTATTAATTGGAAGATCGATTCTTCTATCAAATACATGGTATTTCAATAAGCGAATTTGACCGAAGATTGCCATTATTTACCTAAAGTTTTAGTTTTGATTCCGCATGTTGTATTTGTATTTTGACGTTCAGGCTAACCGTATATGTCTCGTTTCTATAGACATCTGCGTAACTGTATTAATTGGAAGATCGATTCTTCTATCAAATACATGGTATTTCAATAAGCGAATTTGACCGAAGATTGCCATTATTTACCTAAAGTTTTAGAGTTTTGATTCTGCATGTTGTATTCCGCATATTTGTATTTTGACGTTCAGGCTAACCGTATATGTCTCGTTTCTATAGACATCTGCGTAACTGTATTAATTGGAAGATCGATTCTTCTATCAAATACATGGTATTTCAATAAGCGAATTTGACCGAAGATTGCCATTATTTACCTAAAGTTTTAGAGTTTTGATTCCGCATGTTGTATTCCGCATATTTGTATTTTGACGTTCAGGCTAACTGTATATGTCCCGTTTCTATAGACATCTGCGTAAATGTATTTCTGTTTTTAAGTTTTCAAACATCAAAACGTCACTTATCCTCCAGGAAAAGTGGAACTAAATTTCTTCCTAATAGTTTTAAGCTTGTACAGTTTGATTGATAATATTATATTTGTCCAGGTACTACGCAGATCGCGGAACATGCTCCAAGTGTTATTTATCTTGCCGGTCTTGTGTGGGACCCAGACGAGATCAGTGCGCATCCTGTCCTCCTGGTTGGAGATTAGCAGCTGGGGAATGTCACCCTGAATGTCCTCAAGGTAGGTGATGTTTTCATTTACGATTCTATGTACCTCCTTCTTATATAAGGTAGGGCACAGCAGGAAATTTCCTGCTCGAAATCTGGAGTCGCTCGTCAGGGGAAGTACCTTGAATTTACAGAAGATCGCAGCTAAATAATACTGCTTTCAAGCAGTGTTGTGTTCCTGTTGGTGAGTCAGGTGACCAGAGGTCCTCAGAAGATGGGGGGGGGGGAGTTAAGAGTAGGATTGTTTTTAATTAATTTATTGAAGTGTATTAAATATTTATAAATGGAGATCGCAAGCTAATGTCAATCAGTCTTAGAGGTTTTGAAATTGTAACCTGGTAATACCGGAACTAGTCTCTAGTGATCCAAATAATCTGATAGTTGAACTTACATTTGCATTTAGAATGATTGTTCGGTATTGCATTGGGATGTTGACTCAACGCCTATGCTGAATGAAAACATTGTACATCTTGATTTGAATAGTTTTAGGGAAATTTCGGAAAACGCATATGTGCCATTTTTAATGGAATCCGAAACAATCTTTGAAATATTTAAATAATATTGAGGATTTAGGAGGAGGAGGGGAATTAAAAAATTTTGTTAGTTGATTTGCAAAATATAGTTTTTCTCTAAGACTACTGTTTGTCATAATATAAACCTTTTATTATTTATTTATTTAACACCAACGAGATGGACGCTGACAATCGACAGTTATAATCATAAACAAAAGATTTTAAAAGCTATAGTTTATATTAATTAGTGTTACACTCATTCTATTAATTTGAGCACATATATATTATAAAAAATAATAATTAAAATACATTTAAAATCAATTCCAAAATAGTTTTAAAAAGTCTCGATCAATTTACCATACAGTTGAAAGCATAAACAATTATGAAATTATTTGATTACAAAATTAAATTAACATTAATGAATAAGTCGCTGTTATACTCGTATGACATAACTTCCTCGCATAGTATTATTATCAATTTCCATCACCAGGGTTCTACCAAACCGAGGATGGCTGTCGTCATTGTCACCACTATTGCCGCGAATGTAACGGTTCTAGCCCGCTACACTGCACGTCTTGTCCTCCGCGGTTCATGTTAGATGGCGGGATATGTATGGAGTGCCTCGGTTCACAGTACTTCGAAACGAGCAGTGGAATATGTCGCGCTTGCGACGAATCGTGTAGGACTTGCTCCGGTCCCGGGCAGTATAGCTGTTCCGGTTGTTCGAGACCATTGCGACTTGATAGGTGAGTGGGAATGATTGTTATGTCTCTATCTGCGGTTTAGCTTTTGTTTTAGAATTGAATTAATCATACGTTTTTGGATGTGTTCATTCAATATTCTTTGTATGTGGTAAAATGTATAATAGTGTACGATACGATACGATTCAGCTGAAACATCCCAGTGCTGGGTATTGGCCTCTATCTCCATGTAAGAGAAGGATAGGAGCTTAATCTACCATGCTACTCTACTGCGGGTTGGTGGATATGTTCCCTGTTATGAGTAACGATCGGATGATAACAACCGGGACCGAAGGCTTAACGTGCGCTCTGAGGTACGGTGGGGAGACCCACAAGGATCAAACCGGAACGAAATATTTGTGCAAATACAAAAATCTATCCCGAGCTGGAATCGAATCGTTGGTGTTTTAGGCGACTACACGTTACTCATACTCGTAGTAGGAAATATATCCGCCAACCCACATTGGAGCAGCGTGGTGGATTGAGCTCTGATCCTTTTCCTACATCCCCATGTAGTATCCCCAAAGAGACCTGCCCAGCAGTGGGATATTACAGGCTGAAGCGTTCATGCCAATGTAACGACACAATAGTCCCTATTCATCCATCAAATTATTTTAATCTAACAAAATTTATGAATAAATTAAAAAATATATATTAATTATTGTTCTTTCTACTAATAAAAGTAACCAGAAGTTAGCTTGAAGTGAGCAATTTAAAATCCAATACAAACTCAGCGTATAGCATTCGAATCGATTAATTTCCTTTAATTTAAAATCAAACAGACAGCCGTTCCTCACGTCGTTGTTCTTCACTAAAGTTACGTCTTGATAAGTGTTTGAACAACTTGGCGATTAGTTTTGAAGCCCGGACTCTGTACAACGAACGTCTATAGGGCATAGAGTAGTCTATAGAATATTTGTCTATAGTCTGTAAAATATTTATTACGTTTTAGTGGACGTTGATATGGAGTGAAGATAATTGGAAAACACTTATTGATCTTTTAATTTTTTTTTCAAACCCTGCTAACATATTATTAAAATGTCTGATAATAACTGAATACATCTTCAACATTTTTTTCTAAACGAAATGCGTTTTTTTTTTGTTAATTATGATAATTTTTATTATTGTTCTCTAAATAATAGAAATATTTCGTTATTTTTTTTTGGTATTAGAGTAATTGAAATAAGGATATAGAGATAAAAAATAAATAATTTGATATATATATTGCTTTTATGGAACAAAAAAGGTTAAATATTAAAAATGTGTTTTTTTTTTTAAATTATCGTTCTATTTATTTTAATTTCAACGTGTTGAAGCAGCGGTCGCAGTACTGTATGTTGCGGTAGTTGTAAGTTCGATTCCAGCACATGACCAACATTTAGATTGGCCATATAAATGTTTGTCGTGGTCTGGGCATTTGGTCTTGTGTATTGTGTATATATCCGAATTGTACCGTGGCACAAGAGTTAATCCTAGTGGGGGTCGTTGAGCGTGAAGCGTTTATATATTTATTTACTAGCATCCCGCCCGGCTTCGCACGGGTATTTCACAAACATTTTTCATTCATACAATATACATATATAAATTTTCACAAATTTTTTTTGAAAATATAATTAAGCCTATGTCAACCGCGGATATTGTAGCTTCCCAATAGTGAAAAGAATTTTTCAAATTGGTTCAGTAGTTACGGAGTCTCTTCAATGCAAACAAACACACAATCTCAAATCTTTTCTCTTTATAAAATTAGTATAGATAATATTTAACAAATTTGATATTTAAGTACAAAAATATTACGTTCGGACGGCATACACGTAATTAATTTTATTAGATATTACTTTGTGGCTAACTACTTGTAGCACTTTAGCAAGTTACGTTCAATAGCTTAAGACCACGAAGGTTAGGTCATTACCTAAAAGTTCATTCCTTTGATCCTTACCCCTTTATTATTTTAACACAAACTACCACCAAGCTCAATTAAAACGTAAATGCTTTTATTATACAACGTATCAGATCTCAAAGGTAAGATTTTTCTAACGGATCAAAGTTAAAATTTAATATCTTTGAGAATAGAACGCTAACTCATCCACTCAAAGTAAAATTAAAAATAATAATAAGAAAAATATACTTTTGTTAAACTTTTGAGTTACAAATAATTTTAACAGTTTTATTCGTGGCAAATGTGACGAAAGTAGGTAAATTAATAATATTCCGTTTCACCAAAGATTTGCTCAAAAATTGTTGTCTATAAAATCTTCTAATATATAAAATTCTCGTGTCGCGGTGTGTGTAGTTAAACTCCTCTGAAACGGCTTGACCGGGCAGGTCGGGTAGGTCTGAGAATCGAACAACATCTATTTTTCATCCTCCTAAGTTATAACGAGGGGGGGGGGGGTTGAGGAGGTTACTAACATATATGGCAAAACAACGTTTGCGGGGTCAGCTATTATTACAGCCTATACAGTCCACTGCTGGACATAGGCCTCCACAAGTTTACGCCAAAAATAACGTGAACTCATGTGTTTTGCCCATAGTCACCACGCTGGGCAGGCGGGTTGGTGACCGCAGTACTGGCTTTGTCGCACCGAAGACGCTGCTGCCCGTCTTCGGCCTGTGTATTTCAAAGCCAGCAGTTGGATGGTTATCCCGCCATCGGTCGGCTTCTTAAGTTCCAAGGTGGTTGTGGAACCTTGTTATCCCTTAGTCGCCTCTTACGACACCCACGGGAAGAGAGGGGGTGGCTAAAATCTTTAGTGCCGTAGCCACACAGCACAGGGGTCAGCTAGTGTGCATATAAACAAAAAACCTGTAAATGTTATGAACAAGTTTGTGAGAATAGACTTGTTAAATGAAGTTGTATGCACACTTTATATGTCACTCTTTTATTCTAAAATTAAAGAACATCAAATAAGATTTTTTTTTAATTTCTGCTTAATTTTTATTTTATTTTTTTATTAAAAATTCAACAGAATACTAACCTTAAAAAAATAGCGAAATATGTCCATCTCTTTTCGAGTTTTGCGCTCGGCAACAATATAGAAATTTTTTATTTATATAGGTAGATTAATTTAGTTTGGAAATGTAATACCAAACCGCCATCACGTTGACTTGTCACAGGTTGAACAACCAATGCGTGCAGTGTTGTTCGGAGCGAGCGGTTTCAACTAATTCAACGCCTCCACCCGATTGCTGCCATTGTCATCCGGACACCGGTAAGATTATGCTCTTGGATTGAATATTAATCCTTTGATTTTGGCTTTGAATGTTATTTGGTGTCGGATTTCTTGAAGTATTTTTAATAGGTATCACGTTAAAATGTAATTGATGAGAAATATTAATGAATTAATTTTTACTGAATTTGAATGAATTTAAATGATGAAGAATATAAATTCGAAACATGGAGAATGAAACTGGAATCGTTACGAATAAGTTGAAAATTTAATGAAATAGTTATTATTTTTATATTATAACTAATTCATATTAATACTTTGACCATTTAAGAGTATTATGGTACAAGATGGCGTATGTGTACGTTTTTTTGGTTTTTTTTTTCTTAGATATTAAAAAAAATAATAATAGCTGTTTTTACGCACAGACCTACAATGATGTAATAGTAGCAATTCATGTCTATGTGTATCTTTATGAATACTTCAAATTAGGCGTCTATGAAATGACGAAGTGGCCATTGAAATAATACTTTATTGAGATTTTAGCAAAGTTATAAGTATACATCTCAATTGGAACATAGTCATAACATCGTGGTACGTTCCAGGCGAGTGTATAAACTCATCAGTGGCTGGCAAACGCCGTATACCGGAGTGGGGCGCTCTCGAAGCCACACAGAGCGAAGCCACGCCACACTCTCGAGCCAGCGCTGTTGTGGCATTCGCCGCTGTTGCCATTGTTGTGTTCGTGGTCGCTGCGATCGTGATACAGGTGAAGACTTGTTACTTTATTTTAAATTTAATTATTAACTTTTACTGAAGTAAAACTTCTCTACGCACGCTTGACTTGGGAAGTAAGCCGGTGAATGTGTGACTAAAGCGTTACGAAAAGTGTGATCGAGCGAGGCGAACGGAGCAAGAGAGAGAGGTGTCAGCACAAATTTTCTTTCTCTCTTTCTCTCATAGCCAGCTCGTTTCGTATATCTAAGACACAGCGCAGGCCTGTTGCTATTTTTTTTATATCACTAGGTCGGCAAACAAGCGTACGGCTCACCTGATGGTAAGAGATTACCGTAGCCTATAGACGCCTGCAACACCAGAAGTATCGCAAGCACGTTGCCGACCCAATCCCCAATCCCCCCAGGAGCTCTGGAAAAGCTCTCTGCTAAAGAAGTTTCACTTCAGTCGTGTGGTCTAAAGTACACTCGTTTTTTTTTTGTTTATATTATATATTTATAGAAGGTACGTTGTTACAGACGCGAAGTTCGCGGAAGCCTCGAACCCGTTCGAAGGGAGCGTACTATTCGCCGCTCGCGTGCGCGGACGAGGCCGAAAGTTCGGTGCTCGGCTCGCGAACACTACCCGTCGAGCTCGAGCACGAGCCCCTCCTCGAACACTCCACATAGAGTGCTGTGATGTAGACGTAAGTGATTTGATGTGACCCGACTGCGATTTTATTCGACTATCGTGACTCGACTAAGGTTTTATTCGATTTTCGTGACTTGCTTTCTATCGATTTAAATCGAACACGTAAAAAAAAACGTCAACCAATTTTATTTAATACTACGAGTTAATTTGGAGTACTTAATTGTGACGCAATTTTAATCAAATAAGTAAAAGATTCATCTGAATTTTTTTAATACTACAAGATAATTTAAAGTAATCTATTTGGGTTAATCAGCACGTAATTGACTGTTTTTAAGGCTGTTTTTTTTAAGTGACTTTTCTTGTTCGATTGTAAAGTCGCTCGTTTTAAAATCGACTCGAGTCGCATCACTAGTTGACGTAGCGAGCACGAGTTCTCGGCTGTCGAATGTAGTCTAAATACAATTGTATTAAAGTCGATTTTGTAATGAGATATTTAATACGTTTTGATATGTACCGATTATTTTGTATAAACCAACAAAACGTAAATGTTACGTAACAGTCCTAATATGTTATGGAGGGTAGTTCGTTTTTTTATTTACCATCTTTATAGACGAGAAAAGCGTTTGTCTTTTCAAACGTTTTGTAATAATTTAACTCAAATGACGTTTACTGTCGTGTGAAATTAAATAAATAGTGATAATATGGTCGCAAATATGTATAAAAATTTATGTTAATCGGTGGACCATTCGTAAAAGTAAATATAAGAATGTATAAATAAACTTGTAGCTCAGGAGACTGTTGATAATACATTAATTAAAACATTTGCTATAGTTGAAAATATGCAATGATATAATAATTTATTTAAAAAAAAAAGGTATAATTTGATATATATAACAGTAATAAAAGTAATATTACCACTTTCGATTCGTGACATGAAAAATCGAATACAAAAATTATTTTTCTATTAAAAAAAAAAAATTAAAACATCATAATCCTTAGGTTTTTAAAAATTAAACATTACATGTATAAATACTTTCAAGTATGTTCGTATGAAATAAAATCATGAATTATATAGTTAGATATATTATAATTCTGAACAAATTGTTCTACTGGCTCACGCCTACCATAATACATGCAATTACGAAGTTTTTGTTACTTTTTTTATCATGAAGCTTGTTTTATTATTAATTTAACAATATAATAAAAAAATAATTCAATAGAAAATCTCATCGTATCTTTAAACGATCGTTTCTTTATCTAAAATAACGTATCAACCAAAAAACTTTGATCCGCCATAAAATCGAAGAAGGACCCGTTTAAGGCTCCTTAATCCCGGTCAAGGATTGACCCGGTCAAATAGCGACCCGTATTAGCCGGACCTGTTTACCGATCGTAAAACGAAAATTTGCTTACGCCTAAATAAAGCTAAGCGTATGCCACCACACCTACCCACAAATTAGTATACCCGGCGATAACAATGCTACAAAAACATCGGCAAATCAAAATTATCTACAACTTGATAAATATTTATACGTAAATTGTAGGTTAATCTCCTAACCGATAATAAACCGTTATAAGCTTTAGTTCCTACTCGTATATTCAGAAAAGGATTCGTTTTGCATAGGAAAATTTCAAATTTCGAACATGTCTTGTTCGAAATTTGAAGTTACACGTTTTGTTTACATAATGAACCTGTTATAAATTAATGTCCCGTTCTAAATGAAACATCTCTTGAGAAAACGAATTATTTTATGAGTATGGGAAAACAGATTTTATACAACCTGTAATTTCTGTAATACATAACCTAATTGAGCATACGCTTAGCTTACATCTTGATTGTTTCTTGCTTGGAATCCGCTTACAGAACACTGTCCCAAAGTCAATAGTTAAACATTGAGGCTTCAGTGCGAGTTAGTTAGGTTCGGTTTGCTTATAATCAATACGTACATACCCTCACGTGATTTTCGCTTACACAGAGTACTGGATAATACTAGAGACTCTAGAAATGATGTAATTTACTGATATCAGGCTAGGCTAGTGTTTACTATCTTGGTCGTAAGAGAAATTAGTACTGGCACAACATTAAAAAAAAATTGAACTATAAAACCGTTAAATTGATATTAATTTCAAAAAGGAATCCGTTGTGTTGTACGATGCTATTTCAAAATGGAAGCGATAAAAATTGTTTCAAATAAATAAGTAAAAAAAAAGTAACACAAACCAAAACCGTTCGGTTCAACATTGCAACTCCCGCTGATCTAGATTAAAAATAATATTGTAGTTGAGGCTTTTTGAAAGTTAAATTAAATATTCACGTATTATACCGCCATCTCGTTAATAGTGTCACAATTTTATTTCAGTATGTATTTCGTTAATTTTAAGTAGGATGTAGGACTAAAAGTTACCAGATATGAATTTTATGTACAATGTATTTTCAATCCATTTTTTAATATAAGACAATTACTGTGGCTCTTTACCATTCCATTACCCTTAGATTTTCCATTTCATTACCATTAGAAGAACCATTTCCTTATATATTAAAAACCGGTTCTTATATTCAAAAGCGATTGGTTTTGCTTACTTTAGTTCAATGAACAAAACGGATCGTTTTTGAATATAGTAACCGGTAAGTCACCTTGTCTTTAATTTTTAAGTAGGGTAATACTTTGAAACTTCGGTCACACTGTGATTTTACTTTCATGATTTTTTTGAAATCTGTTCCATAGTGTTATCGATTTTTTGCTAGTTAGTAACGTATTTGTTTAATCTGTAAACAAAAATCCAGCGAAAGAATCATTTTCTTTCGCTTAAATGTTTAAGTCTTACTTTATTAATATTCTAGTGGAAATTTAATTTTAAACAACATATAGTGGAACAGGTATGATATCTAACAAATAAAAATGTTACCAATAACATCACAAATATGTAAATAAATAAATAAATTGTTATTTTTTTTTATAATAAATTATTGTCCATAGATAAAAATATTTTTTACTGATTACGTCTATGAAAAGTTTCACTTTTAATCATCATTTATACCCGGTTTCTATATTCAATTAACTATTCGTTTTGGATAAAGAACCGTTTTATTTCGTTTTCGGAATTTACCGCTTCGTGAAACGAGTTTTTTTTTTTAAATATAGGAACCGGTATTAGTGATGTGTCATTACAGATTGTCATAATGTAGAGAAATTGTATGTGTGTGCAATCAATTCTTTATGAGTCGTATATAATATGTCAATTAAATTTTCGAAATTTTTGTATTGTTTTGTGTATGTTTTTTTTTGCTTTTATATAGATTTATGTACTTAGTTTTAAATTTCTTGACAACTGATACGATTCGGTGTCTACATTTGCATAATTTCACATATATTTGTTTTTTTTAAGCTATTTTTTTTTTAATTATACTTGGTGTTTTGATCTGTCTGTTTAGTTTTTTTATATTTTATTTTAGTGGAAATCATTTTTAATTATAAAACGTATTTTTGTATGGATATTCTTATGTGCAATTAATATTTATAATAAAAGCAATTCTGTGTCATTTGTGTCTTTTATTGTTTTCAAGCGTAATACTAATACTAATAATATTATTTTGAGTGAAGTTATAGGTTTAACTAAGTACTTTTTTTTTTTTTTTTATTAATATATTATAATAAAAAGCATTAAAAACCACGCAGGTTTATGACAATGATATTTAGTAACTAAAAAAGTAAGTTACAATAATTATAACAAAATATGTTTGCCATACACAAAGGGTCGTTTGTTCCCAAGGTAAGCAACTAAATGCCTTTACACATACATACACAGACACACACACACGATCGCACGCAAGCACGCACATAACTTTAATTACTGATATACAAATGTAAATATGGTGATACCTATTATACATTATGCGTCTTACGAGGTACTATTGGATCAGTAAAAATCTTCAATAAAACATAAAAAAATATCTATAAGTAATATTCACCAAACTTCCCGTTTCGAGGTAAACGAAAATCGTCCCATATGTTTTTATGGATTCCTTCCTGTCTGTTAGTATATACAAGAAGGTATGTGATGGTGAATAAAATATTACAGGAACAGAGGGTGCTTTGTTTACTTGACGAAATGTAACAATTTATAATTCACGTGAAAGAAGACGTGAGGGGATGAGTTAGTGTTCAGATTACATGGTTTAAATATAACACATATAATTTAAAACAGAAATTATATCTATATAAATAAAAATGAATAGTTGAAATGTATGTACGCACATAAAGGATTCGGAAGAACGTGTGCAGGCGATTTGGATGTTTTTTTTTTGTATTGTTATTGTCTGGACAAAGTAAGTATAAAAGAATATAAACAATAAACGATGTATGAAACAAAATATGCTGGCACGAAATTTATCAGGTCTGCTAGTTTCAAATAGAAACGACATACCTATGTACAAAAAATGTTTGAATCTCATTTAAGCGTAGCCCTAATGACGCCAAGTTCTTCATGACAAAATAGGCAAAGTAAGAGAATTATATTTTTCTAAATTGATCCAGCATATCCTTAGATCCCGAGAAAGAAAAAAATGGACACATTATTTTGCTTTACTACTGTAAAAATATCGCATTTAAAACAAAATTTTGTATTTTTCTAAAAATTTGAAGAAAGTTTCAGCCAAATGATTTTATTTTTATTATTAATTGTACCTATTTAGAAAATTGTCTTGTATACCAAACCTAAATTCCCATACATATATATATTTATGGCGGCCCTATTGAAAGTCGCAAACAGACCCTTATTACGAGAGCAATATCAGAGGGATGGTATTTGCATAGTATTGTTCTGTCTGTGACCGCTGCATTAACATTTAGACAATCGCTGCCCAACCGCTCGGAGGAATACCTCGTTTAATAGTATATGGACAACACGTAACGCTCTAGTTTAGTGATTGCGTCTTTTCGGTCCCTATTTCGTGGTAAGGATTCTGAAATTTGGGGCTATGGAATGTTTTAAATGAGCCAAAACAATTCAATTAATACATCATCATCATCATCATCATCATTTCAGTCCACTGCTGGACATATGCCTTCATAAGTTCGCGCCAAAAATGGCGTGAACTCATGTGTTTTGCCCATAGTCACCACGCTGGGTAGGCGGGTTACAATATAACAATTTTATGGCCCGGGCTGCTTACGAAAGAGGTGTGGCAAAATCACCATGATTTTTTCATCTGTAAAAAAAACTCCAAATCACTTTTGAGCAAAGTAACACGTATAAAAATGTTGCTTGCTAAAATTAAGCGTGCCACTAATGTCTTGAATTCATTTGGTAAAAAAATAATAAATGAATTGTTAGGGGTGGGAAGTTTTTGGTGGGCCACGAGCGGCAAAAACTACGCTACGCCACTATAATAAACTTTCCATAGTGCTACAAACGCAAACAAAAAATAAATAAATATTGAATAGCATACCCAGGTCTGATTGTTATCAGACATACCAATCAACAGTATACGTTTCTAAAACACATCAATTGTTTTAATATTATTTAGAATTAGTGAGACAGCGTTGTTTGAATTACATATGCGTGATTGAGGGTAGTGGCTTTCGATGTTTTTGTCATTTTTAAGTATTGCTTTTAATTGAAGTATAACACGGGACAAATATATTTTGTAGATTTTTCTTCTTAGTTTTGAAATAAACAATTGTGAAGAATTTTCTTTAGAAACCTCAACACGTGAAAGTGTCTGTATTGACTAGGGACAACAATCGTTGCTCAGCTGAAGAATAATGTACTAATGCGCTGTTTTTTTTTTCAAATATCTTATATATTAATCTATTAGGGCCTTTTATACATATGTACATGACAGTCCTATACTATACTTATCCTATACTAAAACTAACAATTTTAACATTTTTAAATAAACTAAATTGTAACTACAAACTCTAGTATAAATTTGGCACATTGGGATGTTGGTTCAGACAAGATCTGATTGAACAAGCCGACTTCCAATAAATTTAGGCCTAACTTGGACACCAAATCTCGTCTGCTCCGTTTCTGTGGAGGTTAAATTTATCTTCATAATGAAAATAAAAATATCTTAAATAGGCTTCAAAAGCTTCATAGAATAGTCACTTTACATATCAAAATTTTAATTATGGTTGAAAGTGAAGTTACCGTCGATTCGGAATAAAGATTCTGCAGAGAAGAATCGGCAAGAAACCCCGCAGTTACTCTTTAAAAAAAACTGTATTTAATATAAAATTGGTAATATCTTGCATGAAACACGTTTTAGCATATGTGTCTAATTCCTGTGGTTTAAGTTATGTTTTAGGCGTACTGCAAATTTTGCTAGATAAATTTTATGGCGAAAAATTTTGTGGTGAAATTCGAATTCTCAATAGTCAAAAAGTGATCACGATTTTTACGCTATATTCAATGTAATAAAGAAAATTTTGAAAATTTTAGCGTGTTCATAAACATTAAAATTCCAACATTTTTTAACGTTTGTAAAACTTTCATGTTTTAACATCGCATTTTGAATATCTACGTCATTACAACAAGCAAGGTTCGTAAAGTTGCTCATTTGTGTGCTATATATTTTTGTAACTGACCGTTTGACTGGAGTCTGTTTATAATTTATTAGAAACATATTTTATAACGTTTTTATTTAATTCTCTCTGACGTTTCTGTTTTAAAATGTTAAAAGCTTCGTGCTTTGTAATTTATTGACCTACTTTAAAAGGGTTAAAATCCTTGTTTCGTTTCGCTTAAATGTCACCGTTGCTATATTTATTATTTTCTTTTTCATACTCTCTGTCGTTTAAATATATTTAAGTCTACTGTTGGACATAGACCTCAAGTTTCTTCAAATTTTTGCTAAATATCCAGGTTGTTCGCAATACTTATCCAGTCTTTGCTTACGATTACGAATATTATTTTTACTAACGCTGTTGTTGCGTATACTTGTAAACTAGTCAACCATTGGGTGTACTCTTAATCGTGCATTAAAATAGAAGACAACTTTTAAATTTCAAGAAACTGTTTCGACGCTTTTAATCCTTCAGTTCAAGGTTTAAAATTACTACAGTAAGTAAGTAAGTAAGTAAGTTAGGCTTGATATAATATAAAAGAACATGATGAAATAATGAAAAAATGTGAACTTGTTAAAAGTAAGCCGACGTCAAAAAAGGAGGAGGTTACTCAATTCGACCGTATATATATAATGTATGTTCGAGGATAACTTCGTCGTTTATGAACCAATTTTGATAATTCTTTTTTTGTTGGAAAGGAGATATTGTAAGTGTGGTGCCATTATAAGGAAACCAGGATCTGATGATGGAATCTTAGAGAAATCGAGGGAAACTGTATATATATAAATAAATAAATATTTACAACATACACACACAGACATCTGTTCCTAAAGTATGCTTGTGTTATAGGTTACAGTAGACTGGTATAGCTACATTTTTTTTGATAAATATATGTAAATAATACACATATATATATATATATATATATATATATATATATATATATATATATATATATTAGCAGGGTCACTACAAACTGCACCAACGGGCTAATCGTAAAAGGAAAGGAGAAAAATACCGCAACAGGTGCAATACCAAATCAAATCATACAAAGCTTTGCTAAATTATTTTTACGACACATTCGATAATCAATTGATTTTGAGTATTCATTCAATGAATATAACATTTAAACTCCCGCAAAGCCTATCACGCCGGTAACGTACTACAATATAAATTCGTTCCGTCCAAAGCTATAAATTAGGATGAATATTAACACCAGTGTGTTATAATTGAATACATGGCAATAATTTAAGTTAAATACAGCAATTGATATAATTTAAACAATATGTTGCTAATGGAAAACTCCAGACGATCGCTCTGGTGTAATGATGCGTGTACCGCGGGGGCGGTGCCTAAGCACCGGCGGTAGTAGGTTCGATTCTTGCTCGGAGTAGATATTTGTGTTTATGTAAATATTTATATCCAGTCTCGTTGTCTGTCTGGGTTCGTTACTCACAGTAGCAGCGTGGTGGATTCAGCTCCGATCCTTCTTCTAGATGGAGAAAGAGGCCTATGCCCAGCAGTGGGATACTACAGGCTAAATCCTGATCGTGAACAGGCTGAAGCGGAGACCTCCATTGTTTTGATATATTTAACAAAATTACATTTTTTTATAATGGAGTATATGTCATAAATGTGTCCTATATGATTGACAACTTATTAATTTTATAAGGTATAATGATTGCAAAAATTAACTTGAGGTTAATTAGGCTATAACGTATTTCATACGATTTTTGCGTTAAGTTATTTATATCCATCTGTAAGAAGATCTCTGTTAGGGACGAGGATAAAAAAGATTTGGATGCGTTTACCGTCTTTGGAATTTCTGAAAAGTAAGTGATAATGTCAATAATGCTTAGATGAGGCATTTTAAGATAATGTATATAAAATAAGGTTATTTCAATTTTTTTTCTGTCTATCGGCTTTGTAAGCGCGTAGCTGTTATAGAGGAAGATATTTTATTTCATAGCATTTTTTTCAATGAACTGTGCATGCAATAAATACACACGATTTTGAATAATACAAATATAATTACAATTATTTACGTTTCGTCTATGTCAGTAACCCCCTCTTTTCCAGTGGGTGTCATAAGAGGCGACTAAGGGATTACACAGTTTCATTACCAACTTGGAACTTAAAAAGTTGACCGATGTTGGAATAACCATCCAACTGCTGGCTTTGAAAGGCCAAAAGCCTTGAAGGTATACAGGCCGAAGACGGGCAGCAGCGTTTCCGGTGCGACAAGCCAGCCCTGCGGTCACCAACCCGTCTGCCCAGCGTGGTGACTAAAACCAAAATACATGAGTTTTCTCCATTTTTGGCGCGAACTTGTGGAGGCTGTATTAGGCTGTGATGATGATAATGATGATGATGATGATATGTCAGTAAAACTCTAGATTATTTAGAGCACTAAAATCATAAATATCGAAAAGAATTTCGGATGTCCAACTTTTTCTGTCTTACTATACCATTTTAATTGTTCTAACAGAGAAGGATGCACGTGTTCACTTCGCCTTGATAAAGTCAGTATACCTAGTAGTATGTTTGGGTTTAATTCATTATGATTAGCAATTAAAACAATTTACACTCATGACAAATGTCTTTATTAGGAACTTTGGCAATAGTAAAGGTTTAAGCCATTATAGACTTTATGGACAATAAAATAGGTACCCACAAATATAACATTCCGGGGTCGTTGTGGTTACAACCTAAATTGAATTATCGTCTCCTCTGAGAATGCTGACAGCGGTCCGTGGACCCTTAAGGCATACCGTATGATCCAATTCCACTTCGCCGAAATTATGAAAGTCGGACCAAATTTGCAAAACTAAAATCTAAGTCGGTTAGGTAAATTTTAATTAATTCGTAGGGTAGTTTTGTAAAAAAAATAAAGTAAACGATTAACAAATAACTTCCTTACCATTTACTACATTTTTATTGTGAAAAACCTTTTCTCACGATTGTTGCTCGCACTAAAATAACGCTTGTCATACCATTTAATTCACATTCAATTAGGTAGGTATATTTACGTGTCGAAAAATTCAGCATACGTTCAACTTAAGCTATAGTCCAGTAGTTAACACTAGGAAATCTTTAATCCCTGTCTTTTGTTTTGATCTATCATTCGTCTCGCTTGCTCTTTGAGATTTCAAAATATAATGTCTTACATTTTATTTATTTATTTATTTGGGAAACATACAATATAAAAATCACATACAATTAATTTTCTTACAAAAACACATTAATCACTAAAGTTTCCACTAACAATAATATACAGACATGTCATTTGTCAAAAATCGTAAGTTTAAATCAATTAACATAATATAAATTAAATTAACTATCAAAAAGACAAAAAATCACTTAGATATAAAAATTTATGTGATTTATAAAAAAAAAGTCACAAAAAGAGTCGAGCGTGTCAATTATGTCAAATGAAAGGATTATAATTTAAAAATAAGTCAAAGATTAGAATTAAAATTAAGATTAATACAAAAATTACTGTAATAAATTAAAGGGATACATTATTATACCAAGAAATACATTGAATTTTTTTTTAATCAAAGAAATACATTATTATTATTTTTACTTATTACGTCCCTAACGTGCTGCTTAAATGAGGTTAGGGTACAATTAAAAATGTCAATAGAGTTAAATATGTCGTTATAGTTTTTACAGGACCTGAGAACAAAGATGTTTCCAGCATATTTGGTCCTGGTTACAGGGACAGAAAATAACTTTTTTGAACGCGAACTCGTCCGAGGGCATCTCAAATTAATGTTTTGTAACAAAAACGCCGAATTAATATGAGATTTCAGTATCTTATACAAAAAGACTTGGTCTCTCTCTAAGCGCCGATCAAGCAACGATGGGAGGGGTAACGGTTCGGTAACATCATTGCGACTTAAAGCTTTAAAATTAAAGTGCCTTTCAAATTTTCTTTGAATTTTTTCTATAGCTTCAATATAAGTTTTGTATTGAGGGTTCCAGACTGTCGATGCATACTCTAATATTGATCTAACATATGAGTTGTACAATAATAATAGAGTAGATCTATACCTAAAATCTCTACCACATCGAAATACAAAGCCAAGCATTCGGTACGCCTTTGTAGTTATATGCTCGATGTGAGAATTAAAGGATAGTTTGCAGTCAAGAAGAACGCCCAAGTCTCTCACTTCAGATACCCTGTTAAGCATAACATTGTTTAAAAAATAATCATATTTCAAAGACTCAGTCCTTCTAGAAAATGAGATAATACTACACTTTATGGGATTCAGAGGCGATTGTTTGTACAATAAATACTTAATTCGTTCAGATCGATTTGTAATAATTGACAATCAAGAGATGTTTTAATTTTCTTATATATTTTCATATCATCAGCATATATCAGTAAGTCAGAATTTTTGAGGATAGAACCTACGTCATTTATAAATAAATTAAAAAGAAGCGGGCCGAGATGAGAGCCTTGGGGAACACCAGATGTTACTGGCATAAATGTTGAACAAAAACCCTTTACTGTAACGGCCTGACTGCGCTCCCTCAAATAAGATTCAAACCATCGCAGAAGGTCACCATGTATACCAATTTCAAGAATCTTCTGAAGAAGTATAGAGTGTGTAATCTTGTCAAATGCCTTAGAATAATCCGTATACACAGCATCAACCTGATAACCCTGATCCAAGGCAACTGATACCTGATGTACAATTTCACAGAGGTTGGTTTCAGTGGATCTTTTGTTTACAAAACCATGCTGCTGATCAATAATAATAGGCCGTAAGACAGGGAATATAATGTCATAAATTAATTTCTCAAATAGTTAAGGTATAGTACTTATTTTAGTAATCGGTCTATAATTTTTTATACTATGTCTGTCGCCTGACTTAAAGACAGGAACAACGTAACACTGTTTCCATACAGCAGGCATAACGCCGTCGGTCAAAGATAAATTAAATAAGAATGTCAACGGGAAAGCCAGAGACTTATAACACTCTCTCAAAAATGAAGGTGGGATACCATCAGGTCCACAGCCCTTAGAAATATCGAGTGATTTCAAATATTTTTCTAATACGTCAATCCTGAAAACTATTTTGCCAATGGTATTTGTACCACTAACAGGAGTAATCTGGGATGAAGGACTCTGCCACACTGGGGGCTCAAAAACGGAATGAAAGTAGCTATTAAATAATGAACAAATATTATTACCCTCGCCAGAAGTCTCATCGTCGAAAAACATTGTTTCGGGAAGATCGGAGGAGTACTTTTTCGATTTAATGAACGTCCAAAAATACTTGCTATTGATTTTTATTCTTTTTTCAGCATCGATAATAAATTTATCATAACACTCTCGCATGACTCGCTTTTGACGATCACGCAGAAGGCTAAAAGTGTCATAGTCACATCTACGACCGTAAATCTTCCATTTCTTGTGATACTTTAACTTCTCCTTTATTATTTTTACAGGAGAACGAGAAAACCACGATGGATAGCGAGTATCATGTCGAAAAATTTTAAATGGGATGTGTTTAGAAATAATGTTATTAATCAAATCGTAAAATGTAGCCACCGCGGCATCAACATCCTTACCCTGAAGCAGAATCTGCCATTCAACAGAAGCAATATCATTGTTAATAGCGTCATAGTCAGCATTGTGAAACAATCTTACAACACGCGGAGCAGAATGAAGCACCTGTGGTGAAGATGATTTAAGAATCACATCCAGAGCCGGGTGGTGAGGATCCTCGTCGATCAAAGGCTCCTTACAATGAGCAACTAAACACTCCCTTTTTGAAAAAACGAGATCGAGAATTCGGCTCTTTGTGTTGAATATGTGATTATACTGCCTAAGATCCGTAAAACTAATGAAGCCTTGCAATGCCTGTACTAAATGATCGCCATTTATTGTGGAGTTTGTCATATAGGGTGCATGATCGGCGGAAGTCCATTGTGCTGAAGAAATATTAAAGTCTTCTAAGATAAAAAAATCATCATCAGGATTGTTAACAATGACATCGGATACACTCTCAAAGAAATGCAATAAGCTATCAAAGTGTCGAGGACAGTGAGGAAAATAACCACAAAAAATGTGGAGTCTTTCTGATTTGTTTGAAGATTTTAAATCAACACACAATTCGATAGCCTCAGCTGCAGCACCAGGCATTGAAACCGTACTAAACGAATACACCTGCAGCTCTCGACGCAGAGCTATGAGCACACCTCCACCAAGATGATCCCCTCGCGTTTCATAATCTCTGTCACATCTATAAACTGTGTAACGAGAGTCGAAAATTTCCTGATCATAAATACCTGATAAAAGCCATGTTTCAGTTAGACAAACAATGTCAATTTTGCATGTATACTATTTTCTTTATTATTACAGAAGTCTTTGACAACAGAACCTAAATAATGTTCAAAGTTATAATTTTAATTAATTATGGTCGAATTTCGATCACTGGAGACCACTACTAAGTTTTATGACACCAAAATGAGGATGAGGAAAAAGTTATAGTTCAGTTTGCAGAGTTAAAAAATAAATATATGTATAAAATAAAAGTAGCGTAAATTACTCCTTATTACATCAGCTATCTGACAGTGAGTATCGTCAAAATCAGAGAGACAGACAGATAGAGAGACAAAAATTGTAAAAAAAAAAATGTTATTTTGGTATATGTATCGTGTATACATACATTCATATGCATTTCGCACAAGCTGTTTTAATATAACAAACAGACACTCCAATTTTATTTATTTGTATAGATATAGATTTTACTTTTATATAAACTTTTTCTGACAATAACGAACACAAATAATTATCCAATTTAATGTAGTTGTTTAAAAGTTATGCCCGTGTATACATTTTGGCAATTCATTTTCATTTATAAATAAATATTTAAGATAAGTAAAATATAAAAACAGTTCGTATTTCACTGTAGTGTATCGAATACACAATAAGATGGAGCAGTGGAAAAGGTTACTAACAGTGTTCGGAAGAGGCGGACGGAGTTATTGAATTTATTTACATATATGAAAAGGTCCAGAACAAAAGGTAGGCAATATATCGTTCGATAAGGTGCTGATGTGGTTTGACTGCGGGTTATTGGAAGTATTGGGGTGGTTCGTACCCTCGGATATTCAAATTGTGTTCACATTTAATTAGTATTGTATTCTAGTCGGTTATTCGGATGTAGTTTTGAGTATTATGCTTAGATTTGACTTTATACTATAAGAGAAAAAAGACAGAGAAGATTCAGAAATTAATGACTTATTTACAATTCGTACCTTAACTGTATGGCATGATCAATTAACACTATTAAAATCGATGTAAAAACTAATGGCATGTTTGCATAAACCATACAAATATTTGTCAATTCTGGTCGTTTGAATATGTCATACAGATAATGTCTGATTTTGTTGTGAATATTTCCTTAGCCCTGAAACAGCATTCACATCTTGCCAGAGGCAGTTGACCGTGAGTCGTTTAATTACTTAATAACGTCTTTCGTCATTGAGGCACTTCCAGTTTTCTATTGCAAATCAAGCATCTATATTTTATACTGAATGTCGAGTTTCAGGTCATGGGTTTTTCATATTATGTATTGGGTAGGTAAAAAAGCAGGATCATCCATAAGAAAATTTTCTTACACCAATGGCTCCTTTTCTAGATATACTCGGCTCCAGATTTCCACATCAAAAATAAAAATGAGATATTTTCAATGACATTTTTCTCTTCCGGTAAGGCTTTACCGACAAAAGTGAAAACAATTTTGCCGGTAAAGACGGTAAGGCTCGGAAACTAATTAATTGTTAATTTAAAATAATTTAAATCAGGGAAAAAGCGGATTAAGCATTTGCGTGTAATGTTTTCGACTAAAATAAACATTACAATAGTTATATTAAAATATAAAATGAAACTTCTATCCCTATAAGCTTAATGAGTATTAATTTAAATAGCGCTAAAACGGCTATTTGCTTAAAACTCCGACCTCTTCGAACTTTAAAGAAAAAAGAACCATTACTAGATGCCCTCGTCCTTTCGAAACCTTTTCTTTGATACACACAGGAGGTATCAAGTTGCTATTTATTTTTAGTATCTAATTAATGTCTTATAATATTGTGTCAAAATAATAATGCAACATAATGAGATGATTCATAGGATATCCTATGACAAACACACAGACACACACACACACACACACATACACACACACACATATATACACAAACGATTTAACATACAATATCTTTTTTAATTTGTTTGTGAAAGACTTTTCCAGTTATTTCATAAAAGCTCGCGATGAGATAATACATGCAGAGTTATAAACAAACTAATGCAAATAACTGAGGATTACTATCCGTACATTAATTAATTGCACACACTCATACGTTACTTACTGTTCCGATCTTCATTTATTCAGAATAAACGCAGAACACGTTTCAGACTACATTTTATGTATTAAATCAACAAACAATATAAAAAAAATCTTCACCTGTAAATAGTTCATAATTCATCGACGCAATATTAACGACCCCTATCCCCCCATAGCCCCCCCTCGTAGATAAAACATAAATTATTCTTATCTTAACCGTAATTACTGCGAGTATTGAATATGGCCTTTTATTGCGACCTCACGACCGCTTTCCATTGAGTACAACGTTTATGTCAAATGAATAGGAGTTATTATTGAATAAAGCTATACATTTACTGGCCGTGCTACAATTTTGTACATTATCATTACAGCCTATACAGTCCACTGCTAGACATAGGCCTCCACAAGTTCACGCCAAAAATAGCGCGAACTCATGTGTTTTGCCCATAGTCACCACGCTGGGCAGGCGGGTTGGTGACCGCAGGGCTGGCTTTGTCGCACCGAAGACGCTGCTGCCCGTCTTCGGCCTGTGTATTTCAAAGCCAGCAGTTGGATGGTTATCTCGCCACCGGTCGGCTTTTTAAGTTACAAGGTGGTAGCGGAACTGTGTTATCCCTTAGTCGCCTCTTACGACAC
Source organism: Melitaea cinxia (assembly GCF_905220565.1). Taxonomy (NCBI): domain Eukaryota; kingdom Metazoa; phylum Arthropoda; class Insecta; order Lepidoptera; family Nymphalidae; genus Melitaea; species Melitaea cinxia. Next base: position 2,226,240 of record NC_059406.1, read on the forward strand.
CCACGAGAAGAGAGGGGGTGGCTATATTCTTTAGTACCGTAGCCACACAGTACTAAGATTAATACATAGTAATATTTATTATGTTAGACGCCGTGTTGGCGCAACGGTTACAGCCATGGATTGTATCTGTTGCATTGGCGATTGCGGGTTCGATCGATCCCCGCTCATTACAAACATTTGTATTGGCCATACAACTGTATGGCCAATACAAATGTTTGTCGTGGTCTGGGTGTTTGTGCAGTAATCCTCCTGTGCACGGGTCTCCCCACCGTGCCTCGGAGAGTACGTTAAGCCGTCGGTCCCGGTTGTTATCATGTACATTAATAGCATTAGTGAACTCGACCTAACTGGAGATATAATATTATATGCAGATGACACATGCCTTTTCTACTATGGAGAAAATATAAATGAAATTATGGCAAAATCTCAAAAAGATCTTGATACCCTTGAGGAGTGGTTTAAATATAACCTTCTCTCAGTCAATACCAGTAAAACAGCAGACATGATTTTCGCCGCTAAAAACAAAAATATTAATCAAAATTTAACACTTAAAATAAATAATGACATTCTAAAAATATCCGAACAAGAAAAATATCTCGGGTTAATTTTAGACCATAAGCTAACATGGAAACCCCACATAATGAAAGTACGAAAAAAAACTAATTTCTTTACTTGGTTGCTTAAGAAATCTATCCAAATGCATACCAGAAAAACTACGAATTGTTATATACAATACCTTAGTTAAACCACATCTAGAGTATCTTACTGAGAGATATGGGGATGCGCAGCTAAGAGTAACTTACAACCTTTACAAAGAACACAAAATAAACTAATAAAAGTACTGTATAAAATGGATTTCTTGACACCTACAAAAGATGTTTACAAAATAACAAAGCTTCTTAATGTAAAACAGATATATACCTACAATACATGCATGTTAGTCAGAAAAATACTTAAAGGAACACTACAAACACAGTTACGTTTTGATCTCAAAAATCCCAGTAATTATAGTAAACGCAGGAAAAATACCAATTTAATACAGTTACCCAGAACCAGGACAAATTACGGTAGATTAAACATAAAATATGATGGAGCTAGAATGTATAATAACTTACCCGAATGTATAACTAACGTAAAGTCCGTGACAAAATTTAAAGAATTGCTAAAAAATTACATTCTTAGTCACTTTGATTAAACGTAATATTAACATGCCTATATTATAACAGGCTTTAAAAGTAAATAAAAAATACTAGAAAACACAAATTCATTAATAATATTATATCAAGCACGCATACATAAAAAACACACACAAATACACGCTACATACGCACGCATGCACCAACAGACGACCGCACGCACTAACACACACACACATGCATACACACACACACATTTATAAACAAACAAACACACGCACACACACACACACACACGCACACACACGCACACACACACACACACACACACACACAGACACACACACGCACCGAACATTACTATACCGTATCATATTCTTTTTAATGTTTCTCATTTTAAGTGACTATATACTGAAATTGTATGTCTTATGAGAAAATAAAGACCAACCCGCATTGGAGCAGCGTGTTGGATAAGCTCTGATCCTTCTCCTACATGGGGAAAAGAGGCCTATGCCCAGTATGGGATATTACAGGCTGAAGCGTAATATTTGTTATTATAATAGAATTCTAACAGACCCAATTCTATACATTTTTTACTGGTGTCCAAAAAAGGAGATGATTCTCAATTCGAATCATTTTTGAAGTAAAACTTCTTTACGTAAGCTTGACTTGTATTGCTTGTCGATGTCAATTCAATTCAATTTTTATTCGTTTGCAGATAAACACAATTATTTTGAGAGCATTCTATAATCGATACTGAAGTCGGTACTGTAACTTTTTAGTTTGCTTCTTAAAAACGATATAATGGCCGCAGTGGGAAAAGAAGGTTGTATTGTTTGCTGATAATTAACTTCTAACTTCTTTCTACTCAATTAATCAAATTATTATGAATAAAATAACGAAACTCTAAATTCAAAATGTAAATGGACGCTTGCTATTCGTATTACGAGTTAATTTTGGTATCCTATTGTATGTATATAACAATGCTATTGTAATATACAACCATACAACTGCTGCCTTTCAAATACACAGGCCGAAGATAAAGCCGGCTGCTGACTATGGGCAAAACATATATATTCGCGTCATAATTGCCAACTTGGGAAGGCTTATGTCCAGCAGTGGACTGTATCTTATTACATTAACAGCTGAAAGCGCTATAAAACGTCACTCAGCGTTACTGAGCGGTAATGTCGGTTGTTTCACACAATTTAAGTCCCCAGTTTTATAATAAAAACCTGAAGATATATATTAAATTCAACTGTTTTAAAAACAAAAATAATACAGAAAATATAATTGTATAATTCGTAACGTTTTACATAATTTATCAAGGAAATCGACCGAACAAAATAATAAACTTAGAGTGATAAATAATAAACAGTTCGATGTTTCGAAGTTGTAGCCGTAATTTCGTTAAAAAGCCATTAAAGACATCTGGACGGTACCTACCCCGTACTGGAATGAAGTTGGCATTTAACTGTGCCAGAGGGACGAATGATTAAAACTAAATGCTTCTTGTAAAATATGATTACAAGAACTTTCGTTTCGAACATCACGTAATTGTTATTAATGAAGATCTCACTGGGCTTAGTTGAAATAAAGTTATGCTTATCTACCCTCGTCATGATACTCTAACGGCCGTTCTTAATAATCTACTTATGCGTTTTGGAGGGAAACCACTGGAGATCTTAGTGATAGTTTTTTGACACAGTTAGTATGGAGTTTATGTCAAAATTCTATCTCTAATAAGTAAATCTAGGGGTAGACAGAATATTGAAACTGTCTGTAAGAAGACCAATTCTGTACATTGACGACATTAAAAAAAAAATGGAATCTTTCGAATGAATTTGAAGGAAACATTCGAATTCTGACACATTTATGATTTGATTCCATACTATGATCTAAGGTAATAGTTTTTTTTTTAAATAAGTCGAACGTTTAATTACAAGTGAAGTCGCTTGTACAATTAGTAATATACACAACTATTCATAAACGGGATATTTTGTATTTTCATTTTGCGGAGCTCGATATTTTTTTTTTTTTTTTATGTCACTAGGTCGGCAAACAAGCGTACGGCTCACCTGATGGTAAGCGATTACCGTAGCTTATAGACGCCTGCAACACCAGAGGCATCGCAAGCGCGTTGCCGACCCAATCCCCAACCCCCCAGGAGCTCTGGTCACCTTACTCACCAACAGGAACACAACACTGCTTGAAAACAGTATTATTTTGCTGTGATCTTCTGTAAGGTCGAGGTACTACCCCAGTCGGGCTGCTCCAGATTTTGAGCAGGAAATTCCTGCTGTGCCCTACCTCAGTTAGATATTTCGACATTAACTGCAAATGTCTTGTTCACGAGACATGTAAATAATCCCTTTTATGAATAGTTTTAGTAATAGAAGTAGTCACGATAATCTATAAATCTTATATATTAATATACACAAACTGAAATTATTTTATCGCCACAGGCAACATTATTATGTAGTTTGCTTTCAATTTTAAAGCATGATTTAAATTCAATTATTATTCTATAATCGCAATCGCTTGGCTTTTGCAAATTATGTAATAGACATGGCGGTTAGTAGTATTACTGATACGGAGACTCAAGGATAATAACCATCTTAGATTCAGTACTAGAATGGTAACAGATATTTCGTGGTAAAATAGCGGATCATTAAATTAATAAATAATATAAATAAACGTTACATACTCAACGGCCCCCAGTAGGGTTTTCTCCTGTGTTTGGGGTTCGAAAACTCACAATTGAAAAGCACAAATGCCCAGACAACGACGAACATCTATATGGCCAATAGAAATGTCTATCCTGAGTGGGGATCGAACCCGCGACCGCCAGCGCAACAGCCAGTTCTGTGACGTCTAAATAATATAATAGCCACTAAACCAAAACACGTTTACAAAAAATATATCAAATTTATCAAATAACAAAGTATGAGAGCTATAAGTATGAAAATAATAAAATTACATAATCTATACATATAATAAAATGGTAGGAAAGTCTAAACCGTACATTGAATATTTTTTTAGAATAATATTTGGGGTGTGATCTACAATCGATACCGAAGCCAAAAATTAAGTTTTTAGAATTTTTGTCTGTTTGTCTGTATGTATGTCCGGGATAAACTCAAAAAGTACTGCATGGATTTACTTCAAATTTGGCACGAATATTATTAAGAAGTCGGGTCAACATATAGGCTACAAATTATCACGCTATCACCTACGGGGAACGAGCAGTGAACCTTTATTTGTTCAACGCATTCTGTAACAACGTGTAATCTAACGACGCATATTTGAATATTGTTATTATGTTAATAACCATGCTATAAGCTAGCTTCATACTCTAAATAAAGACATTCTGTAGTATACTTAGTATCAGCATTGCACCCGTGCCAAGCCGCGGCGGGTTGCTAGTATTAAATGAAATTATAGTCAGATATTCCAATTTATTGACTTCATAAAAATTTTTTTTTCAAATTAAACTTCATTTCAACAGTTAACCTTTTAGGCAATTAAGAAAGTAATATTTTTGTAAGTACTTCTATTACCGATCCTAATTCCCCCGCCACGGTGGACCGTAACCAGCCCTTAATAAAATCGCGTTACAAAGTTTGACAGACGAAACAGAATTTACGTTTTGTGTAACTTTGTTTTTGAATTAATGACGACTAAGTTTTTCTAAATGATAATAAATTTACATATTTTAACATTTTCCACGAAGGAATCCAAAATTATGTATTATGTATTTACAAATATTTGTCTGTATATAATACTTGAGTGGCAATATAACTGTATAGTACTCCTCATGATAAGCGGTTACTAGTAACACTAGGAGGGTCACAAGAGCTGTACTGACCTATACAGCGTCTATACAGCGCGTCCTCAGAATTTCTGGCTATCTAAACCAGCGTAGAAACACTTTACTACTTGAAGGATCTTTCTTTTATAAAACCAGGTCGGCAAACAAGCGTACGGCTCACCCGGTGGTAAGCGATTACCGTAGCTTATAGAAGCCAGCAACACCAGGTGCATCGTAAATGCGTTGCCGATCCTATCACCAATTGCCCCCAAGGAGCTCTAGTCACTTTACTCACCAACGGGAACACAACACTGCTTGAAAACAGTATTATTTAGCTGTGGTCTTCTGTAAGGTCGAGGTACTACCCCAGTCGAGCTGCTCCATATTTTGAGCAGGAAATTTCCTGCTGTGCCCTACATCAGTTCTTGACTGACTAGCCAGATTTTCATATATCATGAAGTTTCTAATTCTATTATTGCAGCTGTATTGCATCTTAAATCCTTTAAAACTTTTGAATTGTCTTCTACTTTATAAAGGTCTATAAAGACTCATGTAGTTAAAAATAAATCTTTACTTCCTATATCATGATGAACATTGAATTGTTTGTATATACCACAAAGAAATACTTATAATTATGAGTGCTTGTATATGATTTTGTAGACAGAAGAGGAAATAGAAGGTATGTTTTTTAATATAAATCTCTTCTGACGATAACCCGGTATGCCGTTGTATAAATGTTGTAATACAATTTTCCATTTTGTAATTCTAAGACCAAAATGTTAGCACAACGACATAAATTAAAACTAAAAGCAAACTCAGGGCAAGTAATGTTAGTGCTGTATAATTATAGCACTTTAACTCTAACTGTAGTTCTAGAACTTGGCAGAACAATTCATAGCGACATCTTAGAATTTAAGACGCATAAAGTTCATTCATAGACATACTTTTCGAGTTAAAAAAAACATACATTATTATTACATCAAGATTAATCTTGCATTAAATTAATAATAAAAGTACTAATAATATACCTTTACAAAAGTGCCATTTGTTCAAATATTATGCTTATCCTGATGGCTATTAATTAAATAAACGTCTTTAGAACGGCAGACACTGCCTATAACTAGGACGTGGTCAGACACTGACTCTCATCTGTTACGATTTTGTATACAAGAATTTTGCTCTATATTTTAAGTTATTTTTGTTTCGTTAAACCTACATAAAGACATGGGTGTATATATTTTTTGTTGTTATATTTTGTTTTCTGATAAATAAGCAAATATGTATCCATAAAAGATCCCAGTAACATAGCCAAACGCATATTAATTAGGACAATCGAATGATAATCATGCGCCTGTCCAAGTTTAAAGATCGTATACCCGCATTTAACATGATAATACAGCGTTTAGGAACTACAAACTATGACAAAATGTTCATTGTCTTAAATGAGAACAATGGGAGCGGTATCGCAGACAAACATGTCCCTTATGATTCTGACGTGCGGGGAGCGCGACAAAGAGATAGCGCAGTATTTTAGTCTCACAATTGGTTACGTTCTAATATTGATTTCTTTTTAATTTATGGGACAAAGAGGTTGGTTTTCAAAAAGGTTGTATATATTTCTTGTGATGAACAGAATTATAAATCATATGTAACGGATTATATAAAATGTTCAAGTGATGGTATGTTTGAAATTTAAGCTTCGCTTTGATATGTCTTTGAGAAATTAAAAGTAAAAGGTCGTCTCTCAATCCTTTTCAACTAAAAAACTTTTTTAAATCGTCTTTGACATTTAATGCCCGTGGTAAGACGCAAATACCCGCAGGTTTCACAGAATACCGTCGCATTCTTAAGATAAAGCTACAAACAGAATGTTCTCAGGGAAAATAGACACAAGGAACTCTATTACCATGTTAATTTTACAGTCATAAAAGTACTTAAGCGAATATAAATAAGGTCGATAATGCAATAAGCGGATTGATTGAATAAAATTGTAAATAAATGCACCGGCAACGTAGCTCTTAAGGGGTATTAAAGCGGATCTAACTAATGTATTCATACCACGTTTCAGAGCATCAGAGATATTTGTTATGTTTTATTGAATTTTTTTTATAATATTTTTTATGCTTTTTATTTTACGGAATGTATTCATTTTCTATTGTTATAGTAATTAATATATATTATAGTATATATTTGATGTAATTATACGTTAACCATAATCACGTTTTTGATTTTACATTCGTATCAAAGAAATAAAAAAAGGTATGTTTTGATAAAAAGAGTAAAAATAGCTTAACAGTAATCAATTGAAATAAAATACAGGTGTTTTATATGATAATATAACTTGCCATGCTTCATATTTTTCCTAATCCAGTTTTGATTCCTCTGGTATTGTTTTCTAAAAAAGTTCAAGTCAACATTTTTCAAAATCTTGAAAACTAATTTTATCTCCGCTAAGCGAGGAGGGCTCTTCTGAGATAAGACTGATCATTCGAACAAGGGTACTTTCAAAAGTTTAATTGCAAACAGTTAATTTTTATTGGGTGCCGACGATTCCAGCGAAGGAACGCTGTTGAGTGATATCTAAAGCGCTCGATATAATTGTGATTGCTTTCAACATTTTAATTTTAAAGATCTTTTATTCTTATTGGAAGTGGGAAAGTTATATTTCGTAGTTTCTTGTCTTGTCCGACTTATATTGAGAGCTACTAATATTATTTCGATTGGCAGCGTTGGCGCAGCGGTCACAGCCATGGATTGTGCCTGTTGCGCTGGCGGTTGCGGGTTCGATCCCCGCACATGACAGGCAATTGTATTGGCTATGCAGGTATTTGCTGAGGTCTGGGTGTTTGTGCAGTCCTAGTGGGTCTCCCCACCTTGCCTCGGAGAGCACGTTAAGCCGTCGGTCCCAGTTGTCATCATGTACACCTGATAGCAATCGTTACTCATAGTAGGGAATATATCCGCCAACCCATATTGGAGCAGCGTGGTGGATTAAGCTCTGATCCTTCTTCTACATGGGGAAAGAGGCCTATGCCCAGTAGTGGATATTACAGGCTGAAGTTATACAATTTAAGTCTTTATTTTTAAAGCTTGGATAACCACTCTGGTATGGAAGTGCTAGTTGTAATAATTCCCTTAATACAGGTAATAAATTAAGTAATAAAAAATAATGTGCAATAGTTGATTTTGTTTACTTTATTTTTACTATTGCTTACTTTTTTAAATTATTTGTATTTTATATAAAATATTTCATTAAATATCTGTTCATTATTGTTTACATCATTGGCACACCTTCTTTCCGCTTCATTCACTTCATGTCCTTTGCCCAAAGGTAGTCTAGAAGAGATCGCTCTTTTAGCAATAACAACCACCTTTTTTTCATTTGTCATTATTTTATTCGTTCTCTATTTATTTGCGCTATGCAATAGAAATAAAGATAGCAATGAAAGTAAAAGATCTAGCCCCATAATAAACAGGCAAACAAACAGACATATAACAGAACTCTAGCAATAGGGTTCTATAGATACCCTCGCTTCAGCTTGTTAGATCCCACTACTGGGCATAGGTCTCTTTCCCCATGTAGGAGAAGGATCAGAGCTTAATCCACCACGCTGCTCCAATGCGGGTTGGCGGATATATTCCCTACTATGAGTAACGATCGCTATCAGGTGTACATGATAACAACCGGGACCGACGGCTTAACGTGCTCTCCGAAGCACGATGGGGAGACCCACTAGGACTGCACAAACACCTAGACCACGGTAAACACCTGTATGGCCAATATAAATGTTTGTCATGTGCGGGGATCGAACCCGCAACCGCCAGCGCAACAGGTACAATCCATGGCTGTGACCGCTGCGCTAACGCGGCGTCCTATAAATACCCTACGGGATTGAAACTCTAAAAGACGTACTTCAAAGATATTATATTACAACTAAAAAAACGAGTGTGCTTTAGACCACACGACTGAAATAAAGCTTCTTAGCTCCATCTCACTTATATCTCCCTATCAACATCCGACCGCCCCATCATACTTTTCGTAACAATAATAATAACGTAATTCCCCAAGTCAAGCGTGCGTAAAAAAAATATTAATTTATTCAAAAATAAATTCAAATTAATATTTATATTATCTAATTGCTAAACAACAATTTTTTAATCATCACACCGTAGAGCGAAATTCGATTAAAATAATTTCAATACTGAACTTGAGGGAGAACGTCTAATAATTTACAGTATCCGTGAACATTTAAGCGTTATCAAATGAATGGAACGAACGTTATACGGAAGACCGAGTTTTATCGAGTAACTGTTATTAATTACTCGGTAGATCGGTAACTTGCTTCCGTGTTCCCAATTTTCGAATGCTTTGTGAGATAATTATAACATAATGACGAAGAGCAATGGTTCGCGCGATGAATTTTATAATGATCCCCTAAAGAGGTCGCTGATTGCTTTGAACGCTTTCTGTTAGTATTATTACTTATAATAGATGTCTCAGTTTACTGGCCTAATTAATTATGCATGTATGATTTGTTCCCTGTCTCGGCGTCTATCCTCGTTCATGTTAAGAGCCATTTCACAAAAATCGGTAACAATCCGCAAAATTCTAATATTTTGACGTCGTTAATCTCAGTGTTGGATGCAATAATGTAATTTATATTCTTGAAATATAATAGAGCAACCTTTGTTGTAGTCCATAGTCAGATCAGAATTTTGATTTATATTATGTGTATAAAATTATTAACCTTTTCATCAGCCTCCTCCCTGGGTAAACGGTCGCAATGTATACTTTGAAGTCCTACTTTTCAATAACCTCTACGTTGAAACCATTTTAAAAAAATATCATAATATGTGGAATATAATTTTGTTGTCCACTATCATAGATTTTTATTCCATTTGTATCTCTATTAAACGATAAAAAAAATTTAAAGTTACGAATATTTTCCAAATAAGTACAATTTTAAAAGCGATATTTCTCTTAGAAAACTAAGAAATTTTAACGAACTATCTTCATCAAAGTAAACTTACATCATTAAGGAATACAAAAAAATAAAATAATTAAAAGATGTAATTATTTTTAATACATTTTATATTAAATAATAAAAAGATAGTATATATTGCCACGCATCAAGCCCGGTAAATCAGTCGAGCGCTAGCGCTCTTAGAGGTAAGGTCCACGCCAAATTCTGCGCAGCCGTCCCTTTCGCCCACACGCGCCAAGCGCCTGTTGTTATAGCGGATAAAACGCATTTGATACTTTCATAATAAAATATAAATAAAATAAACATATTACGAAAATGACTGTAAAATAATATAATGATAATTTCTGTAAACAAATGTATAATTTAATTTTCTTTTCTCACACTATCAATACAAATAGGCATTTCAATCTGTTTGTCTTGTTATTTGTTAATTAATATGTTTGTCGGTGTCGATGTCATTAAATGCTTTTTTATTCATATCGTAAATATTAGATTCATTCGTAAACTGAAAAAACTAAATCAATTTAAAAAAATTGTTTCATAAAATTGATTTTTTTAATTTTATTTTAAATTTATTGACTGTTGTTATATAACATACTTGAAATTTTTAACAAATTAATTATGTAAAAAACATTTTATACCATAGTTATAATTTTTATTATACATCAGAAAATGATCACGATGGTCTTTTGGTTGTCACACTATACGTACTAGCACAAAGATCGCGCGGCTCGTACGACTCGCGCGATGCGACCAAATTTACCTAAACTTGCAGAGCGTAAAATTGTGAAATGGCTCTTAAGCTGTCAGTCTCGTTTGTTATTACAGACTCACTTCAGTCTATCGCAGTCCACTGCTGGACATAGGCCTCCATAAGTTCACGCCAAAAATGGCGTGAACTCGTGTGTGTTGCCCATAGTCACCACGCTTGGCAGGCGGGTTGGTGACCGCAGGGCTGGTTTTGTCGCACCGAAGACGCTGCTGGCCGTCTTCGGCCACGGTCCATATATCACAGATGTCTGATAGAAATCGTTACTCAAAGTAAATAATATATTTGTCAACCCCCACTGCAGCGGCGTGGTGAATTGAGCTTCAATACTTCTTCTACATGGACTACAAGATATATGTCCAGCAGTGGGATATTATAGGCCATTTATTTCTGAGGCCCTACTGTTCCATGGGCCTCGAGGGGGACCCCGTCCAGGTACGCGGGTGACTGTGGATGGGGTTTCGGTCCGGGTGGGGACCCAGATGAGGTACCTGGGTCTCACCCTGGACTCTTGGGGCTCATTTTGCAGAGCTAGCCCCAAGAGTCGTGAAAGCCGCCGCCTCACTGGGAAGGCTGCTGCCGAACGTGGGTGGTCCAAGTGCCCATTGCCGTCGGCTGTACTCCGGGGTCATCCGGAGTATGGCCATGTACGGGGCACCCATCTGGGCGGACGCCCTCGGTCGCGCCAATAAAATCCAGCTGCGACGGCCGCAGCGGGTCATCGCGACAAGGGCGATACGCGGTTACCGGACGGTGTCCTGGACGGTGGCGTGCGTGCTGGCCGGCGATCCCCCCTGGGAACTGCAGGCGGAGATCCTCGCCGAAACATATCATTTTGTGGCGGCGCGGAAATCCCGGGGGGAGTCTCCTACGTGGGAGGAGCTCACACGCATGCAGAGGCTGGCGCAGGACACCCTGTTGCGGCGGTGGACGGAGGACTTGGCTTCGCCAGTCCCCGGGCAGTGGACGGTGGACGCAGTGAAGCCGGTCCTCCGGAAGTGGGTGAGGCGGCGGTTCGGGCCGCTGACCTTCCGTCTGGTGCAGGTGCTTTCCGGACATGGGTGCTTCGGTAAGTACCTGCACCAAATCGCGAGACGGGAGGCGACTCCAGCTTGCCACGAGTGTGGAGCACCAGAAGATACGGCGCTCCACACGCTGGAGGCGTGCGCCACTTGGGAACCGCAGCGGCGCACGCTTTCAGCGGTTCTCGGACGGGATCTCTCGCTGCCGAGTGTCGTAAAGGCCATGCTTGACAGCGAGACATCGTGGCAGGCGGTGGTCTCCTTCTGCGAAGAGGTAATGACGCAGAAGGAGACCGCGGAGCGGGCCAGAGAGGAAGACGCCTCTGCTGGCCCACTCCGGCGCAGACGTACGGGGGCAAGGAGAAGGCGGTTTGCCCACCTCCTCCCCCCCTCGTAATAGTGGGGTCGGCGGCCGATAGTCGGGGGACTTCGGCCGGCCGGACGACACGACCCCATACGTCTGAGGGGTGGCCTTGCTGTGAGCGAGGCCACCCCACCATCATGCCGGGGCCCGGAAGCTTTGTCCGGGCCTACCGCTGAGGCGAGGTGGCGAATGCTAGCGCGACCCCTCTCGCCCCACCCAGGCGGATGACTGCTAACACGTGGTGGTTTTTAGTCAGTAGGAGTCTGACATAACCCTCTGGCGCCCCCGCGCTAGAGGGTATCCATGATGAATTTTCCCCACGTAAAAAAAAAAAAAAGGCCATTTATTTATAGAAATGAAAACAATCCTCCAATTAGAACGTGTATCATACAGTCCTCGTAAAATTTGATTAAAAAATAAAAGCTTTACAGGCAAGTAGAGTATTTCAAGAATGTGCAGTAAGGTAATATGACATTCTGGGCTGAGGAACTAGATAAAAATATAATAAATAAAAATAATAAACGCGTCACACTCAATGGCTGCCAGTATGTACTCCTGTGTCCGGGGTCCGGAAATACACAGCATACAAGCATAAACGGCCAGATCATGGTAAACATCCGTATAGCCTATACAAACCATGTCCGGGGACAGCACAACAGCCACAAACCAGTGCTGTGACCACTGCGCCAACGTGTCGTCAACTGCATGACCATGATAGCATATGTATTATCTAGATAAACATAACCATGGCATAATGTTGTATAGTTAGAAGCGTCTTAAATGAAATGTAAATGTTGATATTTACATGTATATACTAGATCGTTCAATAAGTCCCGAGACTAACCTGGAAATGGCGCATATATTAAAAACTCTTTTGATTTTTAAAAAGTACTGGCTATCAATACAAGAATATGTGTCAAATTTTTAAAAATGGAACAATAAAATTATTGATTTTGAAACATTTAAGTGACGCTAAGGTTGTAATTTCGATACAATGGAAAAAAACGAGTTTCGCGTGTTGATAAAACATTGTTTTTTAATGGGAAAAAATACCGTTGAAGCACAGCAATGGCTTATAAAATGTTATGCAGGATCAGCTCCCTCTAAAGCAACCATTTGTCGGTGGTATGCCAACTTCAAACACGGTCGCATGGACACCAATGATGGGGAACGCTCAGGTCGTCCAAATGAAGCAGTGACTCAACAAAATATTAACCAAGTCCTCAAAATCGTATTGGAAGATCGGAAGGTAAAAGTGCGAGAGATAGCCGAGATAGTGAAGATTTCAGCTGGTAGTGTTTTCACTATTTTACATAAAAATTTGGCCATGAAAAAGCTTTTTTCTTAGTGGGTGCCGCGTTTGCTTACAACTAATCAAAAGGAACAACGTATCAATGATTCAGAGCGATGTTTGGCGCTGATGAATCATAATAAAAAGGATTTTTTACGTCGGTATGTAACAATGGATGAAACCTGGATATACCATTTCATTTCATTCCGGAATCCAATCGGCAGGCAGCGGAGTGGAGAGCGGCTGGTGAAAGCCGCCCGAAGCGTCCAAAGACTCAGAAATCGGCCGGTAAGGTTATGGCGTCTATATTTTGGGATGCGCATGGAATACTTTTCATCGACTACCTTGAAAAGGGGCAAAATATAAATAGTGACTATTACATGTGCTTATTGGAGCGATTGAAGTACGAAATTGCGGATAAACGGCCTCACATGAACAAAAAGAAAGTGGTGTTTCACCAGGACAACGCGCCTTGTCACAAGTCCGTGAGAACGATGGCCAAAATTAACGAATTGGGCTTCGAATTGCTTCTTCATCCCCCTTATTCGCCAGACTTGGCCCCCAGCGATTACTGGCTGCTTGCAGACCTCAAAAAAATGCTTCAGGGTAAGAAATTTGACTCAAATAGTGAAGTTATCGCAGCAACGGAGGCTTATTTTGAAGCCAAAGACAAATCGTTCTACACACATGGGATAGAAAAGTTAGAAAAGCGTCGGAGGGACTGTATCGCTCTTGGAGGAGACTATGTTGATGAATAAAAATTAATTTTATAAAAAAGACCTTTTTTTAGTACTTAGTCTCGGGACTTATTGAACCACGTGTTACATACATACGAACTCATACAGGTAATTTGTAAATATATTATGAGATTTTAACCAATTATATCCTTTATTTTTACAATATCTTTACATTTATTTACATTTTGTTTTCTTTTATGTATTGTGTTCTTTTTTTAAATATTGTGTACTCCGTGACTATTTCTTAATTTAAATTGAATTTTGTAAAGAAATTAATTTAATTTAATCTGTAAAGCCTGTTGTTTATGAATAAATAACATATTTTAATATGAATAACTCTTAAGAGAAACAGAAACCTTCAGATATATTTGCTGCTTAAATAATGCGAAGTATTTTCTCATGTTAAAGGCGTAGAGCTTATTACGAATCGTCTATTGCGTCAGGTATTCATTAGGTTGAGGATTTTTTTGGCTTGTGGAGCTCTCTTTCGTCGTGAACGCCGCTGTAGTATGTTTGTTACCTACGTGATATGAAAAGTTTTTGTTTCAAGAAATTATTAAGCTTGTGTAATATAGATATATAATTATGCTCTTTGTAGCCGAATATTTTATTTGCTTACTTTGCTTAGTTATTTACTCGTACTTACAAACGAAAAGAAACCGACTTCGATTACATCGGCAAGTAATACGACGTATATATTCGTTAACCAGTTAATTAGGTACACATGCATTATACAATAAAATAAAAACACATTTTGTCTGTCAAATCGGATGCAGCTGGCTACGATGGAATAAATCGAAAAATGATTATTTTACTACTTGACCATATAGCTCCTATCCTATCTCACATTTTTAATTGCTCTTTAACCTGTCATAAGTTTCCTAGTTCTTGGCGTAAAGCTCAAATAATCCCTATCCCTAAGATTAAAAATCCAACTTCGTTTTCTCACTTCAGACCGATTTCTATTCTCCCTTTTCTCTCTAAAGTCCTTGAACGTATAGTGTATCATCAACTTCATCTATTTCTAATTAAAAATGATATACTTAGTCCTTTTCAGTCTGGCTTCCGGTCTGGCCATAGTACAGTAACAGCTCTAGTTAAGGTAACTGATGACGTAAGACTTAATATGGACAATAAGCGCATTACAGTTATAGCGTTGCTAGACTTCAGCAACGCTTTTAATGCGGTTGATTTTGACATCCTTCTAGCCGTCCTAAAGTCCATTAATATTTCATCTGATGCCATCCAATGGTTCGACAGTTATTTGCGTGGTCGTGAACAGTGTGTTCGCAGTAATGACCGCCTTTCAACTTATTGTTCACTTACTGCTGGTGTGCCACAAGGTGGTGTTCTTTCTCCTCTCCTTTTTTCCATCTTTATTAACACTGTCGCCAAATCTCTTTCCTCGTCTTATCATCTATATGCTGACGATTTGCAAGTTTATACTTCTGCCCCTGCTAACAATATCAACAAGGCAATCGAAGACTTGAATTCTGACTTGAATAAAATTAGTTCGTGGAGTGAGTCTTTTGGGATAGCGTTAAACCCCAATAAATCCCAGGTGGCTTTGTTAGGTGGCGCAAAACAGATCGCGAAGGTTAATATTAATAGTCTACCTTTAATTAAAATAAATAATACTAGCTTAGTTGTGAGAACCTCAGTAAAGAATCTTGGTATTATTATTGACAGTACTATGTCATGGGCTCCACAGGTGAATGAGATGAGCAGAAAATTTTTTGCGACTATTGGCTGTTTGCGACGGTGGAAGCGTTTACTTCCTGTCAAGACCAAATTATCATTAGCACATTCACTTCTTCTACCGCTTTTAGACTATGCAGACTCCTCTTATCCCGATCTTTCAGAGGAATTGCTGAACAAACTTGAACGACTTCAAAACCATTGTATACGTTTCGTATATGGATTGCGTAAGTTTGATCACATATCCGAATACCGAACAAGACTCAAGTGGCTACCAATCAGACTGCGCCGTAATCTCCACATGCTTTCCCTTCTTTACTCCATTCTTTATAATCCCTTATCTCCTTCTTATTTAAAAGAACGTTTTTTATTTCTTGGCTTAAATTCTGACCTAAACCTTCGATCACGTAAAGACAATCGGCTGAAGATGTTTGTTTCGCAATCGCAAGTGTACAGAAACTCTTTTACGATTAAGGCTGCGAAACTATGGAATAGCCTACCTGGAAATGTTCGTCATTCTGATTCGTTATCAATTTTTAAGAATCGCTTATACAAACATTACCTATCGCTTTAAATGTTTTTTTTTTTTTTTTTTTATATTATTTTGTGATATGCATTTGTGTACTTATGTTGTATGTGTATGTATTTATGTATGTATATATGTATGTGTGTGTATGTATTTATATATGTGTATGTATGGATGTATGTATTTTGTGTATGTTGTATGTATTTAATATGTGTACCTATATTTTTACGTATGGTTTACGTAAATTTATTTATTCTCATGATTTTGTATGATCTTATTCTTCTGTAAGTGTATGTATGTATTTTTTTTTAATGTATTTATAATTCTATTTATATTTATCTACTTTTGCACAATCCCGCACTTTGTTACTAATAATCTCCTTTTACCTGGGGTTGTCTGGAAGAGATTGCTTAAAGCAATAAGACCGCCTTTGCATGCTGTCATTGTAACTACCTTTTGTTTAATTTTATTTCTGTTCTGTTGTTTTTTTTTCTTCTTTTTTTTTACTATGTAAAAGTGTTTGATTATATGTATGCAAGAAGTAATAAATAAATAAAAAAATAAATAAAAATAAAATACAAATATTATTGATTGTACACTAAAAGAAGACATTTTTACACCGAAAAGGAAACATAAACATGTACAATAATTGTGTTTGTTCGCAAACGAAAAAAAACGACTTCAATTACATCGGCGAGTAATACAACGTAGATCGACGAAAAAATAGTCAAGTAGGTAACTACGCGTTATCAAAGATTATTCAAAAAGTATAGAGTATTTTTGATTGAATTAAAAAAAGGATGAGGTTCTTAATTCAACTGTATATTTTTTAATGTGTTTTACCTCATAACTTTTTAGTGAAATGGTACTTTTTTAGTTAACTCTAATGATTATTATTTAATTGACTATTTTTTCGACTGCCTATGTACGTTGATGATGTTTTTATTTTATTACGTGTCTATTTAAATTGAATTCTGGTTTTTTGTTTGGTTATGTAAAATCTGAAAGTTTCTCTATGTATGTCCCGAATGCAGCTTAAAACGGTCCCCTTAATGTGAAGTTTGAATCACGGCTTCAGAAGATCTCAGATAAAAAAGATGTATAAAATTATACTATCTATTCCAGAATATTTTTGAGATCTTAGATATTTTTTCAGATCGGCTAATACGATTACAATGTGTCGCCATATAGCTTGTATCAAATTATGACTACTGATATAGACCGAGAACCTTCTTCTGTCTTCCATTATTTATCCTGACTATTTACTTTTGCCTAACTACACTTATATATTTTAATTCTTAGAGTATATTTTAGTTTCTGTGTGCTATTTGTATTGCTTTTTCATAAATATTCAGAATTTTGATTTTATATGAATTTCAAAAAAAAAAAAACTTATTACATCAAATTATTCTAAACGGCATCGACTCTATAGTAATGTTAATTAAAAAATAACCACTTATTAATCAACCATAATTTTTTTTTGTTCAATGTTTCAAAATTTTGAATTTGGAACACCCTTAAAATTTAATACTTTCTGTTATTCCATGGGTAACGTTAAAATTGTGATCGTTTAATTTAAAGACGTTTGATGGTCCAAATTTCGAGGTAATTTATCGGTCGTTAAATTCTACCTGCGTATTTCGCGTATTTATTAACTATACTTCATTTAGCATTGAATTTCCTTTAACTTATTTTAATGAATAATAAAATAACACATTATTGATGTGATTGTATTATTACATATAGTAAGTACTCTTTAAATAAGTTCAGTGGTATCTACTTCCTCAAAATTCTAAAAAAAATTGGTGAGTGTTGGTCATAGGAAACTTGGTGTTCTTGTGGAGGTTCGGCAACGCGCTTGCAATGCACCTGCCGGCCTAGCATGCATACAACGAGATATCTCTTGACGAGAGAGAGAGATGATGTCTACATCGAGTATTTTCTCGATTACCCTAACATGCGCACTATGAGAGACAAAATTCTCTTCCGAAGACCTCGCCTTGTCGAGTAGAGAAACATTATCAACCATAATCACAACTGAATATCATTCTTATTTCTTATGTCGTAAAGTTGAATTTACAAGGTTATTGACCAATCGTGCCAAACCGGGATGAGCCAAAGTTTGTATAATTTCAAACGAGTGACACATGTTTTATTTAACAATGTTCTCGGCCTTTTGGCTTTTTTTTTAATTTTTAAAATTTTTTGAATTTTTGAATTTTTTTTTTGATTATTGATTTTACTTTTATTCTATTTAATTTTATTTTTAGTTATTGATTTTTTTAATATAATTTTGTTTTGTTTTTTATTCTGAATGTTGTCTTGTCTTGTTGTACTAACCCAATATGGACTTATACTTTGGTCTGAAATAAAGTATTATTATTATTTAGAATAAGAAGCAACAGGGCGCAAATACGTTTTTTGTGTCATTATATGGCACACTTCACTCGACTTTTCGCATTTCCCACTCTTCCCATACCGAAATTATATAATTATAATAGGGAAACGCCATGGTATACAAAAAATAGGCACCCGGTTTTATTTATTTTTTATTTATCGTCTTTCTCGTCGATAATATTGAAGACGAGAAGTTTCTCTTCCTAAAACGACAAAATTCGACAAAATTACGATGTCATGTTAGCTTCCGTAGAGATAAATATCACAGATCACTAAAATTTAATGATTATCTCTTCTTGACGTAACGTGAAGAGTATCGCGTGCACGCATGTTAGCTACTGTAGACATAGAGAGATAATACGAGAAAAGGGGTAGACAAAATTTTGTCGTGGCGCGCATGCTAGGCCTGCTGGTGTTGCTGGCGTCCATAAGCTACATGCTTGTTTGCCACCTTTGTGATAAAAAAAGATACATTTTGGGACGGCGGTGTCCATACACAAATTTCATATTATTGTACGAGTCATATAATATATAACTCAGATGATAATATGAAATAGCATTACGAAACTCACCAAATATATAGTTACATTACTACTGAATATATTATCAAACAATATTTAAAACAGGAGCCATAAAATCCCGCCGATGCCGGGCAGGCGTAACTTTAATGCAATTTAAATGAGTGTAAGCTTGGGAGCAATTTCTTAAAGTCTGTCGCGAAAGTAGCTCGAGATAAGGGAACCGGGTCTATGAGAGCTAATTTGAATTAAATTTTGTGAGATATTAAACGTTCGTTTGTAGATTATATGTCTTAAAAAGCTTAGAAACTGGAGCGTCTATTGACTGATTAACAATTAATATTATAGTATGCTCGAGGAGGACTATGTCCAGCAGTGGACTGCGATAGGCTGAAGTGTAGAAGTATATTATAGTATATAGTATATTATAGTATGTAGTCGATATGCATATATGTATCACTTCAGCCTATCGCAGCCCGCTGCTGGACATAGGCCTCTACAAGTTCGCCAAAAACGGCGTGAACTCATGTGTTTAACCCATAGTCACCACGCTGGGTAGGTGGTTTGGTGACTGCAGGGCTAGCTTTGTTGCACCAAAGACGCTATTCTCCGTCTTCGGTCTGTGTATTTCAAACCCAGCAGTTTGATGGTTATTCCGCAATCGGTCAGTTTTTAAGTTCCAAGATAGTGGGACTGTGTTATCCCTTAATCGCCTCTTACGACATTCACGGGAAGAGAGGGGGTATATGTATATAGGTACATTTGATATTATTTATACAAGGTCTAACCATCGATTTCCAATTTCTGCTATACAATGTAAAAATTATGTTTTATTTATTTATTTATTTATTTATTCTTAATGTACACCAAAATACAGACACATATAAAGAAAGATACAATACAAGATGTACAAAGGCGATCTTATCGCTAAATAGCGATCTCTTACAGATAACCTTTGGGTACTGGACACGATACAGTAGCAGCGGTTAGAAGTGTGCACAAATTAGGGAGGAAAAATCAGTAATAAATAGAGATAAGAACTACAATATGATAGACTTACATAATTATTAAAGAAAAAAAAATATATAAATATGTAAATATTTTAGTATATAATTTATAATATACATATGTATATGTACACACACATATAAAAATATATACATATATACACACACACATAAATATATATATATATATATATATATATATATATATATATATATGTACACATAAAGTAAACTATGTTATTTTAATTGTGAATGCGCCTGTTACGTTATAATAGCAATTTCATTACAACCTTAACTACGATATTGTAACGTAAACATTACATAACATTGTATGGGATTATTTAATAATTTAGGATTATCGAATTAATATAAATATTTTATGCATTTTTACGTAAGTTACATTTTTATAACTTATTGAAACGTTGAATGTAGCCTTTTATATATCGGTCGATCAACTATTCTTTGTACATTTTGTAAGGATTTTAAAAAACAGTAAGTAAAAAGCGAAGCAAATTTCTTTTACATTTTCTTTCAAATTTATTAGAATATTTACTAATCATCTTCTGATGTTCATTAATACGTTTAGGATTACTATGGCCTGGCGGTGTTTGTTTT
Organism: Melitaea cinxia; assembly: GCF_905220565.1. Classification (NCBI taxonomy): domain Eukaryota; kingdom Metazoa; phylum Arthropoda; class Insecta; order Lepidoptera; family Nymphalidae; genus Melitaea; species Melitaea cinxia. Next base: position 2,247,116 of record NC_059406.1, read on the forward strand.
TATTTTAGAACTTTCAAAGTCTGCAACTTAGTGGACAGAAAGTTTTACAATAATTGGGGAAACAGTTTGTTATTATTTTTAATAGTATTTATTTTTAGTGGTGTTATTTGACTGTAACCCTCTGTAAGGTTGATGTGTTTCCCTTGTCGAGCTGCTCTTAATTTAAAGCAAGAAGTTTTTAGCTGGGGTTTACCTCAATAGAATTAATATATTGAATTAAAAAAAAAACAAAAAAAAAAACGTCTAATATATTCATTCATTTATTTTTACTTTTCTGAGTTTAAAAAAATGAAATGCAATTTTCTGGAGGGATTAAAAATTTCATTTATGGCAGTTGTTTATGACATTACTGTGATTGTACTCCTCGTAAAATTGTTAAATTATGCCACCTTACAAACGTTTCACTAATGGATATAAATTTTCTGTTACGAAGGGTTGGCTTTTGATTTCAACGCTGCTTTACTACGAGTTATGGCAGGAAAACGTAAATCTATATTTATATGATGAACAAGATATTTTAATTTATTTGAAATTTGAATATAGAATCAATTTTAAATTTGTAATTCAATAACTACATAATATAAGCTACCGCGTACTTTTATTCCAACTATCTTTTTTCTAACTTTCGCAGTTCTCTCGACGAATGAGAAATGGCTAAATAGCTACAAGTCCGCCCACTGTACTTCACAGCCTGTAACTATCTTCAAATATGTTTAATGTGTTACATGTAATTGTCATGTACAAGGACTTTAAATGAATGAAATGAATAATACTAGGTTCAATCTATATAGTAGTATAGTTTTTTTTTTTTTTAATTTCATATCGGCAGCTGCTCGAAAGCAATTTGTTTTATCTGATCAAATAGTTTACGTTAACAATATTTTTTGCGTTGATAGTAAATTTAGAGGTTGAGTGATGAGACCGCCTTTGTATTTTTGTTAAAGATATAATATTGTTATATTCCTCATGTATTAAGTAAATAAATACGCCTCAGCCTGTAATATCCCACTACTGGGCATAGGCCTCTTTCCCCACGTAGGAGAAGGATCAGATCTTAATCCACCACGCTGCTCCAATCCGGGTTGGCGGATATATTCCCTACTATGAGTAACGATCGCTATCAGGTGTACATGATAACAACCGGGACCGACGGCTTAACGTGCTCTCCGAGGCACGGTGGGGAGAACCACTAGGACTGCACAAACACCCAGACCACGGCAAATACCTGTATGGCCAATACAAATGTTTGTCATGTGCGGGGATCGAACCCGCAACCGCCAGCGCAACAGATACAATCCATGGCTGTAACCGTTGCGCCAACGCGGTAAGTCATATGTAGGTCAAGTAAATAAATAAATAGGTAATTTTAAATTGGTCTCTATTAGCTGCATTTACTACAATATTCTACTGAAAATGTATTATAGTATAGATGAATGAGGGCTGTGGGAACTAACGATAAATATTTTAAAAACTGCCTTTGTGCGGCGTCACGAATTTTTGCACCCAGCGTAAACAGGACCGAATCAATACTTTATGCCTCACTTGCGGGGAAAAAGAATTTAACTGCGAAGGTTAACTTGAATTTGTTGGGAAATTCTGTCGCATTTCCGGGAAAACTTTGAATTTTAGTGACGCTTTATCGTTCCATTCATACGTGTGTTTTTATTGTTAGCTTTTTATTTTAAAATTTTAAATCGTACGTTTGTATTGTCCTTATTTATCGTTATTGAGGCATAAATAAGAAATAATTAAAAAATAAAATAGGTAAAAGTAATATGTTCTGGTTTTTAATGTTATTATTCGAATTTATGATTAAATTAAAATACGAATCATGTTTTACTTAAGTTAAATAAAATTTGTTGTTTTTCTATGTAACAAAATAAATAAAATAGTAATAGCGTTAAAATTCAAAAGAAATATAGGAACTTGAATCGCTGAGTGCGCGTCGCTGATTCTGTCCGGCTGCGGGATGAGTCCTTACAGAAAGAGATTTATTTCATACCCCCTAAATAGAGGGGGGATCGAGACGTTTCTAGTTTCTATAGATAAATGTTATTTATTGTAAGGTTTTAAACTATAATATTTTATTAAAATAAGCTCGTATGTTATTTGACTATGCATTTATTATTGGTATTGTAAAAGAATGAAGCATTTAATATGTAGTTTATATTTATCACTACATAGTATAAAACAAAGTCGCTTTCTCTGTCCCTGCACATGTATGTACGCTTTAATCTTTAAAACTACGCAACGGATTTTGATGCGATTCTTTTTAATAGATAGATTGATTCAAGAGGAAGGTTTATATGTATAATAACATCCATTAAATAATGGAGAAATACTGTTTGAGTACTGTTGATAATATTGTTTTGAGTTTTCTTATGTTATGTCGTAAATAATTATTATTTTTTCGCTTAAATTGCAAACGCAGTCTGAACCCTACGAGATTTATCAAAATAATGTACTAAGTATTGTACACATTGAAAAGGTCTACAGAAAACTCCGCGATGGTATATACCTATCTCTTATGGATATCCCACAATAACATTTTTTTGTCATTTACTTTTTACGACAAATAATGGCTAATTTTCGAAGCGATTTTAACCAATACAGCATTAATCCTTATCCAATTAAATACCTTAAATGTATTTTTTATTTAATATAGATCTATATGGCCCTTTACAGCATATGATTTAAATGAATATTTTCGAAGATATTACAGATTTAAAAATCGCGGTACGTAGCGTTTGCGGCGGTTCTGGCCGGCTTTTACTCTAAGTTAACGCGTGCGGGCCACGGGCAGTAATGAATAAATCAAAACTACTGGATCGATTTTAATCATTTTTTCAGTAAATGACATAGGCTATAATTATATTTTATACCCGTGCGAAGCCGGAGCGGGTCGCTAGTAAGATATATAACTTTTACTTTAGGTCTCAGACAATATACAGTGCATGACGTTAGCTATACGCGCTGGTGTTCTGTAGGCTAACGACAATGAGGAACATAATAATATTTCAAACTCCTAAGTATCTTCTTAGAATCTTTAGTACAGGTAGGGAGAATATTATGACCAACCCGTGAACAAAGATTAGCGCGACCATTGCGCTTCATGGACATCCTTAAACAAACATTGTTTAGTAAGTAATTATAAATACGTCTGACATACACGCACGTGCGTGTCTTATGAAATAAATCGCATGTGGGATAAGCGCAATGCATGATGTTAACAAAAAGCATGAACAGTTTAGAGGATATCTTAGAGTATACATACAGTAGCTATGGATGGTAATTTTAAATAAAAAATACATACAGTCATGTGTCCCTAAGGTGTGTAAGGACATATCCGTGTTTTAGTAACAGTCGACAATAAGTAAGGCTGCCACAGCTCCTTGGGAGAGTCGGTGTTAGGGTCGACAACACTTTCAGAGTATATCTGGTCTTGCAGGCGTCTAAAGACTATAATCCCTGTGCACTTTTTGTCACCCTTATAGTAAAAATGTCACACTAGTATTAAATTAGCGTTGTCACGATAACACAAACATTACCATCGCGGATCAATCGGAGTCCCCGATTCAAGGTCTGAACAACCTAATTACGATCCCTTAATTTTCAAACTTGTTTTCAAGGAGAGTTCTCCCTTTCAAGTGCTAAATTAATTAATTTTCATAAGAGCCGCGCAATCATCTTTATGTTTTTCTACGGGTTCTGAGTTTTCGTCAGTTTCATGAAAAATAAATCGAAGACTTTATTTATTTATTTATGAAGCGTAATTATTTCACTGGTAATCAGTACAAAATTCGAATTTCGAATAGATATGTATAATATGTATGTATAATCTGATTTGGTTTAAAATTTTACTATCATAATATTATAACGATAAACAAAACTTTGTTGGTATTATATAAGAATAATAAGAACTTGTATTTTTTAACCCATTCTCTATTTTGCTCACATATTCTTAAGCATTTATATGTATTCATGTATTCCTTAGACTATTTGTATAAAGTTTTCTCGCTTGACTACAGGATTGCGGGTTTGCTTAACTGGAGTGAATAAGATAAAACAAGGCCAACGGTTTGCAAGTCTTGAGAAGCTAGCTTGCTTTTTCGTTTTATCTTGTTACAATTTACATAAATTTTATTCTTAAGATTAAGCAAAAAAAAAAAAAACGAAACAAATAAATATTTTTGTTGAATTAACGTTTAATTTTCATATTTGTATATTGTAAATAGAATTTATTTTTGCAATTCATAAGATTAAACAAATGAATAGAAAAGGCTACAAACACAACAATGCCCAGAGGATACAAATCATGTGTCGGGTGTCAAGAAAAACATGCAATACACAAGCACAAACATTCAGATCATGAATGAAGTTTATATTGGCCATACAAATTTTGTAATGTACTGCATCAGAGAGTTGATATAAGCAATGCGTCAAAGCTTAATATAACCTTAATAAATTAATCAACAATGCCGTTAATTCGAAAGACTCGTGTTTATATTTTCGATCGATATCTAATATACCAAATTCTCGTGTCGCGGTGTTTGTAGTTAAACTCTTCCGAAACGGCTTGACCGATTCTCATAAAATTTTTGTGTGCATATTGGATAGGTCTGAGAATCGAACCTCTATTTTTCATACCCCTAAGTTACAAAGGAGGGGGGGGGGATTAAGGGGTTAATAATATATATGGCAAAACAACGTTTGCGGGGCCAGCTAGTAATATATAAAAGGGGTATATGAATTTTCAACATTGCTGGGTTTATAAAACATTTATAACGTAAACAAATATTTAATTTTAACGAGATATTGTGCTAGAAACTGTTTGATAAAATGTTGGGTAAAAATATTTTTAAGCGAAACCGATAAAAAGTGTTTTACGTATATTTTAGAAATACAAGATGGCATGCTGTGTGGATTAATGGTAAATAAAAAAATAGTAGTATCAGTAAATTTACGGTATAATGTTTGTTCGATATTAGCATCTGTCTATTGTCAGATTCATCAAGAATGAAATATACGGCATTTTTTCCAAAATTTTACTCTGATTCTCTGTAAGTAACCAAGTTTTTATGTTAACATGCAAAAGTTATAAATATCAATTTATACACATGGAGCTCCCAACCATATATACCGGCTGACCCCGCTTTTGAAATCCTTTTCATAGGTGCTAGGCTCCGTTCTTATTGCACGTAGCGTAATGTAATCTAACCTGTAGCTGTAGCTCTTCCTTGACAGATTTGGTGTTAAACACTAAAATAAATTTTTCAATTCAGACCAACAGAGCCGGAGATTAGCGCGTCAAAAAATAGATTCTTCAGCTTTATAATAATGGTACAACATTTTGTTTTCTAATGTTTATGTAAATTTCACTTATTATGTATAATGAAACAATTTTTTCGGATTTTATTGCGAATTGGCAACCATGGACTCTGTGCTCCCGTGACTGTGGTTGCTGTAAAGTATCCGAAACGTTAGGCATTTAGAACTTAATAAACCGCGTTAAAATCCTAAAAAGTGATTTCCTTATAATAACAGTATAGATTATAATTATAATGTATCAAAGGACGGTAATGATATTATTATTTTTTCCGTTAAATCTGTAACAGAATTCAACCGAATATGGACATCGAATTTTATTAAAGCAAAAACAGAACAAAACGAGAAAAAGTAATAGAAAGCAAAATAAGTCCGTATCCTAAATCCAAATCCTGTCGGTCGTCGAGAAAGATTACCGTCACACAAATTGCGACCGAGTAACGGTTGGTACAAGTCATAAACTGCAGCGTATTATCTATTTAATCGTTATAAAATAAAACAAAAATTTGAGCTTGGGATAATATATACTACAAATTCATCAACTTTGTAAGGAAAAGTATCGCTGGAAATATCTCGCTCCAAATTTGAAGATGTACCTTAACCTTGATTAAGTTTACTGTCAAATAATTCTGTTCTCATGTATTGTTATGTTTTTTGTGATGATTAAAACAGCCAGGGATTCTGGATATGGACTGCGTGTTGATTATGGGGTTCAGTGCTCTTATGATGCTCCTACAGCTGCGATGACCGCTTACTAAAAGGTGTACGGTACGTTATTTTAACTTTCAGTCAATATAGAAAATAATTTGGCCTATCGATATTATAATTCTTTTTTTTGTATTGAAAATTTTATTTACGATAGCTGTTTGTTCTGTTCATCAAACAGAAACGAGTCAAAACGTATTATACTTTGGAAAGTAAATTCCATATTTTTCAAATTTCTCAGATTAATCAGTCTTTTTTCGAAAAGAGGTAAGCGTTCCTTCTACAAAGTAATTTCAGTGTATAGTTTGAAAAACAAATGTATGAAAAAGAAAACTTTGTCAGAATTTTAAAATATTAGTTATCCGCTTTCATTTGTACCACACTTGTGTTCTATCTAACATGATCGATCACGCTAATTATTATTACAAATTATTGAATCGTTCAATTTATTGATTGTTTTAAAAGGATAACAATATAGATACAGGACATGCCTTATCCCACATCCAAGGTGAAGGTCGAAGAAAAGCTGTTAAATTCTCAACATATGTGTGTGTCAAAGCGAATATGATATATGGACCTCATCCACCTGGCCGCCGAGAAAATTGACTGCGTGTCGTGAACGAGCAAAACAAAATGCCTTTTAACATTGAAATATTTACCCCACATTAATTTATTTATTTATACTTTATTTTACGCCAACACGTTATTAATCATACCTTGGAGACTGTGAAGTGTGAACAAAAGGTTGTATGGATAATAATGACGACAACACAAGTAAAATAAATTAGTCAAGATACAAGTAGCAAAGGTATGTAATGCATGTAGCAATGTAATAAAGGTACATGATATTTAATAAAAGAACAATTACATTATAACAATTAAGTATTAGACGACGACGCATTGGCACAACGGTCACAGCATTGGTTTGTGGCTATTGCGCTGGCTGTTGCTAGTTCGATCCCTGCACATGACTAACATTTTTATTTGCCATACAGATGTTTGGCGTGGTCTTAATGCTTGTGTTATAGGTAACAGTCGACTGTTGTAGCTTATTTTTTTTATTTAACATTACACCCAAACTCACGCAGGAAACGAATCCGCAACCCGCGGAGCAGAAAGCAGGGCTACCACAAACTGCGCCAATACCCTTGTCAAATCATAAGTACATATTAGCATACTTCATTATAATCATATCATTATCATATATTACTCATTATAATGAAGCTATCCATTAGTCCACAACTATGAGGAGAGTAGTGGATTTAAGTCCAACTATTCTCCAATATAAAATCAGGTACAACAATTATTAATATTTACTATAAGCTGATTTAACAAATATAATTTAGTCCTCAAATTATTATATTTTCTTGTAACTTTCACAAAACGCCGCGTTGGCATAACGGTCACAGCCATGGATTGTACCTGTTGCGCTGGCGGTTGCGGGTTCGATCCCCGCACATGACAAACATTTGTATTGGCCATACAGTTGTTTGCTGTAGTCTGGGTGTTTGTGCAGTCCTTGTGGGTCTCCCCACCGTGCCTCGGAGAGCACGTTAAGCCGTCGGTCCCGGTTGTTATCGTGTACACCTAATAGAGATCGTTACTCATAGTAGGGAATATATTCGCCAACCCCCATTGGAGCAGCGTGGTGGATTAAGCTCTGATCCTTCACCTACATGGGGAAAGAGGCCTATGCCCAGAAGTGGGATATTACAGGCTGAAGCGTTTCAAAAACATCTGTAATTGTTAACATAGCAATATTATGACAATTTTAAGATTTAAAAAACACTAGCGGTTAAAGCATCGCTGGGTCCCACTCCGACCCACCTCATCTCATAGTAATTATCTCGAGTTATTTAGCAAAAAGTCCTCTAAGCTAGCAGCCGTTAGAAGCGAGTCGAATTACACAGTCTTGATTATATTGTACGAAAGTTAATACTAATTGCAGATGAAGTTATACGTAAATAAGTAAAGTTTGCTTGCGAGGTTATAGATGTTCTAAGTGTAATGTGGTTTTAAGCTGGCTGCTTTAGTTGATTGCAATTACTATTTATGTGAGAATAGTTAGTGTAGATAATTAAACAAATTATTATTATTATTTTGAATGGTTAATGTTTCACGAAGTAAGCTAATAGTGGAGTTTTTCTCAATTTAAAATAGGCCTATAGATACGATATAGTTTATTCCAAAGATAGGCTGATTGTCTATGCTCTTCTGCCCATGACATTTTTTCTCCATTTTTATAAATATTTGGTAAATAATCAGGAAAATTTCTATGTAAGACACTTTTAAAAAATAAAAAAGTTGTTTCGTTAATAAATTTCAAAGGTATATACTTTGAAAACTTCGGCGCAGTGTGTCTACAACGATTACTGGCATCCATCTCAGAAACATGCGCCCCTTGATAAATCATCCCGCCGTATTATTAAACTTGTCTTTGTAACACTAGCTTATGTTTCGTGACTTGTTTTCATTTAATTCTAAAATTATATTGTTTTTTGTTTATATTAGTGACATTTTTACCATATCTTAAATTAGTTTTAACCATTAAGCCAAATTAATGAATAAATGAATTTAAACAATTTTTTAATATCATATCAAAAATCGATCGTTTAAGCTGAAAATTAATTTAAATTTAAAATAGTGACGTTATATAATATTTAAAAAAAATGATAATTAATAACAAATAATAGAGTTTTAAAATAAATCTTTCGTGGCAGAAGAATCTTTTAAATTCCACCGATTGCATTATTATTTCTATTTTATTAATAGAAATATTAAATTGGATTAAAATAGGATTGTACATACAAAAAATATATAGGATTGTATATACAAATGTTATCATATTAGATATTTAAAAACATGTACCAAAATGTAAGTACTGTTTGATGTCTCCTCATACGAAATTTGAAAATCAACCTATTGCAAAACTATAGAAAACATTTTATTTTAACGTTGCATAATAATTCGTATAAAACAAACAAGTCGACAAGAAGAACTTTTTATTATATAATACGAAGATAAGGAATAGGCATCGCAAGTTTCCGTCTAATTATGTACTGAGGAATAATAGGTGGTTATAATTTTTTACGATGTACCGCAAATGATCGTTGGGGTAACGTTTCGAATATGTACTTACGTTACATTATACTTTCTTGTAACGACGGTAAAGTAAATAAATTTGAAAATATCTCTGCCGTCTGACCGTTTAAGGATGTTTTTAATAAACAAAACAAAATATACATCATTCGTTTTAAAAAGGTGTGTTGTGTTAGTGATATTACCTTTGGATACAAAACTGGGAAAAAATTAGGTTTGAAAATTTTCATATCCGCCATCTCATACTGGAGCAGTGTTATAAATATACAAATATAGAAGGCTTTTTTTATGTAAAAGAGAAGACCTGTTCGAGAGATAATGTGTAAAGACTGTTTGAACTGAGTCAGTTTACGTTCACATATCTACGTAGCGCATTGGTTAAGCAGGGGTGCTCTTAAGGAGTGTATAAAAATATTTAATTTTTCCTTTCTTAGGAGATAAAAAGTAAAAAAAAAAATATTGAACTCGACTATTTTGTTTACATTTCTTATCCTAGCTAGACTTTGGACCAGAGCCTCAGGATACGGATATCCAATGTCTGCTCAGGAAAGTCCGTCCTCTCAAGAAACGGTCAATAGCGGATCACTTAGCCTGATCGCCTGTTTGAATCACTATCTCTCTGAAGACAGAAACGGCGTTGTTTTGTTGAAAGTTATTTGATATCTATTGGTTTGTTGGGACTACTATATAACCCTATATTAAAGGTTCGGAAACATACATAATACAAAGTCATACTTTGTTTCATTGATATGTACTGTTTTTTTATGTAATGCTTTTAATTAATCCAAATAAATTTGAAGTTGCAAAATATACCGATTATACCACGAATTCATTTAGTAAAAAAAGGATTTCATATATTTGAAATATTGAGTGAATTTTTATTTTTACTAGTGTTATTGAAAACTTTTACGAAATGTATTTCGGACGATCTGAATAAAATGTGGTTTAATCGACATTAAGGATTTTATATTTGAAAAGCTGACCGAGCTCTATGACTAAATTAAAATAAATTTATTTTTTTAACTAGCTTTGCCCGCGATTGTTCGCGTGGAATTAAAAAAATATTATTTAGTTCGCAGAGTTACAAAATAAATAATTTTCTGAAATGTGTAAAAGTAGTCTAAGTTACTATTTATTACATCAGATATCTGCCAGTGAAAGTCCCGTCAAAATCGGTCCAGCCGTTTCAAAGATTAGCCGGAACTAACAGACAGACAGACAGACAAAAATTGTAAAAAATGTTATGTAGGTATATGTACCGTGTAATCGTGTATACATTCATATGCATTTAGTAAAAAGCGGTTATTTTAAAATTACAAACAGACACTCCAATTTTATGAATACATCTGTTTTTGAAAAATTTCTTGCTTCCGATGAAAAAAGACTCATCCAGTCAAAAGTTTTTAGGTAACTGGGGTAATACATAAAAAAATAGAGCCGAATTGAGAACCTCCTCCTTTTTCGAAGTAGGTTAAAAAGAGCACAGATATGACACAACTAGCAAACATGAAACTTGATATACAACTAAAGTTGGGCGATCGACTATACGATTTAACAAATAACATCCACGTTTTGTTCCAAATAATTTTACTTAACTAATTGAACTAAGCCCTTTCACTCGATTTCTAGTTGAGATCGTTCGAGGAGGCTCAGCACGCTTAATTTATCTCGAGTTTCAAACATTATAAAATAAGTATACATCATTTTCTTCAAAGCTTTCAAACTTGGCAATAACTGAAATAATTTTAATATAATATAATAAAGTTTAACATTTTACAAATGCTTGATTTTCCAGTATAATTATTATAATTATTTATAACAACGCGGTGAATTTTATTTATTGATTGTAAGTTTTAAAACTTAATTTACATTTAAAATTTAATTATTATTAATTTTTTACCATTTTTATTTTGCATATAAAATTAAAATTATAAACGATATTTAATTAATTTAATTCAAATTTAAATTAATATTAGTATTGTAAATACGAATAATAAAGATTAATACGACAAGAAACATAAAAAAGGGGTGGTAATTAATCTAATTTAATTAACTCTTTTATTTTATTGTATTAATGTACCAGTGTAGGTACCAGATGTAAGTAAGTACTGGTATATTCATTTGTTGCATTGCATTTTAAATTTTACTAAGATCTTTTAACTGAGGTAGGGAGCATAGCAGAAAATTTTGCTGGAGCAGCCTGACTGGGGTAGTAGCTCGACCTTACAGAAGCTCCCAGCTAAATAATACTGTTTTCAATCAGTATTGTTTTCCCGTTGATGAGTAAGGTAACCAGAGCTCTTGGATTTGGGGTAGGGCCGACAACGCGCTTGCGATGCTTCTGGTGTTGCAGGCGTCTATAAGCTACGGTAATCGCTTACCACCAGGTGAGCCGTACGCTTGTTTGGCGACCTAGTTACACATTAAAAAAAATAAGGACTGCCAGCGGTATTCTAATTAAAAATACTCCGTAGCTTATGAATAAATTTTATAAGAAAGCTTTTTCTTTTTCTAGCCCAAAGGAAGATAAACGAAGCAGTGAACCTTAAAAAAAAAAAAAAACTATCAAGTTGAAGAAAGGAATAATCGAGATCAAATTACATTTAATATTAGACACTCGAAATAAAGTTATCTTATTATTATTCGGATGATAAATTGTGAAGATCGCCTTTGGGCCGATGTAATTTTGTTAAAGCGAAGTGTTTTAGGTCTGATCTTTTCGCCTTTACGTGATCAGAATACAGTTGAAACAATATTAAGTAAATAATTTCATGAACAGTAAGGGATTCTTGTGATTGCTGAAAAGCATACGTTGTTAGGGCAAGGGCGGTGGAGTCGAAATTTGGTAGACGTCGCGGAAACATGAAAATCGGTACAACGTGCCTCGAATGACGGAATACTTGCCAGAAAAAACAGTATGAATTTTGCTGTCTGCCCCGAACGCCCACCTGAATTTTGATGTCTGTATTGATGAACACTTTGTGTCTTACAATGCCCTATTTTCACTGCATAAATTTTGTGAATGTAAGCAAACTTTTTTTATAAAGGTATGCCTTTGCCTTTTAATTTTTTGAAGTGAAATTTCTTTAGGCACACGAGGGTACAATTTTTACGAAAGAAACGCAATAATAATATTAGCGTGACAAAGATGTGCAACGTTTTCATCGAACAACAGAGCCACCTAGCGTGTATTAAAGAAACTACAAAGGTTGTTACATTAATATCGATATAATATACATTGCGAACTAACTAGATGATGCTGGACGGAAATCTAAAGCTTTAGATTTGTAAACGAGACTTAAAAATTAGTTTGCCAAAGCAGTTTCACTTCTGACATATGTACTTTGTACGCACGCACTTTTTTATACGAAAGTGGAGTAGTAGATAAGTTAGTGTAACTGACGTAGGGCACAGTAGGAAATTACCTGCTCAAATATAGAGCAGCTCGACTGGGGAAGTACCTCGACCTTACAGAAGATCACAGCTAAATAATACTGCTTTCAAGCAGTGTCGTGTTCCCGCTAATGCGTAAGGTGACCAGGAGGAATTGGGGATAGTGTCGGCAACGCGCTTGCAATTCTTCTGATATTGCACTCGTCTATAAGCTACGGTAATCGCTTATCATCAGGTGAGCTGTACACTTGTTTTCCGCCCTAGTAATATGAAAAAAAAGATCCATTGATGAGTAAAGAAATAAAGAGCAATCAGAGGTAGCTCATGTCTTTGTATTATATGTGGCTGGTCCATCCCAGTAAAACAAAGTGTATGACAAATAGTATTACCTCCATTTAGGCTTTTCAGTACAATGATTAATTTTATACTAATATCAACGTGTATATTAAAAGTTTAATATAATATATTTTCAATTATTCAATTTTAGTTTGAACGTCGCCTCGAGCGCGTCATAACAATATATCAAAAACGCCTAATTTAACACAATTAAAATATATTCCATGTAACATGTCTTCAATTGAGTTAAACGTAATTAAATCTTAATATAACATAAAGCTTGCCTCCGTACGTGAGTTATGAAAATTTTCCAATTACCACCTGTTGTTCATTAACTTTAGAAGCTTCTTCGTTTAATTTCGTCGCCTTTGCAGCTCGGCTTTCTCTCAAATTAATGCGTTTTCACTGTTAACAATGTCATATTTTGCCACGATACGCGTTGATACGAGTCATCGACGGTAAGGCAGTCGGTAGGGTCTAGTAGAGTATGGTAGAATCGCGACTAGTATTTTTTCCTTGTATGAGATCTTGGCGGAGACCTAGCGTATAGAAGTTACCTTAGCTTATAGACCCCAGCAACGCGAGGTACATCAAAGCGCGTTGCCGTCCCGCTTAAAAGGAGATCTGGGCTCCGTTAATCACATCATGAACACATTACCACTTGAGGGCAGTGCTATTTAGCTGTGATCTTCTGCAATGTTGAGGTATTTACCCAATCGGGCTGGTCCAAAATTTGAGCAAGATATCTCCTTCTGTGCCAAACTTAAATTGAGTGGGCCTTCTGGATCGGGTAGAAATGTAGCATGTTCATGACTGTACGCGTAGCCTTATGCATGTGTTTTGCTAAATTCTTGTTAAACGTGTTAAGATATTTGATAGTCAAAAATATTAAGAGTTAAACGTTTAATTTAAATAAATAATAAATATATACAACACACACACACGGTCATCTGTTCCTACAGTAAGCAACTTAATGCTTGTGTTATAGGTAACAGCCGACTGGTATAGCTACATTTTTTTTCGATAAATATAAATAATACCTAATAAATAGACATATATACAGAAAGCAGGGTCACTACAAATTTTGCCAACGGGCAGTCAAATTAAAATTAAATAAAATTAGATAAAGAAAATAATAAGTTTAGTAATTTTAAACGTCCATTCTAAAAATTAATAATTACGAGTAACATAATGTAAGCCTTTTTTTTGACTCATTAAATTTGGATATAACTTCAATTGAATTATTTTTGTGTGTATACTCGTATATACCTCAGTGTGAGAAGCCAATAGGTAAAAACTTTACAGGATACAAGAAAACGTAAATATCAGTATAAATCCGACGGTAATAAATATATACCCTGAAATCAGCACAAAAGAAAACCGTAAAAATGTCAGACGGTAACTTTTCCATTGCTGGACAAAGGCCACGTCACTGTTGAAGCATTAGAGCTTAATCCAAAGCTTCCGAAATAATAAATATATTTTTAGACTCACAATATGAGGAAAAATTACTTTGAATAAAAAAAATCTTTTTGGTTACTAGCCAAAAAATATATACACTTAAAAACAGGTAAAATAACATCAATAGATTCATAAACGAAATATTTATATACTTATCTATCTAAGGTGGCTACATTATTATATAATTATATATCTTGTTACATAAGTCGTGTCATGTACCGAAAATGAAAAATGTAAAATAATAAATAATAAATAATTGTATAAGCTTATGATGTCTTATACAAAATTAATGTAATATAATCTTGATAAATATATAGTACCTGGGTGACCGAGCCTAGCTCGGTATTTTTAGTAAATCGTGTTTTTTGGAATTCATATTTAAATTCGAATTACATATTTATAAAATATGAATAATATTTTTTTTTAAAATAACGAGTGCAATTAAAAAAAAGGAAAAAAATAATTGATCAGGGACATTGGGATTTGAACCATGATCTCCTCGGTTGATCCCGACTGGCCGATTTCCCACCGAGCTATTACAACTTTAATGACAGTTGCGAAATTTACCTTCGTATTCTAACGATATTGTAGCTATTTTTTTACTCCCTAAAAATAGGGATAAAACGTCATTTTCTAAAAATGAATCCTAGTTAGATGGATTTATCTCCCCCGAAACCTCCTATATACTAAATTTTATGGAAATCGTTGGAGCCGTTTCCGAGATTCAGATTATATATATATATACAAGAATTGCTCGTTTAATAGTATAAGATTACCCGCCACGTTTTTGCCCGCGATGGACTCCTAAACAACTTAACTAATTTTAATCAAATTTGCACACCGTGTGCAGTATCATCTGACTTGAAAGATAGGCTATATTTTATTTTGATATATGTTAATTATTATAATTTTGTATATTTTAATTGTTATATTTAAGAAAGAAAATATTAGGCGGTACGAAGTTTGCCAGGTTTATATATGTACGCTTTTAAATAGTTTGAGAATATAATTATGGATAAGAGTGTATACAAATAGAGAAGTCTATACAAATGAATAAAATTGGAGTGTCTGTTTGTAATATTAAAACAACCGATTTTTACTAAATGCACGTGGACGCACGGTACATATACCAAAATAACTTTTTTTACCTTTTTTGTCTGTCTGTTTATCTGTTTGTTCCGGCTAATCTCTGAAACGACTGTGCCGATTTTGACGGAGCTTTTACTGGCAGATAGCTGATGTAATACGGTAGCTTAGGCTACTTTTATTTTAAAATTTTCTTTTTTAACTCTGCGAACTGAACAATAACTTTCGTGTTAGATTTCACGCGGACGAAGTCATGGTCACAGCTAGTAATATAATAAGTATAAAAAACGAAAAAAAAAAATGTTTCTTCCAAAATGTAAATTACTAAAGTTGCTCAATTTAATCGCTTTTAAGTTCTTATCCTTCTTGAAAACATTCCAATTATTATCTTATTATAATCAGGCCTAGCTCGGAAGCAAATCCTTTTTCAAATATTAAAGATAATCTTAACTGATTTTAATGATTTGATGATACCATAATACTCTTTAATAAATACTCAAAAATTTTAAAATATGGATCAACTCGTTTTGGATTTCTTGAAAAAAATGGTTTTTTCTTTAATTATACGATTCAAGTGATATTATTTAAAATTCTGGCGTGAACTTTGGGAGGCATATGTCCAGCAGTGGACTCTGATATCAACTAATTATTTATAGTATGTAAACATGAAAGTAAACAAGACTCATGAAATAAAGTAATTAATAAAAGTACCTTAAGAATCAAATTCTTACAACAATCGATTTATATTCGGTAATGAAAAAAATATTGGCAATAAAATATAAACTTAGTAAGCGACCCGCCCCGGCTTCGCACGGTTGCAAAAACTATCAGTGTTCCTCTACTATATGATCCATGTACATATAAACTCCTCTGGAATCAATCTATTTACTTAAGAAAACCGTATCAAATTCCGTTGCGTAGTTTTAAAGGTCTAAGCATACAGACAGCGGGAAGTGACATTGTTTTATACTATGTAATGATTCAATTTCGTAACAAATAATATGTAAGTACATACTAATCATACTATACTACTATAAAATATTAAATAAATGAATAGTAGCATAATTTATTTATTTATTTAATATTCGGAAAGCCAACAGCACAAATAACAATACATAGCAGTTGAACTAAACAACATTTGGCTAATGATATGTCTTCACGTATAATAACTTGTATATAAATAAACATATCCATGCGGACAGAGTAATTACAGGACAAGATGTTACTTCCTTTAGTTTTTGATTTTATTTTACTTTATTTAAAGCGTAAATTTAGCAACAACTTGATGTGAAACATTTTGTAATTAATCATAATTATGTTATAACAAATTTTCCCGGTTATCAAGCGTTTTAACTTTTTTATGTTTGAAATTTAATTACATATTTTCGGAAGACCTTATCCTAACTAACAGTAATCAGCAAGTCACGTTGGGTTAGTATGGGACTGTTCCGTTGTTATATCAAACCATGACAGGTATGGTGTGAAAATAATATGTGGAAATATTAGGTAAAGCGACGCTATTTTGTCAAAAGGTGGCAGTGACATGACGTTTTTTAGTTTGATATTTAATTTTAAGTTTGATACTTTTGGAATAATGCGTTGTTGAGTATTTAAAGGTAAGTGTATATTTGTACACCAAATTGTGTTTTAGTAGTCTTAAGTTTCAACGGATTAAAAGTTAGACCTTTGTAGGTATTCCTTAAATGTTGATAACACAAGATTTTTTGAATTAAAGATATAGTAAAAAAAAAAATGCAATAACAAGATATTTTTATTTTTTGAGATACCTATGCGATATAATCGAAAAATTATTAAGTACGGAACTTCTGACATAAATATATTTTGATTTCTCAAAAGAAACACTTCACCATCAAATACGAATAAAGTTTTATATTTAAAGCAAAGAAAATAAAAACCAATTACGTTCGATCGTCACTGTGAGAGATAACTGGTCAAGGGCGATCATTTAAGTTATCGAAAATATTTACTATTTTCAATTCTAGCCTCAGCCTATTCTAACTTTATTATATTTTAAATTAGTAAATTAATGAAGTTAGAAAATAATGTCAAGAGCCCTGTAAGTGACGTATTGAAACAATTTTTAATGGATTTGATAGATTATATTATCATGGATTCTTTTTTTTTGTGCAACAAAAAATATATTAATACTAGCTGTGCCCGCGGCTTCGCCCGCGTTGAAATTAGTGTGTCACAATGGTTTCCCGGCAAACTTCCAGTGAAACTCTCATCAAAATTGGCTTAGCCGTTCCGTAAACCTTCCTCTTGCCAATGGTGGAGTCCTCTCTGCAATGGTGAAACCGCATGAAAATCCGTTCAGTAGATTTTGAGGGAACGGATCACATACACTTTTGGGGACTTTGTTTTATAATACACTAACTGTTGCCCGCGACTTCGTCCGCGTGGTTATAAAGCTATGCATTACTATTAAGATGTTTAACGCAAATTATTGTTTTTTTTATTTCAGTCACTTAAAATGCTTATCAAACTAACTTTTTAAAAGGCTTTTTAAAAACTTTTTATCAAACTAACAATTTAGTATAATTTAATAGTTATTTTTATAAAACCTCTCTATATACCACATTTTTAGTTTTATTTTCAGGCTGTATATGTTTCATACAAACTATCAACCCCAATAAACCCCCTTAGCAGTGGAATATCGTAAAATCAGTTCTTAGCGGACGTCTGCTAACTATAATCTACCTCCCTGCCAAATTTTGTCTTTATCCAACCTGGATGGATAAACCATTCAGTGGTTTTTGAGTTCTTGTGATGAGTGAGTTAGTGACCTTTCTCTTTTATAATTATATATAGATTACGATGCATTATTTGGACACCTCCTCACCATATAGAGCATATATTTTAAATTTCAAGTCTCTTACTTCAAAAACATAGGACTTTCATACAAACTTCCAACCCCCGTTTTACCCCCTTAGGGATAGAATTTCGTAAAATTCGTTTTTAGCGGATGTCTACGCTCTATAAGGAGCCTTCCTGCCGAATTTCAAGTTGTAGCTGTTATAGTTTCGGAGATTTCGTGATGAGTGAGTCAATCTACCATCCCCCGCTTTAACCCAAAAAAAGAGTTGCTTTCTAAAGATACATTATTAAGATACCTTCTCACCATCTAAAGAGCATACATTTTAAATTTTAAGTCTCTTACTTCAAAAACATAGGACTTTCATACAAACTTCCAACCAGCGTTTTATCCCCTCAGGGGTCGAATTTCGTAAAACCCGTTCTTAGCGAATGTCTACGCCCAGAAGTCTATCTGCCAAATTTCAAGTTTGTAGGTGTTATAGTTTCAGTGATTTCGCGATGAGTGAGTAATCCCTCCATCCACCGTTTTAACCCCAAAAGGGAGTTGATTTCTAAAGATACATTATTTGGACACCTTCTCATCATAAGGCATACATTTTAAATTTCAAGTCTCTTACTTCAAAAACATAGGACTTTCAAACAAACTTCCAACCCCCGTTTTACCCCCTTAGGGGTCGAATTTCGTAAAATTCGTTCTTAGCGGATGTCTAAGCCTTATAAGGAGCCTTCCTGCCAAATTTCAAGTTTTTAGGTTTTATAGTTTCGGAGATTTCGTGATGAGCGAGTCAACCTACCATCCCCCGTTTTAACCCCAAAAGGGAGTTGATTTCGAAAGATACATAATTGGGACACCTTTTCATCATCTATAGAGCATAAATTTTAAATTTCAAGTCTCTTATTTCAAAAACATGGGACTCTCATACAAACTTCCAACCCCCATTTTACCCCCTTAGGGGTTGAGTTTCGTAAAATCCGTTCTTAGCGGATGTCTGCGTCCTATAAGGAGCCTACTTGCCAAATTTCAAGTTTGTAGGTGTTATAGTTTCGGAGATTTCGTGATGAATGACCTTTCGCGTTTATATATATTATAGATATAGATTAAAAAGAAATCTTTATAAAATTGGGGTTCTACTTTTTATGGCTTTAATTTATTGATACTGGTAGAAAATCTTGTATAAATGTAGTTAAACTTAGTAAAAAATGGTGCGTTTTCCACACATGACAAAATGTTTGTGTAAGTTACACAGATGTCAACTAAAAACAAAAAAAAAAAATTACAAACAAGAATAAAGTTCCAAGTTCTAAGACATCATTCAATCCAAAGTATATTCTAGTAAATGCAACCGAATCAGATACCTTAGTGAAACATTATATACCTGACGCTCGACAGATAAACGATATTCAGTCAACGAACAAAGGTTGGTTGATTGTAATTTTCGTGATAATTCCCATCCGGAAGGCGAAACCAGTCAGATATTTCATACGACCGGGTTTAATATTGCCGCAATCAAAAACAATGGAACTCGTATTGTTTTGGTACATTTATGGCGGGTTATGAGGAATTTTTATGGCGTACGAGAGATTGATCTCGAACAATTAAAAGTATACTTTTTTTTCAACGTTCATTGTTAGTTTGAAAATATTTTTTCCTAAATAAAAGGATGGGAACATGATATACAAACTTTTTTAATAAAAATGAAAAGTAAATAAAGCTTGAATAATTTCTCTTGTAGTAAAATTCTAGTAAAATGAAAATATTTATGGAAACAATTTATTTAGTGCTCATTGTCTCGTACTGATTTAACTATACTTGACTTAATACCTACTCAATAATCAAAATTAATTCTTCATATTTTACAGCAACCATGATTACGGAGGACCGAGGTGGCAGACGTACTAACGTTATAAAGTTATTCGAAAATGGCATTTAAAAAACTTAATAAACCGCGAGAAAATCCGAAATAGTTCTTTCATTATAATGAGTGAAATTCGCATAAACATTAGAAAACAATATGTTTTTACTTGTTTTAGTAAATCTTTAAATACTTTAGTTTTATCTTGATTAACGAAATTTTGAGACAATAAAGCTTACTCTTTAATATAGAACTCGTATAAGATCAAAACAATTATCCCTCACAAAGTGAACGAAAATAATAAATAATTTAAGAGCCATCGTGAATTTTAAATGGCAAACAGTTGTACGAAGATTAACTGACACGTTGACACGCTAGCAATAATTCTCGTAAATAAATCAAATATGTATCGACAAACGTAACACGTTGATGAAAGTCGCCATAAACTGACGCCTTGTGTTCAAAGCATTAATCATTTATTGAATTACACAATGCTATATGGATGGTTAATTTCAACACGAATATGACCAATTAAAAATTAACGAATGAAAATGGGAAAAAGGCTTTCATATCTATATGCAATTTTAAGTTGATTTTTAAGATTCTTAAGTTAAATTGTGAATAAACGGAAAAACGTTTTCTGCTTTTTGGAGTTAACTCCTTAATAATCGATTTTCATATAAGGCCCTCTTTTCATCTTCTGAACGATGACGGCGTTATTTTATTTATTTAGCATTTGATATAGTATCTTTTTCTTAGACTGGTAAGCCTTTTTTGCCTACTTAGACAGTTGATCTGAAGGAGTAAACTCCAGTCGTGAGTCGGAGCTGATACCCACACTTTTTTAATAGAGATCAATTAATGTAATTAATTTAAAAACAAACATGACCAATATCTGTCTTAATAATACATACGGATGTATGTCCTGGTATGGGGTTTGTAGTTGTGTAACGGGATCCTCGACACAGAGTATTAACTAAGCAAGTAGTGACCAGAGAATATTTCCAGAAATGTTTTAGTCTAGATGAACTAGCTATTTGAAAATTATTTTTTGTTATTATAATGTGATTGGAGTAGCTGAAGAAGATCGACAGACGGTCATTATAGAAACACACATGTGATATCATCCAACATCACGTAAATGTAAAAAAATTAAAGTTATTGTGAATCTTAAGCTTAACATTATTGCAAAACCTTTTAAATTTTACTTAAATCAACCTAAGTGCATTACTGGAACATACCTCTGTGTTAACGAATTAAATTTTGAACGATATTGTTTATCGATTTCGGAGATCCTCACGAGCGAAATTTGAAACTCCCAAATTGAATTGGAAAGTTTGAAACTTTTAGAAGATCGATCTTTGTTAACGTGTTGTTAAAATTGTTAGCTGCTTTCTGTTGTAACGTGGGTTGATTTAAATTTTTTATTAAACTTAATAATAAAGCTACTACGAAGGGTCAAGTCTAGGGCTGATAACGCTCCTGCGATGCTTCTGGTGTTGCAACTGTGTAAAGGCTCTCGTGACCGCCCATCATCAGGTCAGGACCGTACGATTGTTTGCCGAGCTAGTCATATGAAAAAATAGAACTTAGTAATGAAACGTAAACATTTTTAACGATAGTCGATAATTATTTAAACTACATAAAAAAGTGGAATGGCTGTAAAAACACTTAGAGCATTACCGTTACCGTTAGTCGTAATTCTGATGCTCTTGACAAACATTAATATGACTCATTTATCAAATATATATTAGTGCCTTCTTGTGCTATATAGGCAAAACTTTTGCTTAACGATATCCAAAAACCCAACCAAGTATCGACTATTATACACTTTCAAAAAGACTTAGGAGGTCTGATTACTTAGAGTTACTTTAAATTGTTCGTTACAGGATTAAGTGCTATAACGTGAGATCACTCAAGTGAAGGATCAAGTTCGGTGTCGGTACGTGAAATAATTTACATACTCTAGCTTCCCGCAAGGTAACTGTATAGGAAGCCTTCGTTTCGCGTAGTTTCGGTTCGACTAACTTTTCAAGTGCACTTTTGATAGGGATTATGTTCTGTGAAATTTATTTTATTGTATATTTTGTGTGTATACATATGATAAATATTATTAGTATAAATTATTGAATTTCAAAATTATCACTTTACAATAATTCTAATATACAAAAATTAATTGTCTTTCACTCTGTAATTTTATTGTTCCACTTTTTATTATATCTTACGTTTTATGGCTTATTCACCTCTACTTCTGGTATTGACCATTGTATTTCAAAAATGCAATTTAGTATATTACTACCACATTACTAATATCTACATTCACACCCACATATGCATAGATTGCGTATATTAGAGAAATGCCTTTTATTCTGGTGTTGACTTTGATCTTTTTGGTATTCAATTGTATTCAATCTTTTGTCGTTTAATTTATTTGTCATTCCTCAAGTAGAACAAAATCGAGAAATAAATGAAATTGAAAAAGATTCTATATTTTCTGGAGTACCTTGGAAATATGGTTAGTATTTAAGTATTTCAACTGCGAAAATGCTTAGTTTCCAGAGCAGCTAGTTTCTATAAATATAAAGCAAGAAAGCGTCCACTTTATTACTTAGCGTAAAATGTGTAGCTGTAATTATTCAGAAAGACGAACACTGTTTAAGATAATTCATCTCACGTAGCGTTTTATCTTAGTGACAAATTGCAGCCAACGTGCCGCAATAATTCAGGTATTTTAATGAAGCACCCGAACTTAGAGGCAGATAACGATATAACATCTTGAGACAATGGTAATTTCCTTCCGAATTCTTAACAGAATTAGACAATAACTTTTTGTGACCTTTTTCTGATGTTATAGAAACGTATAATTTAACTTGTTAAGTGTAGATCCGAAAGGTACAAAAGTAGCTTAACTTGGAGACAGTTAAGGGATACAATACCAATTATTTTAGATTAAAATCATTAGCTTTAAAACAAGTTGGGGCTTTAAAAAGAAAAAAAAATCTGTGGGTTTTGCGAATAAAATACGAACTTTTGCAAAACCATTCCTAAGTTTGTCCAATTTTTTTTAACCGATTTAATAACAATCGGAACTGGACCGATTAACTTATAATTAAATTAATTTAAGGTTATTTACGCGAATAAAGAATGCTGTGACCATAGATCAAGTAAAAAATATAGATAACGCACTTAGAACAAAAAAGTGAAGCCACTTTTTTAAATATGTGTGAGTGAGTGAAGTGTTGACACTTTTTAAAAAAAGTCCCTGAAAATTTTATTAAGTGGGATTAAACACAATTAATTTAATATAGATAAAATGGGTATGCGAAAATAAAAATATGTTTATAGTTTTAAATATATTTACTCCTTTTTTCGCTTCAAATGGTTAGATAAATCTATTGCAGTCATGTTTTGATTTAATGAATTATATAAATCTGTGGTAAAGCTTTAGATTAGGTAAAACCGAATTTCGGGACCGTGGGGGGAAGGGGTGGGGAGAGGGTGGGGAACGCTACCCCTGGTACCACTGTCACACCTCAGAACCCCATGGTTATGGAGATATCCATGGTTAAAGTTTTGAGGTTAGAAGAAGAATTTCGAAAGTTAGAGGAACGCTTGGTTCCGGCGCTGCGGGAAGTGCAGCCCTTCCGCCCTTGCGTGCAAAGCACGGCGGGCGGGGGCTGTCCTCCCTCCGCGCCTCCGCGGCACAAAAAAAACACTCTAGGGGTAGGACAGACCAAGACCACGTGGACAGTGGTGTGCTCCGATTCGGTTTTGGGTATTTTTCGAAATTTTAAACCTATATTCTAGCACGCAATGTTACTAATTTTATTAGAATATTATGTCTGACGCGTTATTTTGTTTAAAAGTGTCGATTTGTCACACAATGCAAACAGTACGAGCTCAAAGGTATTATAATAGCTTTAAATTCTTGCACTTGGCCGTTTTTTTTAGTTTCGTTTGATATTGATTTAAACAAATTTTCACATGCACAAATAAATGTCCCCCCTCTCTTCCCGTGGGTGTCGCAAGAGGCGACCAAGGGATAACACAATTCCGCTACCACCTTGGAACTTAAAAAGCCGACCGGTGGCGGGATAACCATCCAACTGCTGGCTTTGAAATACACAGGCCGAAGACGGGCAGCAGCGTCTTCGGTGCGACAAAGCCAGTACTGCGGTCACCAACCCGCCTGCCCAGCGTGGTAACTATGGACAAAACACATGAGTTTACGTTATTTTTGGCGTAAACTTGTGGAGACCTATGTCCAGCAGTGGACTGTATAGGCTGTAATGATGTTGATGATAAATAAAATATATGGCCATAACTTTGATCTCGGCTCAATTCGTAGGAATATAAACAATATATATATATATATATATATATATATATATATATATATATATATATATATTACAATTAAATCACAAGTTGTGTCTCAAAACGGCCGTAATCGCCCTGCTATTTTATCATGATAATACAACTCATACGTTGCAATTACGATCGCCATTTAGACCGACACTTAGCCATTCTTGAGAAGTACTTACAAAAGTAAAAATAAAAAATATTTCCTGACTCAAAGATCCTTCGCATAACATTTTATCTCAGTATGACCGGATTTCTTATAAAATGGGCAGGCGTCATTGTTTATTTTTATTGGTGGTGAGGTGTTGGGTACATTGGGGTTTTTGACTTGTTATTGCAATTACGAGCGAGATATTCTTGTTGTTTAAAAATAAAACATTTATGTCCGTTTTTTTTTAAATTAAATTTTTTTAGTAGACGACATTTTTTAGGGATTGCTGATAATGTGACTGCGTAAGAAAAATAAAACAAACTCAGTTTGTACAATGCTTAGTGTCCAAAGACTACAGATATTGAAAACAGTGAAACCATCAATCACTGTTGAAAGCTTTAGAGTATAATATATAATTTTACATACATCTGGTATTTATCGAAGTTGGTAATCATTACTTTCTATATATATGTAAAATCGTTAGGTCTTCGACTCATCATGAAATCTAAAAACCGCTGGACGCATAAAGACGAAATTTGGCAGGGAGTTTATTTATAGTTAGTAGACGTCAATTATTATTTATTACGTCTACTAGGAACAAATGTCGCAACGTGAGGCCACATTAAGGAAGTAAAAAGCCACATAAGAGTTCCCGAAGGATTTTATAAAAGTCCTTAATTTTTCTATACCGACTTCGTCCTAAGTCGAGGTACGATTTCGTCCTAGCACCCTCAGAACAAATGGACATCCCGAGCCTTCCTAAAGGGCTCCCCTTTTTTCACGGCTGAGTTAGTAAGGAATAAGTTTTAGAAGCATGAAATTGTATGTTCAGGCATTTTATTGCATCTATTATATATTTATATATATATATATATAGGCTTGAGAAGACCTAAGGGAAGACTGTTTTTCGTAAGACTGTTCCATGACGGAAGAATAAGGTCTGCGAGCAGTTTGGTTGGTCTATGGTATGGTATATATGGTAGTCTATTGAATATGGTTTACAAGTTTGTAATGTACCTAAAGTTTAAATGTTGAAATTTTTTAATTGATTGATGCTTTTGCTACATTAAATTTTTAGGTCTTTTATTTGAGAATGTATTTATTTTATTTTTGACTTTCGTTAAGTAAGCTTATAGTGAAATAAATATTTTGATTTTATTTAATTTCAATATTGTAATGTATTGATTTTGCCCACATTATCAATTTCTACACGAGCAAAGCCGCAGGCAACTGCTAGTATTAAATAAAATATTCCCATAACGTTGATTGTGCGTATCTACGCTGTTACGTACCTACGTGTAGATATTTATTCATTTGTTTATTTTATATATTAATACGATATTGAAGCAAAAACTTTGTACCCCTTTTCACGAAAATTGCTCGGACGAAGGAGTATGACATTTTGTACACTTATAGTTTATATAGAGAAGGAGTGTAGAATGCTATTTTTTTTTAATTATGCATAAAAACATATTAAATCAATAACAAAAACATTACACACATTACTATGTATTTGACACACACACGCATATTATACTCTCTTGTTGATTGTCAGTCAGTAGTCCAATTGAAATTATAAAAGGTTCTTTTTTTCACTATCCCGAGTAGAATTTTTTTTTGTCTTCCTTAGAAGGACCGGACCAGGCATGCCTGATCAGGACTAGATAAGGCATGTAACGCAGATGATTTATCTGGACCTGATCAGGATGAGATGAGATTTTCTGATCTGGACCCGATCAGGAAATCTTATCTCATCCTGATCAACCGGTTCGGTCCGGTCCTTTTAAAAAAACACGAATTGTTGAAAAAATTGTTTAATAAAAAAAAAGCGAATAATGTTTTTACTTTAAATATTAATTGTTTTTATTTATTTTTATATTATTAATTAATTATTATTAATTTTATTTATTAACTTCTAATAATTACCTGCTAATTAACTACTTCCTACTATTTACCACTACTCCACTGTGTAGAAATTGACTCCCTGCTAGACTGACCTGATAACTGTATATATACTAAGTGCGCTTAAAAACATTAATAGCGCGATTCAGGCTCAGTTAGCGTCATTTCTTTTAGGCTATCCTGATTTGGACCGGACCAGGTCCTGATTCAGTATGCCTTACAATACTCGATTATATTTTACATCAGGCTATTCTGATCTGGACCGGAACGGGTCCTGATCCAGTATGCCTTACCATACTTGTTTATATTTTACATCATGCTGTCCTTATCTGGACCGGACCGGGTCCTGATCCAGTATGCCTTACCATACTTGATTATATCTTACATCAGGCTATCCTTGTGTGGACCAGACCTGGTCCTGATAGAGCTTGCCGGATCTGCCATGTCTCTTTCTATCCTGATCCGGTCCAGATACATGATCTGGTTGAGCCTGACCTTTTTTCTAGTCGGGATTTTTTGGTTTACTTTAATAAGCGTTTATGTATAAAGTTTACCTAAATAAACAATTCTAAAAGGCAAATTTAATCTTTAATTAAACATACTATTTTAGAATATGATTACATTTAAATAAATAAAAAATAAATAAAATATTTCAACATTTATTAAAAGTATCTGTCTCTTAGACGCAAAACGAAGATTACGTCGAAATAACTTCGCGCTTCAAATTATTCGCTTCTGAATTCTATTCCTCGAATGATTTATATTTGTCTCGACAGCTGCGAGGATTGTAAACTGTTTGTTTATCGTTTTACGGTTTACGAGGTAATTTCTGCCTGAGACACTGATTTGTTTCAACAAAAAATACTTTATTTTTTTAACATTATTTTTAAAAATGAGTTACGTAAGAGAGAGAGTAATTCTTTCTTAATTTATAGTAATTTGAATGTGTGTGAATAAAATTAGAGCGAATCTCGCCTTTAAACTGTGTTGAAATTTTGGCGAATTTGTAGATTCACTGAATTTGTTACTTTTTTGAATACTTGAATAAAAAATAGTATTTTAAAACCAGTTTGACTTTTAGTAATAATACATTACCTAACTTTCATAACTAACCTTAAGCTTAAACTAATTTAGTTAGGGTTGCTGTTTGTATGACCTCTTTAATGTAAATAGTCTCATATAAAGCTTTTGTTTTCCAATGTGTTCCACAAAAGTAAGTTACTAAATATGTTTACGTAAAGCCAGTTAGTACTAACTTTCTCGCTAACTACAAACTTGACATCTACGCACTTACTACTTTTGTGTTTGCGCTTGCTACGCAAGTTTATGCTGGTTTCGGTAGGATTTTTTTTAACGGTTGAAAGAATTTTTTTCCGCCAAGAAATCCTTTCAGAGAAATATTTGACAAAAAATTCTTTCATACTACGAATAAATGATTTATTTAAAATTTATTTTGAGCTTAAATTCTAAGTAAAATGTGATAAATAAGATGATGAGCAGTTTCCTATTCGAAGGATTTTGATATTAAAATATGGTTCTAATAAATATTTAATGCAATTTTACGCTAACAGCGAAAATAATTCATTGTTTCTGCTTAAATTTAGACGGGTAGCACAATATTAAGTGAGGCTGTTACTTTATTTTTGTTTATAAATATTCGCCAATTGTCTTAAGCGAAAAATATAGTTTAATTAATTGTTTTATATTTTTAAAATACATTACGTTCGTCTGTGTCTAAGGTAAGTAAGTTAATCATCACTTCAGTCTATCGCAGTTCACTGTTGGATATAGGCCTCCACAAGTTCGTGCCGAAAATAGCGTGAACTCGTGTGTATAGCCCATAGTCACCACGCTGGGCTGGCGTATTAGTGACCGCATGGCTGGCTTCTGTCTGAAGACGCTGCTGCCCGTCTTCGGCCTGTGTATTTCAAAGCCAGCAGTTGGATGGTTATCTCGCCATCGGTCGGCTTTATAAGTTCCAGGGTGGTATTGGAACTGTGTTATCCCTTAGTCGCCTCTTACGATACCCACGGGAAGTGAGGGGGTGGCTATATTCTTTACTGCATAGCCACAGTGTAACTTAATGATTGTGTATTATTTTTTATATTATAATTAATATTAATAACACATACAATACTTTGAAAATCACATTCACAAACTCCGGAGCAGAAAGCAGGATTACTCGTTGGTAAGTCTATTCAATATTTATATAACAATATTAAAAACGTCATTTGTTCCAAAGGTTTTACGATTAATTAGACACACGAGAGTACAAAGCAAACAAGTTTAAATATAATTTGTTTTCATCATACTAAATTCTAATACAAATTCACTTCATTTCAAATATAGGTAGGTACACAAAGATAAAGTAATCAAGAAATTTGTTCAAAACTTTCATATGTTGTTTGTTATTATATTTTAATTATTCTCATTAAAACGAAAGCTCAAACTTAAAGAACGTTCTATTTTGTTAATGATTGAGCCAAATTATTTCTATTGTTTACTAAGTGCCTGCGACTTTGTCCGCGTTTTGGGTACATGTTCAACGTGATTCTGTTAAATGACACAACTTTTTTAATTATGAACCGATTGACATGCAACAAACACCAAATGTAAAGTAAAGCTTACCACAATATAATAGTGAAAACGCACAGACACTCAGACAAACAGATAAAAGTTCTTACAATCATTGCGTTAATAAAGTTGGCACTAATATTTTTTCTCATATATCTTCCATATACTGAGAGCGATCCGTTACATTTTTATTATATGTATTGATCAAATGTTAACTAATGACTAAAATTAAAATAATCAAAAACAACAAGAGAATTGTATTCTTTCTATTTTATAAAATGGTATTATGTTCATGTATTATTATGATATTATCGTTAAACGTAAGATGATATAACCGACTTCATTATTAGAGTGAAGACACGCTTACATCGATCCTGTAAGAGACTGTCTTTTTAACCGACTTCAAAAAAAGGAGGAGGTTACTCAATTCGACCGTATATATACGGTCCAATTGATACGGGTGCCAAGTAAATACAATACAAATACAACCTGGCTACAATAACAAATACAAACAACATACACACAACAAACAAGTACAAAAAATATTATTAGATATGTCAAAACAATAACAGAATAATAACAGTATTCAACCTAATAGTCAATGAAACAAATTATGAAAGAAAACTGAGTACAACTTACGAGTAGATACTAGAGTAGTTATTGTTTTACTTGGCACCGACTTCAAAATTATAAAATATTTATTTAATCATTTCTGAATAACTAAATCAAAATACGAATTACTTTGTACTAAGTAAATTTATTTTTCACTTTTTAGTTTCCTGTTTGAAGTCGGTTTTTTTTTTTGTTAAAAATTATAAGTTTTCAATTAAAAGCTTACTTGTCTCTTAACATGTTCTAACGACTAGCATGCCGAATAAAACGGGTGCATTACGTTGATTTAAGATAGAGTTTTGTATAGAAAGATGTTAAAATTCTTTTAATTGCAATAAAATAGCTAGTTTATTTCATTACCTTCATTTTTATTTTTGTTCTTGGTATTGGAAATCTTAAGTACGTACCTCTAGACCAGGTAACCCTAATATTATTATAGTGAGTATTCATCGCTCTTTTAGCGATAAGACCGCCTTTGTACATCTTCCTCTAATTATACTACTTTTGTTTGTATATTTTAATGGTGTGCAATAAAGAATATTATTATTATTATTATTATTATTATTATCACTTCAGCCTATCGTAGTCCAGTGCGCGCTAAAACTTGGCGTGAATTCATGTGTGTTGCCCTTAGTTACCACGCTGGGCAGACGGGTTGGTGACCGCAGGGCTGGCTTTGTCGTACCTAAGACGCTGCTGCCCGTCTTTGGCCTGTATATTTCAAAGCCAGCAGTTGGATGGTTATCCCGCCATTGGTCGGCTTTATAAGTTCCATGGTGGTAGTGGAAATGTATTATCCCTTAGTCGCCTCATACGACACCCACGGGAAGAGAGGGGGTGGCTATATTCTTTAATGCCGTAGCCACACAGCTAAGTGAGTGATTCACTCAGTACTTATTAAGTATTTGATGAAAATCTAAATTGAGTTTCAATAGACTTACTGAAATGTCCTTTTACAGTTTCACTTATGTCGTGTTTCGGAACATGCTAGAATGATTGAGGCTTATAGTCACTTCTTCTATTGTTATCTACTCGGAATTTATTATTAACTTATGATTTAGCCACCGAATTCAATGAAGACTTCTATGAAGTTCTATGAAGTTCTTCTTGAATAATTGATGGTTACCTAATCGGTATGCAGATTATGCTGAGAAGTACCAAGTATATCACTATTATAAAACAGCGCCACTAAACGTCTACACCTTTGTACGGACTAATATGGTCTAGCTTCTATTTAATAGCTAAACCGTAACTATTACATTATTTATAACATTTGTGGGTTTGTAATTTACCTTTGGTGTACTACTTTGATAATTTCAAATTATTAAATTGAAGTTAACAGAAATTAATTTCAGTAATACTGAATATTAAGTATTTGTCATGATGGCTTATTATTATTGGTAATATCGTTTGAGCGGACGTCATTATACGAACGTGTTATGTAATGTAAATAGGTCGTTTTACAACGAAACACAAAATTACGGCTTTCATCTGTAAATGAGTGTCAATTGTACTATTGTTCTTATATTTTGGTGGATGGTTTGTTAAATTGTTGTAACTACAACATTGTTGTTTTGTGTAATGTGTATTTATTACAGTGAGGTAGAAAGTTAAGAATGTTTGAAGAGAAGCAATGTCAGATACTTTTGATTGACTTCAAAAAAAGAGGGTGGGTAACTAAGGTGACACAGCGGGAGATATCCTGCTCAAAATCTGAAGCAACCCGACTGGGGAAGTACCAAGACGTTACAGACGATCACACCTAAATAATACTGCTTTCAAGAAGTGTTGTTGTTGTGAGTAAGATGACTAAGGCTCCTTGGGGGCAATTGGTGATAGGGTCGGCAACGCATTTGCGATGCTCCTGGTGTTGCTGGCGTCTACAAGCTACGGTAATCGCTTACCATCAGGTGAGCCATACGCTTGTTTATTGTATAAAAAAGCGTGTGTGGAAGCACTGATTTTGATGATCCAATATTATTCAAAATCTGGTGCTTGCAATGTTGCCCTATTTAAATTTCAACGAGATCTAACGAGTCATTTTTGAGTTATCCCTAATATTGCGTATATGCGGTCTCATTTTATTATTTATTAATGTCAATTTAAGTCGGTAATATTAAAATATAAATAAAAAATAATTTTTAACAAAAAAAAAACCGACTTCAAAAAGGAAACTAAAAAGTGAAAAATAAATTTAATTAGTACAAAGTAATTCGTATTTTGATTTAGTTAATCAGAAATGATTAAATAAATATTTTATAATTTTGAAGTCGGTGCCAAGTAAAACAATAACTACTCTAGTATCTACTCATAAGTTGTATTCAGTTTTCTTTCATAATTTGTTTCATTGACTATTAGGTTGAATATTGTTATTATTCTGTTATTGTTTTGACATATCTAATAATATTTTTTGTACTTGTTTGTTGTGTGTGTGTTGTTTGTATTTGTTTTTGTAGCCAGGTTGTTGTAGTATTTACTTGGCACCAACTTCAAAATTATAAAATATTTATTTAATCATTTCTGATTAACTAAATCAAAATACGAATTACTTTGTACTAATTAAATTTATTTTTCACTTTTTAGTTTCCTTTTTGAAGTCGGTTTTTTTTTTGTTAAAAATTATTTTATTTTACAATTTTTAGTGATGGGTAGACCTAATAAGGATGCTTTTTCTCTTATGTTGGGGATTCGGAAACATACACAATACACAAGCACAAACACCCAGATCATGACAAACATCTATATGGCCAATACAAAAGTCTGTCGTGCGCGGGGATTGAACCCACTAACGCCAGCGCAACAGCCGGTGCTGTGACCGCTGCGCTAACGCGTCGACATACTATGAGTAAAGTTCGCTATCAGGTGTACGTAATAACAACCGGGACTGACAGCCTAGAGTGTTCTCCGAGGCTAGGTTGGGGGAACCACAAGGATTAACAACTAGACCGAAAATAAATATTTGAATAAACATAAATATCCACTCCGAGCTGGAATAGAACCCGCGACCGTCGGTGTTTAGGCGCCGCCGACACGGCACATGCACCATTATATCAAAGCGGTCGTCAAACATCAAAAGGTAACTGCTGTAAATTGTTGAGAAATTCCCTCGAGTGTTTATGGGCTCCATCATCAAACCTGGTCCTGCGACACAGACGATCACACAGCAGGTAATTGCTATAAATCGTTGAAAAGTTCCCTCGACTATCTTTCGTCTCCATCATCAGACTTTAATGGCACTTGTAACTCATATAGGTGCAAAGTTCTCATCAATAGAAACAAATTAAGTTCAAACAGCAGGTAATTGCTATAAGTCGTTGAAGAGTACCCTCGACTATCTTTCGTCTCCATCATCAGACTGAAATGGCACTTATAACTCATATATATGCAAAGTTCTCATCAATAGAAACGAATTAAGGTCAAACAGCTGGTAATTGCTGTAAATCGTTAAAGAGTTCCCTCGACTAACTTTTGTCTCCATCATCAGACTGTAATGGCACTTGTAACTCATATAGGTGCAAAGTTCTCATCAATAGAAACGAATTAAGTTCAAACAGCGGGTAATTGCTATAAATTGTTAAAGAGTTCCCTCGACTATCTTTCTTCTCCATCATCAGATCGACTCCAGACCTTTATTAAATAGTAGTGCTTTATAGTAATTAATGAAAACATGATGAAATTTACTAGTCACCCTTACGATTTTTGAAAGTTTCCCTCGATTTCTCTGGGATCCCATCATCAGATCCTGGTTTCCTTATCATGGTACCAAACTATGAATATCTCCTTTCCAACAAAAAAAGAATTATCAAAATCGGTTCATAAACGAAGAAGTTATCTCCGAACATACATAAAAAAAAAAAAAAATATATATACGGTCGAATTGAGTAACCTCCTCCTTTTTTTTGAAGTCGGTTAAAAATATAAATTCGATCAGCTTATGAAATATTACTTCAAATTCCTTTGCCTCAACTAACCCAAAATCCGAACGCGATTTTTAAATCTTAAGTTTTTTACAGTCTCTGTTTCTAAGTAAATATAATTTACTAACTTTTGCCTTGATCTTCGCTTATGTGAATTAAACGATTTAATCGTTCCACTTCTCCATTATGAAATATAGTCTATGACACTCTGTAATAAAGTAGCATTCTGTTGGTGGAAGAATTTTCAAAATCAGTTCAGTAGCTTATCACTTTATCAATTACTAACAAATAAAAAGCAAAATGTCCTCTTCATGATATTATCTTGATAATTATCTTATAGATATAGCAATAAAATGTCTTTGCGTTTTCACGTGTAAAGTTCTACCTTAAACATAACATCCGCAACGTAAAATTAGAACACTTCTTAAGTCATATAAGACCTACATACATTTCGTTATTCAGATAGCAAAATGTAGGTCTTATTAATTTAATATTCTCAATTTTTTAATTTGGTTTGACTTGCCAGATTGAAAAATTTCGATACATATGTCCTACATATGTATCGAAATTTTTCAATATTGATATATTTCATATTATTCACATTATGACATTTTTAGAGTTAGTAACATTTTAGTCCCCTTCCAACTTTAATGCATTTTTCAGCTTGAAGTCAATTTTTACAAAACTCAAATGAAAAATGTCTATAGTAATTAGTACTATGACTAACGATTTAAAAAAAATAGTTAGTAAAATTGTTCACATTCACATTGTAAGTAATTTAATCAGTAATTTATTGTTATTTAGTAAAACTTGGTTAAATATGACAAGTTGACTGATGCGATTTGAACACACGATGAGCTTTCATTTGAGAAATAACTTCAATTGCGTATACATTGAAATAATGTGGGTTAAAATTTGATGTGAATCAAAATAAACATACAATTGAAATTAATTTTCTAAACTAAGGTAGTCAAATAAAATCATACAAAAAAGCAAAAGTAATAAATGAAAAAGCGTACCAAAATAACCTTTAATTTAAGATTTTTTTTTATACAGAAGTTACGACGTAAAATATAAAAGCACAATAAATATTTGTACAAATAAAACAATGAAACCAATATAGAGTCAATAAATAAGCTAAAATTTGTAATACTTCGAATCGAGGACCGTGAGATATAAACAGACGGGCTTATATCTGATCTTGTGGTATTTATTCTGGTCGGTCGGGGTGCAACGATTGGTTCACGTGACGTGACTGTTAATGTAAGGATTGCCGATGTTGCTGGAATAGCCGAACATACAGAGAGATAAGAATACTGTAAAAGTAGTTCGACTTACACAATGAATATATTTATGAATTATTTATTATATGTCTAGATATTATTAAGTTGTACAAAAAACAATAAATATTAATTTTAAACACATTTTTTTTAAATAGTGAAGTTAGCTACTCAAAATAAAATTAGATAAATGGTTGTGACGATATGAAAATTACGATACTATGCCTACGCTACTTTCATGAGATACTTAGAATAACATTTTAAGGCTTTCTTTCTTGACGTTTTTGCTAAAAAAGCTTTGGTATCCTCTAATTAGTCAGAAATTGAGTACACAGTGTGTGGAAAAGATTAATATTGATATGATACAAAGAATAATGTATTTAGTTCCTTCATCTATAATAGATGGCGTTGTGAGTCCGAGGCAAAGACTAATGTATTTAGTTCCTTTATTTACTTATAGATGGCGGTGTGTCGTTTGTTAAATCGCGCTGTCAAGATTATTCTGATTGTATTTTTTTTAGTAATATTAAATACGAGATTAAATATCTGAGTTTAAGTTTAAATATACGACTTATACGAGTATTGAATACGAGTTAAGTAAACGTGTGTGTGTTTCATGTTTAGGCTATAAAACCATAAAAAAAAAAAAACAAAAAAATCTGAACTAACACTGAACTACATCGGACACACAACTAAAATTCAGTATGGATGAGCATTTATTTAAGACAATACGAACCAGTATCCGTGAAATGACTTGTACACTGCGATGCTCGCTTCGTTCAAATGCAGTGCAGCTGAGCTACTTCACTGTTTTCATTTTTCAAACGATATAAACTTCACTATTACCAAATACTTGAGCTGAATCAATTGTACGGTACATTTGTTTTGTGAAGCTTACTTTTAAATTTACGTAGGTAATTTGAATAATATTTTGTAACTTCACAAACCTTTATATAGAAAATTCGCTTCAGCCTGTAAAATCCCACTGTTGGGCATAGGCCTCTTTCCCCGTGTAGGAGAAGGAACAGAGCTTAATCCACCACGCTGCTCCAATGCGGGTTGGCGGATATATTCCCTACTATGAGTAACGATCGCTATCAGGTGTACATGATAACAACCGGGACCGACGGCTTAACGTGCTCTCCGAGGCACGGCATATAGAAAATATTTAGTAAAAATTATATACAAAATTTTTGAATTATATCTGTTCTATAGGTTTCCTTTAATAAGTTGAGTTGAGTAATTAAAAATATTAATAAAAAAAGTAAAAATTTTAAAAATATGTATGTTTTGATTAATATGAAAGTTATACGTATAAACTACACAAGGAGTTATTTTGAAATAAGGATCGAATTACACGTCATGTTGAATTAAAACTGAATAAAGATCTATAGTAAAAAAATTGTTTTCAAAATGACAGTTTAAAAGTCGTAAATCTGTTCCTACTATCTTATAATATATTTAATCTCATTTGCAATCAGCTTAGAATTAGAATTGAAACAACAAAGTTTCAATACATTTATAGAATAAGCAATGAATAAATTTCAGGGTTGGTTACTTCAATAACTGTAAGAACTCTCTCGAGAGTCGATGCAAATTATATTGTACTGTAGAGTTAGTGTTACATTGTTTCGTGTCGAATCTAATAAATATATTATTGAATAAAAAACATATCTTTTCCGATAGTTTTTTTATGACATAATAAGGCTTAGATTTTTTCTGTTATTATGTTACACTTAACTTTGTAACTAAAATACTCGATAATTATCAACATTCTTGGAAATTTGTAAAGTTTTGTTTTGATCTTCAAGTCCTACTAGACGAATCAATAAAAAAACAATCAATAAATAGTTGTAGTGTTGGTCAGTTGGATTGTTGTTCATGTACGTCATAGGATCAATGGGCGTCGGAGCATACGTGTCCTGTGGTGGAGACCGTGGTTCGGCAAATGCTGTGTAGAACTTTCTCCTGCCTCTGGATCAATTATCATTCGAGCAAGAACTTGGGGTGATCAAAGTCAAATAGTGTAGGTACTTCGATAGGCCAAAGTGAAGTGGTAGTTTTTCTGATTTCACGTATCATAATTTACTGATAATGTTTAAAACAAATTGATCTAGTTAGTGCTGTGTGGTTACGGCAGTAAGAATATAGCCATCCATCTCTTCCTGTGGGTGTCGTAAGAGGCAACTAAGGGATAACACAATTATACTACCACCTTGGAATTTAAGAAGTCGATCGATAGCGGGATAACCACCCAACTATTGATTTTGAAATACACAGGCCGAAGACGGGCAGCGTCTTCGGTGCGACAAAGCCAGCCCTGCGGTCACTAGCCCGCCTGCCCAGCGTGGTGACTATGGGCAAAATACATGAGTTCCTGCCATTTTTGGCGAAAGCTTGTGGAGGCCTGTGACTGTCAGAGGACTGTATTAGGCTAAAGTGATTTAGTTAGTAACGTCATCTAGTTAAGACCCATTGTCCACCCAACTGGAGACCCAATCGGATTGCAACATTTTGTAGTCGCTCAAGTTTATTAAGTTGATCTTCAGTTAGGTTGGTATAGCTTGCGTCAGCATAGTCAAGAACGGGGAGTAGTAGTGATTGTGCTAACATAGTCTTAGTAGAAACGAGAAGAAATGATTGCAAACATCTCAACGAGCTTATGGCCACGAATGTCTTTTTACTCAGTTCTTTTATATGATCGCTCCATGACAAGGTTGTGTCTAAGTATATGCCTAAATCCCTTACAGAGGTGCAGTAATATTACAGTAAAAATGTTTGTTACAGAAGGAAGGCTACCCCAATCAACTCTCGACATGATATTGGGACTACCATTGACAATGACTTGTGACTTATTACGATTAACTTTGAGTCCTTATGATTTACTCCATTGATATATAGTTGCCAAGTCATTGTTAGTGGCAACCACAGCAGAGGATAGGTTATCGAAACTTAACTGAGTATAAATTTGCAAATCGTCAGCATACATGTGGTAGAGAGAAGTTTTTTTTTGGGATATGGAGTTTATGAAGATAGAACAGTAATGGAGACAACACATCACCCTGGGAAACGCCAGGTCGGACTTCACACAAAGAAGATAACGAATCTTTAATTTTTATTTTCTGCCAGCGCCCACCGAGGTAACTCTGAAACCAACTCATTACGGATGGAGATATGTTAAATGTACGTGAAAGGTTTAGCAATATTTCATGATCGACAACATTAAATGCATTGCTGAAGTCGAGCAGAGTAAGAACTGTCAGTTGTTTGCTGTCTATACCCCAGCAAATTTCATCAGTAACTTTGACCAGTGCAGTGACCGTACCAGGACGGAAACCGGATTGAAAAGGATTTAAAAGGGAATGTTTAATAAGGTAGGAGTTTATTTGATTATAGACTAATTTTCCAAGGACTTTTGAAAGAAATGGGAGTATGGATATAGATCGAAAGTTAGAGAAATTTGACGGATTAGATTTTTTAGGAATAGAAGTAACTTATGCACTCTTTCAAGCGTTAGGAAATCGACCAGAAAAAATGGATTTGTTACGGATTTGAGTTAAGATAGGCAGAGGATAACAAGGATAGGTAAGATCATATTACGGCTAGTGCCATCGGTACAAACGGCATTCGATGAGATTGAATAAATTTACCTTTTAACATCACATTCCGCAAACGAGGAGAAATTAAATGGTTGAAATTCAGGTGTTGGAATTGACGAAAGAGATCTTAGAGTGAGTTTTTTATCACTGTCCTCCATTAGACTAGAAGATGAAAAGTGTTTATTCAAAAGCTCAATATCAATTTTACTAGAAGATGTATTATAAGGGGATTTACCAACTCCAAGTGTTTGTAGAAATTTGCAAACTTTAGCTGAGTCGCCATTTTCGACAGATGAGTTAATATGGCGTCGTTGTGCATCTCTACATAATGTATTGTAGCGATTCCGCACTCTATAATTCTATCCTATTCTCCTAATATATATAAATCCTAATATATAATATAATCCTAATATATATACTATCCTATTCCTCTATTTGTTAGTCTCCGTCTTATTGGACTTAAAGTTACGTTTGGCTCGGTGTTTTTTTTTCTATTATTAGCTTCAGGTCCTCAGTCAACCATGGAACAGGCAAGTGTTTCAATTTAATTGGGTTTACAGGTGCATGGATGTCGTATAGCCTTTTATCAAAGAGTTAAACATTTCAACCTTATCATTAATTGAGGAGAGTTCGATTATAGCTGACCACTTAGTAGACTGTTCGTCCTCTCGAAGACGGTCTAGATCCATTCCTCTAAAACTACGCTGCATAACAGTCCTTGATATGGTTTAGGAGGACAATACATAACATAATTTTGATTGCTCTAATACATGTTTATGATACTGCGCAATATCATAATTAATAGGTTTTATAACTAGGAATCGTTCCAATTATATTGTTCAATATCACTTACATAAGGCTCTGACTTACTCCTGTATATATACATATGTGTAACTCCTAATAATAAATTACTGTCACGTATCTAGTCTTTTTGTAAGAAAAACCAATTTTATTACTAAGCTCCACAAAAGGTATTTCGGAATATCCTCAGGATATTGGACTGTCCGAGACCTATTGGATTGAATAAACTTAAAATCAATTATGTCTTTATTCAAGTAGGCTCAAAGGACTTTTGAGCCGTCATTTTATAAATAAAATTCTTTTCATTTTTGTATACTACTTGATATTGTATTTTAAAACATTCTGGTGAACCCTAAGTCTCAAAAACTGCCCATTAACAGTAACATGTGTACAATAAACACAATAACAATTTTAATTTGTAAAATGAATAAAGCTATTTTTTTATTATGAAAGAAACCATGTCTATAATATGCGTATAATCAGGTACTGTATTTGTTATTGTTCCTATTAATATATTATATTTATTATAGTAACAATATATATTTACATAATTTATTTCGCTTCAGTCTGTAATATTCCACTACTGGGCCTAGGCTCTGATCCTTCTCCTATATTCCCATATAGGAGAAGGATCAGAGCTTAATCTACCACGCTGCTCCACTGCGGGTTGGCGGATATATTCCCTACTATGAATAACGATCGCTATCAGGTATACATGATAACACCTGGGATCGACGGCTTAACGTGCTCTCCGAGGCACGGTGGGGAGACCCACTAGGACTGCACAAACACCAAAACCACGGCTAACACCTGTATGGCCAATACACATGTTTGTCATGTGCGGGTATCGAACCCGCAACCGCCAGTGCAGTAGGTATAATCCATGGCTGTGATCACTGCGCCAATGCGGGGTCTTTATTAAAAGTTATTGGAAATTTACTGCTCAAAAGATGGAGCAACCTAACTGGGGTAGAAGTACCTCGATCTTACAGAAAATCACAGCTAAATAATACTGTTTTCAATGAGTGTTGTATTCCTGTTAATAAGTAAGGTGACCAGAGCTCCTTAGAGGAATTGGGGATAGGGTCAGAAACGTTCAATGTTTCTGGTGTTGCAGACGTCTATAAGCTACAGTAATCGCTTACCATCGTGAGCCGTACGCTTGTTTGCCGACCTCGACATCTATATGTACATATAATAAAATGGTAGGAAAGTCAAAACTGTACATTGAATATTTTTTTTAAAAGAATACTTGGGGTGTGATCTTCTATCGATACCGAAGCCAAAAATATAGTTTTTATAATTTTCGTCTGTTTTTCTGTTTGTTTGTATGTATGTCCGGGATAAACTCAAAAAGTACTGCATAGATTTACTTCAAATTTGGCACGAATATTATTAAGAAGTCGGGTCAACATATAGGCTACAAATTATCACGCTATCACCTACGGGGAACGAGAAGTGAACCTTTATTTCTTCAACGCATACTGTAACAACGTGTAATCTAACGACGCATACTTGAATGTTGTTATTATGTTAATAACCATGCTATAAGCTAGCTTCATACTATAAATAAAGACATTCTGTAGTATATTTAGTATCAGCATTGCACCCGCGCGAAGCCGGGGCGGGTCGCTAGTATAAAATAATAATAATATGATAACATCCGCTAGTGGCTGAAGCCTCGTTTTAAGCATATTACTACCTGTACCAGGAGAAAGAATAAAGCCACTATATTTTTTCTTCTGTTTTTCAAATCACAGCTACAAAAGTAAACTAAATGAATCGGTAAAAGAGTCGTGTTTTCGTCGTATTAGGAAAACATAAAAGAAATAAACAATAAGCGCAACATATTACAATTATTCCACATCATTTCACACGAGGAAAACCGATGGGAACAGATCCTCATCATAACTTATGATAAAGTAGTGTATTAGGAAGAAACGGTACCACGAAGTTTATACAGAGACCGCAACAGGGGACCTTAATCAAATAATGCGGGATGATAAAAATGTGGCACAACCCGCCCTAATAGATTTAACGACTAGCTAATTTTGGTCAAAGGAACTCCTGTGAAAGATAGTCAGATAAAATTTCATTTGTGCTGAAAGAGGGTGAGGTTTATATTTATATTCTTAATATAGAGAGAAGGTCATAAACATTATTTAGTATAAATAACTTTTTGAAATAGCTGTTACACAAAAATTTACCTTGACATAGAGCTTTTTAACAATCTTTATGAATGTAGTGAAAGTATAGCTAGCATAATTTATCGGCGTAATATTGAAAGTGAGTGATTTGCAAAAAAGAAAAAACGATAATGCAAAAGACATTTAGTCTACAGACAATCTTACGAAAAAATTGCATCAGTAAATAATTATATTCAGAATAATGAAAAAGATTCTGTTTGCTCGTACACGGAGAGGAATTTCCAAGGGA
Organism: Melitaea cinxia; assembly: GCF_905220565.1. Taxonomy (NCBI): domain Eukaryota; kingdom Metazoa; phylum Arthropoda; class Insecta; order Lepidoptera; family Nymphalidae; genus Melitaea; species Melitaea cinxia. Next base: position 2,288,846 of record NC_059406.1, read on the forward strand.
CAGGTAAAAATTTCAATCTCCATATTCAAAACTAAGCTAACGACGTCCCTATTACGTGTTGACTTTCTGTTTCCTAAGGGTATACGTCAATAAAAACAATTTCGATGTTTTTGTTTAGAAAAAACGAGTGTTATTTAGACCACACGATTGAAGTAAAACTTACGAAACGCAGCTCTCTTTCTATCTTTACTAACTTATATCTCCCTCTCAACTGCCGTTCACCTCACTCGGTCAAACTTTTCGTAACGCTCTCGTCACGCATTCACCAGCTTACTCTCCTCAAGCCAAACGTGCGTAAAGAAGTTTTACTTCAAAAATCAAGCATAGAAATTATGATATAAAATTAAAAACTGTAAAATCCTTATATGTACTTAATAAAGAATAAATTCGATATAGTTATCTTACACGAACTACAGAAAGTATAATAAGTGGGACATTCTAAATTTAGCAGTTATTCATATACTGAAAATATTTCTTAAAAACATCTCGTAACATCTCTTAAATGACAACGTAACGTTGGAATTTTACATTGAAACAAAAAAAAAAAATCAGGGTTTGGAGCAATATCACTTCAGCCTAACAGTCCGATGCTGGACGTAGGCCTCCACAAGTTCGCGCCAAAAATGGAGTGAATTTATGTGTTTTGCAATGTCGACATAAACTTCAATTATATTGCTTGCTTTGCTGTGTGGTTACGGCATTAAGAATATAGCCACCCCTTCTCTTCCCATGGGTATCTTAAGAGGCGACTAAGCGATCAGGACAGGATCAGACTAAGGGACAGTTCTACTACCACCTTGGAACTTATAAAGCCGATCGATGGTGGGATAACCATCCAACTGCTGGCTTTGAAATACACAGGCCGAAGACGGGCAGCGTCTTCGGTGCGACAAAGCCAGCCCTGCGGTCACTAGCCCGCCTGCCCAGCGTGGTGACTATGGGCAAAATACATGAGTTCCTGCCATTTTTGGCGAAAGCTTGTGGAGGCCTGTGACTGTCAGAGGACTGTATTAGGCTAAAGTGATTTAGTTAGTAACGTCATCTAGTTAAGACCCATTGTCCACCCAACTGGAGACCCAATCGGATTGCAACATTTTGTAGTCGCTCAAGTTTATTAAGTTGATCTTCAGTTAGGTTGGTATAGCTTGCATCAGCATAGTCAAGAACGGGCAGTAGTAGGGATTGTGCTAACATAGTCTTAGTAGAAACGGGAAGAAATGATTGCAAACATCTCAACGAGCTTATGGCCGCGAATGTCTTTTTACTCAGTTCTTTTATATGATCGCTCCATGACAAGGTTGTGTCTAAGTATATGCCTAAATCCTTTACAGAGGTGCAGTAATATTACAGTAAAAATGTTTGTTACAGAAGGAAGGCTACCCCAATCAACTCTCGACATGATATTGGGACTACCATTGACAATGACTTGTGACTTATTACGATTAACTTTGAGTCCTTATGATTTACTCCATTGATATATAGTTGCCAAGTCATTGTTAGTAGCAACCACAGCAGAGGATAGGTTATCGAAACTTAACTGAGTATAAATTTGCAAATCGTCAGCATACGTGTGGTAGAGAGAAGTTTTTTTTTTGGGATATGGAGTTTATGAAGATGGAGAACAGTAATGGAGACAACACATCACCCTGGGAAACGCCAGGTCGGACTTCACACAAAGAAGATAACGAATCTTTAATTTTTATTTTCTGCCAGCGCCCACCGAGGTAACTCTGAAACCAACTCATTACGGATGGAGATATGTTCATATCGTCTTCAGTGCGATAAAGCCAGCCCTGCGGTCACCAACCCGCCTGCTCAGCGTGAGAGAGAGATGGCTCTTCCTGACAGGCCTGCGGGCCTGTCCGGGTACGGGCTTTTAGGCATAAGCCTCTCCACCCGGGCTGTCATCACCGAGGGACTACGCCCTCGGGATCTGTGTTTTGACCCGGTGGGTCAGGGCCATACCTACTTAAAGTAGGCTATGGCCTGTTAGAAGTTGAGGTCGGCAAGTCTAGTCTTGTTGGAGTTCGAGGGGACACCACGGTTGCTACCCGGGTGTCCTAGCCATCGTCGTAGTCGTCACTTTCGTCGCCACCGACATCGGTGCTGGGAACCGGCGGTGACAGCAGGAGCTCACGAGGCAGGGGACGTCCGTCTGGCGGTCTCGCATGAAGCGGTGCGATACCGTGGAGGTGTGTGCACGCGCTCCTGTCCGCGCGGGCGAACATGGCGCGTGCGAGGCGACGCACATACTCCTCCACGGTGGGCGTCTTGGTATCACGGTGTATGACGTCGTTCCTGACGTACCTCGGAGCTCCTACTATCAAACGTAGGCACCGGTTCTGCTGGACCTGAAGCCGTCTGGCCTGGCTCGCCGAGCAGAGGGCGTACCAAGCCGGGGCCGCATACGTCAATCGCGAGCGGACGTAGGCTCCGTAGACCTTCAGCTTGGATCTTGTCGGTAATCTGGAGGTGAAGACCGAGTGGAGCTTCGACCGGGCCGCCGCTGCATGGTTGACCGCCTGGTTGACGGTCGGAATCATGCGCAGCCTCCGGTCGATGTGGACCCCCAGATACCTCACTGAGGTCTTCCACTCTACGTCCTGGCCTCGGAGAGTAAGCTGGCGCCACGGCTTGTACCCGCCGGTAAGCAGAGCGGCCGTCTTCCCAACGTTGACGGCCATCCTCCACTTATCCAGCCACTCGGGGAGCAGGTCCAGCAGACGTTGGATCTTGTTGGTGGCGACGAAGTGATGATACGACGACGCGAAGTAGGCGCTGTCGTCCGCATACAGCGCCAACATCACGTCGTCCTCGAACTCCATTAGGTGATTCTTGAGCGTTGGGATGTCGTCCGTGTACACCGCGTATAGGCGCGGCGACAGACAGCTGCCCTGGGGTACTCCAGCCCGGATGGGGCGCGGTTGGGAGTCCACGCCTTCCACCGAGACGTAGAAGCTACGGCCTTCCAAGAACGACGCCACTACTCGCACAAGCGCGGGCGGCGTCGTCGTACCGATCACCTTGGCCAGGAGCCCGGCGTGCCATACACGATCGAAGGCCTTCTCCATGTCGAGAAAGACCCCGACCGTGCAGTGCCGGTTGTTCAACTCACTGGCCAGGTGACCGAGGACTCTCGCCAGCTGGAGCGTCGTCGAGTGGCCGCCGCGAAACCCGAACTGTTCCTCGCGCAAGGGGAGGTGAGGTGCGAGTCTTCGCAGCAGCAGACGCTCGAACAGCTTGGCGATGTGCGAGAGTAGCGTGATCAGCCGGTAGCTTCCAGGGAGGCGGCGGTCCTTCCCGGGCTTGGGGAGGACGATTACCTTCCCTGTTTTCCACGCCTCGGGGAAGTGTCCCGACTGGAGTATCCCATTGAATAGTCTCGTGAGCGCTGCGAGACACCCGACAGGCAGCTGCATCAGCGCGGCGTTGGTGATCCCGTCGGCGCCTGGCGCCTTCCGCTGAGGTAGGCGGAGGATCGCCCTCCGTAGCTCGGACAGGGTGATGAGCTCGTCACCCCGGAGCATCGGAGTGGGCGCCTATAGGAATCGGTCCACTTGGTCGCGGACTGCCGCGTGATGACGGACGACATCCTCGCTCTCTGTATTGGCCGGGTTCGGGGTAAACTGCCCCTCCATGTACTCTGCCAGGATCTCCGCTCTCTCCTTGGCAGCGGGTAGATGGGTGTGTCCACTCCGGTTAACTTTTTGCAGAGGCTGTACAGGCTGATCTCGCGCTCAGTCGCTCGATCGACGGCGGCCTCCCAGTTGTCGTCGTCGAGAGCAACGAGCGCGCGCCTTACCTCCTCTGCAAGCCGATTCAGGTCGCGCTTTACCCTCGGGCAGCGAGTGCGCGCCCAGAGCTTTCGAAGCTGACGCTTCCTCCGCATCTTCTCGCGGAGTGAGCTCGGAAGTCGGTCCCTGTTACCCGTAGGCGGGCCTTGCGTAGTAGTCGCCGCATCCTTGGCCGACTTGATTGCGCCGCAGATTTTCGCGGTCGCCGCTTCGACGTCGGCAGACGTCGCAACAGGGACCGTGAGCTCGAACCCCGCGAGTGCAGCGCTGAAGCGCTCCCAGTCGACCCGCGATCTGGGCTTGCGGGCCACTGTGCAACTTCGCTGGAGGGCGAGCGTGACCAGAATCGGTAAGTGTTGCGTGTTGAGGTCGTACACCACCTCAACATCGGCAACGGTTGTCAGTCCATGGTGCAGCACTATGTCCAGTACGTCCGGCTGCTGTCTGGGATTGGTCGGTATATGGGTCGGCGCTCCGGGACCCATTATACCGTAGCCGTGAAACATATGAGTTCACGCCATTTTCGGCGCGACCTTATGGAGGCCTATGTCCAGCATTTGGCTGCGATAGGCTGAAGTGTGTATGTGTGTGTGTGTGTGTGTGTGTGTGTGTGTGTGTGTGCTATACATCCTATTCATACTGATCTATTTCTACGAGTAAGTATTATAACTATTTCATGTTATTCTACATTTACAAAAAAATATATAAAATTTTGAGTGATACAACATCCACTTCATAATACGAGTATTTACATCGTATCTAAAATTTTGCCGTTGCAGTTGTATAACTTTAATTGGCCCAGAATATTATTCGCGAAACTAAAGGGCTCTAGTAAAATTATGATTTGTTTTAAAATTTAATTTACACATTTGCTAGCACTTTTGGTGTAGGTTTTTATGGAGAAAATAATAGGAAGAGAAAAACGAGATTTCATCATTACAGCCTATACAGTCCACTGCTGGACATAGGGCTCCACAAGTTTACGCCAAAAATAACGTGAACTCATGTGTTTTGCCCATAGTCACGACGCTGGGCAGGCGGGTTGGTGACCGCAGTACTGGCTTTGTCGCACCGAAGACGCTGCTGGCCTTAAGGCCTGTGTATTTCAAAGCCAGCAGTTGGATGGTTATCCCACCATCGGTCGGCTTCTTAAGTTCCAAGGTGGTTGTGGAACCTTGTTATCCCTTAGTCGCCCCTTACGACACCCACGGGAAGAGGGGGGTGGCTAAATTCTTTAGTGCCGTAGCCACACAGCACAACGAGGTTTGTTTGATTATTATTATGCAAAAGTAATTATATATTGTATTTAGTTATGGAGTCTTGATAATGAAACAGCTGATCATCAGAGCTTCCATAAACATCGTGTTTTTCTAATTTTATAGTGACATATTAAAATTGAAAAAGGCCAACAAAGCCAGAAATAAAATAATAAGTCATGTTAACATTTTTTGTTTTTTGTACGTTCAAACTTTTTTAATTAATACAATAAATAATAAATATCTACACAATACACACACGGTCGTCTGTTCCTACAGTAAGCAACTTAATGTATAGGTAACAGCCGACTGGTATAGCTACATATTTTTTTTAAATAAACATACTTAAAAATTATACATATATAAATATATAAATAAAATGTATATTACATCCAGTACATATTTGTCCTATAGTGAATGACAGGAATTTACTCTTTATTACTAAATCATTAAATTGCCAATAGCAATAGACCTGTATTCTAAAAATATGAATCATAACAACTTTCATTCGATAATCAATCTCTTCCAAATTGTTTTATTTAAAGGTTGAGATTCGGGAAATAGCAAACGGTCCGCAGGCTTTTCCGGAACGGCAAAGTTTCAATGGGATTGTATTGGCTACCTACCAAGTTCGGAACTAAATCTGATGAGTTCTACTTTAGTTTCGAACAGTCGAGCTATGATTGCCAATGTAATAATATTCTTTGTTGAACTTCAAATAACTGTCTGTTTTTTATTTGCCGACAAAAAAAAGTTACAGGCGATCCGGCTGATTTTTTCTTTTGTTCGTTATTTTATTTTATATGCAATATTTATGCTAGTAGTAATTTCATCTTTATTATTTTTAAATAATTTATTCAAGTAAGTTGTATTCACCTCACACGTACAATTAAATGGAAAGTATATATATATATATATATATATATATATATACTAGCTGACCTGGCGAACTTCGTAGAAGCGAACTACGTAGTTTAGAAGTCCATTGAGGACAAACATTGTCATGTGTCATATTATAAAATGAACTTTGAAAGTGTAAAAGAATATCTCGCTTGGAATACGTTGATTAATCAGAAAGATAAATACCGTCTGTGTAATGTAATATTTTTTTAAACCGTGTCATTTTATCAGGTAAGTATACCCTATACTGTTTTTTCGTGTAGAAGAAAAATTTGTAAACAATATTAAATATTTCATACTCTTGTAAATATCTAATTTATTGTGTCATCTTTTTCATAGAAATATTTATCAACGATTAAGTTAATTTAAGTTTGATTGACGAAAGTTCATTTATAAGTAAAAAGTCTAAAGATGTTTAATATCTCTTATAAATGCACTTATATTAATTATGTTCGCTAATAGTAGCCTCAAGGTAAACGTCATACTCCGAACGTAAACACGGCCGGTTCATCGTCCCTCCAGCTGTGTATTTAAGTGCGGTAACGTATTTCATTGTGCCAATACATTACATTGTATCTAGGAAGTGTATATTACGCAAGTACCATACCGCAGTATGTATTTAATATGTTTGCGTGGAAAATCTAATATAATTACTAGTTGACCATGCGAATTTCGTTCTGTTATATTTTTTGTTTCGTGAATAATTTTTTTTTTAATTTTCTTTAGTATCTTAAGGCTCACTATTTGTCGCTAAATGCGCCATGATTGTCTTTTCACCTTTGGATAACATAAATATGTATTAATTGTTTACACATATATATATATATATATATATATATATATATATATATATGAGTGTTTTATATATATGATTGTATATGTGAATGTATGTAAGTGTATATGTATGCACAATTTTATAATCTATTGTGATGTATTCTAATTTCTATAACAATTATTTGTACACTTCCTAACCGCTTTTCTATGCGCTTTCTATCCTATACCCAAAGGTTGTCTGGAAGAGATCGCTCTTTTAGCGATAAGACCGCCTTTGTACATCTTCCTCTAATTATACTACATTTGTTTGTATCTTTTAATGGTGTGCAATAAAGAATATTATTATTATTATTCTTTTAAGGCAATTTTGACTTGACAAAAACATTTTAATGTATTCGTTTAAGAATTAGAAATGAGAAGGTCACGTGTGTCTAAGTTCAAAACTTTTCTTTATTTCAATACAGTATAAAATTCGATCTGTATGTGTGTGTATATGAGATACTGTATTTTATAATTTTCGCAATAACAAAAACTGCAACTTCCAACGTGCCGCATGCACTAATAGAGTTAATTTTACTTACATCGTAAGCGCACTAATTTTTACATAAAGTCTCATTAATCGCACGCTATCGCGTCGTAATACACTCGCAAAAATTGTGCCAAATTACACAAATTGAGAAACAGCTTGCATTCATGGCGGCATTTAAAAGTTTAACTCGTTTTCAGTTTCATTAACGGTTATACCTCAGATTAACGGCGTAATTATGTACGCAATTTGGCTCGATTTAAATACACGTTGACAGCTTAGTAGACGCTTTGTCGATGAGTATTACGGTCATCTGCTTTATATTTTAGTTTTGGAACTGACGTAAATAGTGGATATATTATTTTTACATAGTAAATGGTCATCAGCTGTGGTCTGTTTCCCTATTTAGGAGAAGGATGGCGGATATATTGCCTACTATGAGTAACGATCGCCATCAAGTGTATATGATAACAACCGGGAACGACGGCTTAACGTGCATTCCGAGGCATGGCTGGGAGACCGAAAAGAATTGCACAAGCACCCAGACCACCGCAAACATCTATGGCCAATACAAATGTTTGTCATGTGCGGGGATCGAACCCGCAATCGCCAGCGCAACAGCCACAAACCAGTGCTGTGAATGTGGCGCCAACGATAATATATGTTCTATTTATTTATTTACAAAGCGTTACACAGAATATAACAATTTTTTATTATTCAGATTCTTTATTAAATTAAAGTAGTTATACACTCAAGACGTTCATTAAGAAATAATTATCGTTTACCGAAAATCAAACCTCGTCTAAGCTTCTGCGCGTCCGATGCCAATGCTAGGTATGGAAATACAGGTTATTTACCTGTATCGTATGTATCTGAATAAAGCGCTCAGTTGAAAATTTTAATCAATATATTTGTTCATTATTCATTTATTTTATTAGTTTTTTTTTTTGTATTATTTTTTGTATTTGATTGTCGTTTATCACAGCAGACAGATCGCAATAAATACTGAAAGGTTTCGGGTTTGACCTTCCAGAAATAGACATCTTAACTTATAGTATTACGTCTAAATGACTTGGAACTTGGAATAAACAAAACCTTTGAAAGTACAGCTCATCTAAAACTGTCTTATGTACCTTATAGGATAATTAATAGTATTATAGGTTTTCGTATAAAGTCTAATTACAGCCAAGTTTTTTAATATTAATTTTGCGAAAATATAAAACCAAATAAAAATTAAAAAGAAAACTCAATATATCAGAGAACCATTACCTAAAAATTACTAAAGGATAGATTTTTTTTTCAAAGCGTTTACTTTGATTCACATTTTTTGAGATAATGGACGATTTGGTTTGATCGCGTTATAGTGAACAAATCTAACAATATTTCGCGATGGCACTTATCATGTTTGCCGTCAACAGCAATAATCCTCTCGATAAACACGCCCAGTACTGTTGGGTATTTGAGTGTTTAAATGGGACACGTAATATAATGCAATGACAACAGCTATCGTGTTTCAGTTTATTGTTCGTCTGATGTACGGGTATATTTTTTGGTCGTTTATTTTAGCTGTCGTTAATTTGTGTTCGGTACTTTGTATATCTTCGAACATTTTTGTTGACAGTTATCTCCTTTTGGAAGGATTAAACATTTATTGCTGTAAATCAATTTCAGAAGCCATACTCGAGATATGGCTTTTTTTTAATATTGAGTGAGAAAGTTGATAAGAGAGAAAAAAATTTTGCTATTCAAATTAACTTTGCTATTCAAATTAATTTTGACATTCCTTTTTATCGGTAACTTATTAACTCTTTATGGTACGAACCGAATTGACCCTTTCTTAGTTTTAGTGTTTCGAAGACAATCTTGTAAGAAAGAAAAATATATTTAGATAATTTTTAATTAATAGTAACTCTTTTTAAGCAAAAACAACAGATTTCTTAAAACACCAATTAGTAATTGGATTTATATGTCTACTAAATGTATTTTTTGTTTTGTTTCTTCGAATTATTTCTGAAATAATTTTTAACAAATTGGATGCCAAAGATTTCTCGGAACCTTTCAGTATAATCCCACTTTTACGTCAAGAAGACTAATCTATATGATTGTTGAATGTTTTTTGAAGTAAATAAATATAATTATTTTTTTAAATTCATTCATCAGTTGTCATGTTATCAGAAGTAAATGTCAGTTGTAAGAAGTTAAGTGTTTTAGTATAATCGATTGATAATTTTATGTTTATAGTCCTAGGTCTTTAAACTACAAATCGACAGTCCTGTGACTGCCTATTTTTTACTAGGCAGTCAAAGGACGCAGGCCGCAAACCGCCTGTGGTATTATAATGTATGTTTAACAAAAGGCATGGGCATTTGAGCCCGTGGATGTTAATTTAAAAATAAAATAAAAAGCTTCGCTTGACGAATGAAACCGAGCCGCTCTCGTAGTCTTCAGTCAGTCAGCTTCATTGGTCAGATGGTCGGCGCGCTCGTAATCCTCCAACTTTAGATGTACTATGATACAATGCAAAGCTACACATATGTTCTGTAACAAATCCGACCAAAACGCGTCAGAGCTGGAGATAAAAATGGCCGTTTTTTTGCAGGCTTTCGGGACGTATGTATTGAACGTCCGCTTGTAGTTGACAATTGCCTCCAGCAACTTGATCTCTTGTGATATGAAAACTTGATACTAAATAGCCTTCATAGATAAATGTAGCCTATATGAAATCTAGCTAAGAAAACCGTGCTAATGCACGATCACCAAATGAACTTTTTAGCTTTATAAAATTACTACAGATTTACGAGAGCTTTAGTTGATCAAAAATTTCATGATTACGAAGAAATTAATTGTAATTTAAACTAGTGGTCACCGAGGGGTCGAAATTCGACCATAATGAAAAAATTAAATTAAAGACAACCTTATGCCACCAAAATTATGAAAATAAAGAACCTTTTTTAAATTTTTCAATTTGACTACAGACTTTGACAATTAACAAAAGAAATATGCACACGTACGTGGTAGTGTGTGTAATTTTTTTTATTGGTTTAATATATTTGTATGCACCATTTTTAAAAAATATTAGCGTTCTGCACTCCTTCTATAAACTATAAGTGTATGAAATTTCATACACCTCCGTCCAATTTTTGTAAAAAGGGGTACAGTTTTTGCGTCACGTATTAATATATAGAAGATACTGCATTATGATAAAATAAACTCATCAGTATTTTTATATACCACGAATTAAACAGCAATGGATGTGGAAACATTAAATACATGTAACAAAATGTTTTACAATTAATTACGAAATTTCTTCAGATGTGTCGTCTTTCCCGTCAATTTCATAATATCTTGGAATTCCGTTAGGAAATGAATAAAAAAAAAAAACGGGAAAAGGAAAATCCAATTTATTGTTAAGCTTGGGGAGATTACGCAATTGTTGCCGCAGCGGGATTTTATCTTTTATATACCACTCCAATTGTTGTGGTGATTATTGTAAATGACATCTCAAAAAGTTTACACTGTTAAAATATTATTCAAAAATTACTGCACCAGTATATGTACTGGACATAGACATTAGACTTTTAGACACATTTATCTCTTTATTTTAAATACTACTTTGAGTGCTATCTTGTAATTACATTTTGTATAGCGGGCGTATTATGAACTGTGTTGATTTGGGTTGTGTCCAAAACTACTGGATCGATTTTAAACATTTCTTTCTGCAGGTGAATATTATATTACAAGCTAAATTCGTGTAATCCTCGCGGACGAAACCGCGAACGGAAAGCTAGTAATGCATAAGAAGCTTTTGGTATTATAATTTTTAATTAATATAAAACATAGAAGCGAAAAGTGTGAATTGATTTGAGGGAACTTCATTACGAATTTCTAATTCATGTAATTAAATCAAGCATTATGATCACAGAGCCGAATAATACAACACTTCAATGAAGTTTATTTATTACTCACTTCAATACACATTAATTTTGATGAACATCTAAAATAAAAATTCATAAATCATTCAAACTTCATTTTGAGACTAGATCAAAGAACCTTATATATAATTATTACTACAGAAATACTTACTTTAAATAATTCGCTTTCATATTACAAATATTTAATGTTTAATTTTTTTTTATAATGAATACTGTTTTAGACTTAAGTTATATAGACTGAAATAAAAGTTACAATATTGTGACTTGTCTAAAAAATATCAATAAGTCATATTATCTGTAAAATTAAGTAAAGCCGTAATATGATGGAATGGAATGGGAAAATTCGGTGATAAATCGTAGCAAATAAATGATTTTTTTAATACGCGTACTTTGATACCGATTAAAGACTCTTCGGTCAGTTAAAACTCTGAAGTTTGCGTTATAAAAAAATGTTCCATGTTTATATTTTATACCAGGTTTTTATTTATACAATAAAATTACTGTAAAACTATAATATGGTATACTATTGTATATTTCATCAAATAAATATATAAATTTATTTAAACCAAATGAAAATGTTTTAATAATTTTATAAGTCAAGATAATATAAAGTTATTTTCAGTCTCACAGCTTTTATGGCACCCATGTGTAGAAACATAAGTCACTCTTCACATAACCTGAAAAACCACTTATGCGGGTCCCAGTGGGGTTCCATGGAAGTTGTGAAAAATGCTCTCCAACGATAAAGAACTGCCTAACGAGATATCTCCTGCTGTTAGAGTTACAGTTTTACTATTGGGGGTTTTATTCGTAAGGAATGTAATATCGGACTACTCTCAAGTAACAGCATGTAACCTTTGATAGATGCTATAAGATAAAATTATCTTTATCGTAGTTTTATGAGACCGCTATTGTTAATTAATAGACGTTGCCTTACACGTAATTAAAATGCGTATTATCCACATTTGAATAAATGAACAGAAAATGTCTTATTCACACTAGCTAATGGTATTATTTTTTCGCCTTTTTATGTTACATTATTTCAAAAAAATTTATATTAATGAAATTATTTTATGGCAACCCTCGGTTTTTATAGATAACAATAAGTTATGATGGCTACTGTAGTAGGTAAAAAAATACAGGATTTTATTTACAAAATAAATATAATCATAATATTTTGTCACTTATTAATGATAGTGTGTATTTGGACATTACAAAAGTCGCATGTCAACTATAAGGAAACGAATAAAAATTAATAAAAATACAGCTTAAAGTCACCTCTTTGCTCTATGATGAGGAACTAAAATGAGCTTTATGAAGATTGTATAAAAACAAAAATCTTTGCAGTTTTCAGTAATGAAATAAATCAACGCTAGTCAAATTATCCTCTTTCTGTAATTATCATAAAACAGAAAAATATTAGTATTTATTTAAGTCTTTTTTATTTTTAAAATAATTTTTATTTACTTTCTAATGTTTTGCATTTCTATAATTTAAATACATATTTTTAAAGTATAAAAATAATCTAACATGTATTTTTATTTAGTGAGCTAATAGGATAAATAAATAAAATATAATAACAGTTTATAAAATTACAAAAATTTAAATGAAAAAAAAAAGATTAAATCGAATTATTGAAAGCTAAAAAGACTTGTTCTAAATAGGAAAGTAATCTTTAAGAATGTGATAGCGGTAAAAGAGGGCATTTATCTCCGGACACGAGCTTAAGGTTACAGATGAACACCCGCTGCTTAATATACGACGTTCTGGCTCGTAACTCTGGTAACCGATCCTACAAATTGTTATTGGGGTGGGGGGATAATTCTTGAAGGCGGCGTTTAATTTCCTTAATATTTTTAGGTATCATAAATATGTTACTGAAAATATATATTGAATTTTTTTCGCAATTTATACATTATGTTATAAAAGTTTTTTTAGCGTACTTTTCCAGAATATAGAGAAATAAAAAAGGCTGATAAAGTATTATGTGTCATCATTATATCCTTTTTAACCGACTAAAAAAAAGAGGAGGTTCACATTTCGATTATATATTTTTTTTATTAAGACGATTTTGGTGTGGTATTGATTTAGACAATTGTATAGTAGATGTAATTAGTTTTATTAAATTTCTTTACACGTATAACGAAAAAATAACAACAAGAATAACTGTTTTCTTAATAATAAAAAATATTATGTCATTTCAGGTTGGAATATGCCACTGCTTGGCATAGGCCACTTTCGCCATGTAGGAGAAAGATCAAAGCTTAATCCACCACACTGCTCTAATGAGGGTTGGCGGATATATATATATATATATATATACATATATATATATATATATAATACCCTCTATATATATATACTATGAGTAACGATCGCTATCAGGTGTACATGATAATAACCGGGACCGACGGCTTAACGTGTTCTCTGGGGCACGGCCTGGATACCCACAAGGACTGCACAAACACCCAGACACGGTATGACAACAGACAAACGACAACAGAGACTGTATGGCCAATACAAATGTTTGTCATGTGCGGGGATCGAACACGCAAACGCCAGCGCAACACTCCGAAATCAGTGCTGTGACCGTTGTACCAACGCGTCGTGTATTGTAATATTATGTATTACGTTATAATTTTGGATACTCCATTTTACAAATACGTGTTTGTGGAAAATATTATATTCAAGAATTTTCTTCCAGGAATGAAGCTCCGAGAAGTCAACACATTTAAAACTAAGTCAGAAATTTATACGGTACATTAAAACAAATTTACACTCTTCAAAGAACTTAAGTTATAGTATCAGTACTCCTTCGAATAAATCACTCCGTCGGCAATTACTGTTTCCTGAGAAACAGAGCCCCAAGACTAAGTCAAAATGATAAGGCCACGTCAAGAACTTTGAGAATACTTTAAAGTAGGCCCCGAAGTGTCCAACTTCAAACGGAACGTAGATAGACATGATTTCGAATAAATTCCGCGCCATTCTGTTGTTACCCGTTCCTTTTTAATTTAGTTAACGACTTGCAAGTTTTTATTGTTAACGTTCATTTGATTCAGGAATATTGTAATTGTTTAATTTGTGTCAGCTTTTGTCAAAGATAAATTTTGTGATGATTTTATCAATTCGTGTTCAAATTATCAAATTGAATTCGTATATTTTAGATTTGACATTGTTTTGTTGATAAAATGAAAATTCAAAAGCATCTTATCAATTATTCTCGTAACTTTATAACAACATCTATAGTCATTTCTCGAAATAATTACGATGTCAAAACAACGCAGTTATTGCGTGAAGTAGGAAGTATTGAACGTTGGAAATAGAAGTTTGAATGGTAGGTAGGTAAAGTTGATTATCCGCTTTTGGTATTACATGGTTTTATAAATCTTTCCATAAAAACCATGCATCTTATAAAGAGGATCTGAACGATCTGAAGCTATAAAAGGTCTGAGTTACAGCTCCTGAACAGTAATTTATGATAACGTATGATTTTAACTTGAGCGTCGACGTTATAATATTATTAACATCGAAATTTTTTGTTTTAATAAATATATTGTCCTGAAAAAAAAATAGACCAAAAAAAGACCGAAAACTTGCAACGCTGCGTCTTAATTATTCTGCCAATCTCTCGTAAAGGAAATGAGTATTTAGTGCTTACAAAAACAATATTGACGAATTTGTTTTCGAAACGGTATAAATAAGTCTTAACTAAAAATACAAGTGTATTTAAAGATAAAATGCAACGGAATTTCATGCAGCTTATTAAAGTATTCAGTTTAAGCAACGCATTATAGGAAGCTATTGAAGACTTTATAAAAGCCGATCTCGTCGGTAAAGAATAACATTGTCGATAATATGTTAACTTACCGTATAAATGTTGGCGGAACAAGTTTCTACCAGCGAACCTTGATAGAAAAATAGTTTTAAAGAGAAACATAAACGTGTACAACGAGCAGAAATGGGACTAACATTGTTAATGCTTTGTAAATAGATCCTAACTCATATTGGATTTGTTATTTTTCGTATAATTTCTGTTTACTGATATATTTTATGGTTTGGATATTATAAGAAATTTCAGCGAGCGCTACTGATAAAACAATGTCACATTTTTGTTTTGCAGAGTTATTACAGACGAAAAGATACAAAACTCGTAGATTTTTAATTTATTTTTATTAATATACTTGCTGACCCGATTTTCCTCTAGTTCTCCACTTTTTGAGTGCTAATTTTCAAGTTTTGTGCATTTTTTTCTACGGTGTCATTTAATAATAATATTTAGCAATGGAAAAGATGGAAAAATAAGAAGATAATTAAGAAGAAGAATAATTAATAAACAATTCCCACTCAACGGATCCCCCAGTAGGATTTTCTCCTGGGTTGGCGGTCTGGAAACACACACAATACACAAACACAACGCCCAGACCACGACTAACATCTATATGGTCGATACAAATGTCTGTCGTGAGCGGGAATTGAACCCGCCAGCGCAACAGCCAGTGCTATTACCGCTGCGCCAACGTGTCCACATTAGTAGTAGTAAATAGTTCGTCTAGATTTGGTCCAACCTGTCACGAGGCTTGCGCTTATCGACACATTTAGTGATTTAATATATATTTTAATTTTGTTAATGTATATATAATAACACAAAAAAAAAATAACAAAACCATAATCTAGTTTTCCAAAATACAATTTTTTTAGGTGAAATGTAACTTTAGTTTGATTTTGTTTGTAAAGTAAATTTTAAAACGCTTCTTTGAAGTAGTCGAAATATAGTAACAACCAGTTAATTGGACTATCGTGAGCCAATTTGAGCAATTGCACGCCCTCATTCCAATTTCAGTTACCTTGCTGTTGCATACGAGAAATCCATCAATGCAGGTTGAATTTTGTCGACGTTCGAATTGTACCGGTGTTCGTCGAGGACAGCAGGCTGACACTGCTCTAAAACAATAAAATATTCAAGATTTGAATTAATTTTGAACCGTTCACTTCGGTAATTAATTTTAAATTATTAATCCTAAGTTAACTGTTGTGTTTAAATTATTTATTAAATAACAAAGTCTTACTTTATTGAAAGATTCTTTGTTTATTTAAAATAAATTATATCTATCTGATTTATTAAGGTTCAAACATTTTATTAAGTAATTAGCAAGGTTAAAATTTAATATATATATATATATATATATATATATATATATATATATATATATATATATATATATATATATATATATATATATATATATATATATATATATATATATATATATATATATATATATATATATATATAAAAACTTGACACTAAAATAATACAGCTATATATTTTATTTCATTTTTAATATTGCTTGTAACAAGATTTAAAAAAGTTCGTAACAAGATAAAAAACATCTTTTTTACTGTTCGTTCTTATTTTTAGGGTTCCGTATTTTACATGGAAAAAACAGAACCCTTATAGGATCACTTAGTTCTCCGTCTGTGTGTTAAGACCCTTATTCTCAGGAACGCGTGGAGGTATCAAGCTGAAATTCATATCAAATACTAAAATCTATTGTCCCTTAGATCTGTGAAAAAATCAAACTTCTAAGCCAACGCAATCAAAAGTAACAACGCAATAAAAAAATTCGACACTCGCGAGGAAATCAAAACCTATTTCCCGTGAAATCAGAATCTTAAAACTTGGTACGAAGCGACGTCTTTTAGCATAGATAAAGGAAAAATTGCAAAAAAGAATTAATTTTCAGTTACATCATATAATAAAAATATATTTAATAATTTTGTTTATACGGAACCCTTGGTGCGCGAGTTTGACTTGCACTTGGCCGGTTTCTTATCTTACATTTGTTTCATAATACTCTTTAAAGTCCTTTATTTTCTTTGTTAAAAACAAAATATAATTTTGCGGTACACAAACTATTACCGAAAATCATTGAACTGCTACGAAACTCTTGACATTTCCCTTGATTTTCCGTCGCACTACGTAGCAATAACCACTGACTCGAACATAACTAATTACACGTGAGAGAATTTCCAAGAAATATTTCCAAACCTACCAATTTGAACAACAATTCAGCTCAATATAATATCCCTTTATAGAGCCACAGTGTATCCCTTTGAATAAATCACCATATATAATCGAAACTGGCGCTATAATTGCGAAACATAATTGACTCAAGACTGTCATCCGATATGATCTGATTCACTATAACCTATAATCTCCGTATAATTGATGGCATGATTACATTCCTATTGTATAATATACTAGCTGAAATTATTGCTTGTAAATAGCGACATGTATAATTATAAGTAGCTTTTAACATAATATATAATATTCGTATTATTTTGTAATTACGCTTCAGCCTGTAGTATTCCACTGCTGGGCATATAGGCCTCTTCCCCCATGTACGAGAAGGATCAGAGCTTAATCCACTGCTGTGCATGAGTAACGATCGCTATCGGGTATACATGATAACAACCGGGACCGACGGCCTAACGTGCTCTCCGAGGCACGGTGGGGAGACCTACAAGGACTGCGCAAACCAGACTATGGCAAATATATGTATGGCCAATATAAGATTTATGACAAATGACAACATTTAATGTTTGTCATGTCCGGGGATCGAACCCGCAACCGCCAGCGCAACAGCCACAAACCACCAATGTGACCGTTGTGCCAACCGTTGTGTCGTAATATTCGCATAAAATCATTTTGTAATAATTAGTATATTTTAGAGAATTTTTAATTATACAAATTTATTTGGTAAATGTTTATTTGATAAAATTCTATAGCGAAATAATTTATGAAATTGTACACAAGTCGGGCTTAATACTAAAAGCATGATCCATTAGCCAACCTTAAGACAGAATTCATATTTAAAAAAAATCTAACAAAAATATTTTACACACATAGTGTTTCCGCAGGAGTCCTGCGGTCACCAACCCGCCTGCCCAGCGTGGTGACTATGGGCAAAACACATGAGTTCACGCCGTTTTTGGCTTGAACTTGTGGAGGCCTATGTCCAGCAGTGGACTGCGATAGGCTGAAATGATAATGATGATGATGATGATGATAGTGTTTCAGTTATTTCAGTTAACAATATTTAAGTTTGTACATGAATATGTAATAAATAATTTTTAAACAGTTAATTAAATAACAATTTTTAAATTATTTATCTTAGAAAACCTTAATATGCAAATGTAGATAAAAATCAAAATAATATCCGTTTGAATCTTCTAATATATAAAATTCTCGTGTCATGGTGTTAAACATTGAACTCCTCCGAAACGGCTCGACCGATTTTAATTAAATTTTGTGGGCATATCGGGTAGTTTTGAGAATCGGCCAACATCTATTTTTCATACCCCTAAGTTATAAGGGGGGAGGGGGGGGCGATTAAGCGGGTTAATAACATATATGGCAAAGAAACGTTTGCGGGGTCAGCTAGTATTTCGATATAGCTTAAACTTTAAAACATTGAAACTCGATAAACCGATAAGTGACAACAAAATATGACGACTTTACTTCACTCTAAAACATAAGAAAGATAAATCACGCTATAAATCCCTACGTTCTCTGATCTCCTAAAGCGTGCAAACCAATTTCAGCAAGGTGTTGATAATGTAACACCGTGGCTCAGGGCAAAAATCCCGCAATCTTGCGAACGGATTGTATGTGATCCTCTCTTACCCGGAAGTGCGCCAAATTGGTGCCCGATGTTCCTTACAGCAAACAGATCTGAATTGCACTCGAATACCGTCTTCTAGTCTTTACTTTTATATAAACATCGCCAAAATTTGTGTGCGCGTATACTATTTGAATGATTTGGATAAAACTGGATAATTCTATTTTGTAAGTTTAAAAAAAATATCGGTGTATTAACAAAAAAAAAAAAATGAACAAAGATGGTGTATCATTTTAGAAAAACTTAAAAAATAGATTACTCGAAGAATTGTCTCAGCCTTTTTGGTGACACACTTCTAGCATAATTAAAACGATAATAATTGTATTTGCTCGCAAACGAAAAAAACCGACTTCAATTACACCGACAAGTAATACAACGTAGGAAGACGAAAATATAGTGAAGTAAATACGCGTTATCAAAGATTACTCAAAAAGTTGTTATTAGATCTCAATGAAATTTAAATATGATCACACGATAAACACCAGCTTCCGATTAAATTAAAAATCATCAAAATCGGTACACCCAGTAAAAAGTTATGCGGTATAATACAACGTAGGTCAACGAAAAAATAGTCAAGTACAAACGCATTATTAGATATAACTCGAAAAGTTGTTGTTAGATCTCAAATAAATTTAAGTGCAACCAAATGACACACACCACCTATCGAGTAAAAAAAATTGTCGTAATCGGTCCACTCAGTCAAAAGTTCTGAAGTAACATACATAAAAAAATACAGTCGAATTGAGAACCTCCTCCTTTTTGGAAGTCGGTTAAAATAATATTACCTTTATCAGTTTGTTAAATAATTTATACAAAAGCAAATACAGTTTTAACCAAACTAATCTTAAAAATTACTGAGTTGTAGTTTAAGAATATGTTTAAAAACAAATATCACATTACATATTTTATTATGTACAATTTAGCATTTTAATAACATAATCAAACAAAGTACCTTAACATAACAAAGTACCTTACGTAAACCTATTTTAAATTATAATATAGATATATAAGCTCTCCTGTTTAAGCACCAGGTGTATCCTAAAATTATGAAAAAAATGGACGTTTTATTTATTGTGATATTCTTTTGATATGGGATTTGACTAAGCCGACACCTACTACATACATCCTTAAAAGTATTACGTTTTTTTTTAATGTCAAAGATACAGTCGCCATAATATCCAGTAATTATGTTTACTATAATCTGTCTAATTACAAGTTTTCTCTTTATTGATGCATTTCTTTCCTTAAAATAAAAATAAAATAAATAAATAACATTATAGTTAAATTGTGTCCACAAAATCAAATGAACATCCAAAAAAAAAAAAATGTTTTCGTAATATACCCAATGACACACTTAATTGTGAATTTGTGATTAAAAAAATAATAATTAAACCGTCTGAAATTTAATTTTTTTCTCCGTTTTTTCATTAATTATTTTTGTATACTGCTGTTCGATTGTATGGAATTTGTCTGAAATAAAAATTACTATTAATATTATACACAATTATTATTTTGACTGGACATTTCGAGTTACCACAGAATAAAAAGTATGCATATTTTCCAACTTGTTTAAAATAGTAAAAAAAAAAAATATATTTTTGTGACACAGTTTTTCTAGAGCACATATAAAACTCAAAACTTTATAATAACATCAAATGTTCTGGAGTTACGAATTTCTGGAAATGCGCGAGTCTCGTAAAGTTTGTCACATAACTCTACGCTTTTAGAAGTGAAACATAAAAAAATAATATACTTTTTTCTCTTTCTTTTTTTCATGAATTTCTGATCACTATAACCATATATTGTAACTAAGGTAGGGCACAGTAGGAGTCATCCTGCTCAAAATCTGGAGGCTATTTTTAAAGCTTTTCTTGCCTTTTTTAACCGATTTCAAAAAAGGAGGAGGTTACTCGATTCGACCGTACATATAAGTATGTATTTTTTATATATGTTCGGGGATAACTTCGTCGTTTGTAATCTGATTTTGATAATTAGTTTTGTCGGAAACGAGATATCCCAAGTGTGGTACCATGATAAGGGATCTGATGATGGAGTCCCGGAGAAATCGAGCGAAACCCTCGAAAATCGTAAACGTTGTATTACTTGTCGATGTAATTGAAGTTGTTTTTTTTCGTTTGCGAGCGAACACAGTTATTGCCATGATATACTTCATAATATATATCATTATACCTTAGTTTTTATTTTATGTACTGATTCTAAGGCTATTGGTATCCATGAAGTGTCAGAGGACCAACTCTTTTCCAGTATCAACGTTACGTCATGCAGTTTTCGCACATAATGTGAAGCGAGTTAAATTCTATTACTCAATTTCAACTGTCGTAAATAAAACAAAACTCTGAAAAACAATAATATTATGTACGAGTATGTATTTGACAGCATTTTAAGACAAATACTATTATTATCTTATTATCATTTATACAAGCAGAGTGACTTATGCATTGAGCCTCTGCAGCTAAGATTGGCGCGATAAACAACCGTACGGCCCACGTGATGGTGAACGGTTACTGTAGCCTCAGATCTCTGCGACACCAGAAGAATCGTAAGCGCGTTAGCGACCGTACCCTTGATCCGTTCCAGGGGTCACACTCTGGTTACCTTCGTCAGTCGTACAGATAATAGTATTTGGGAGCAGTGTTATTTAGCTGTGATCTTCTGTAAGGTTGAGGTACTTTCCCAGAGGAGGTTCTGGTTATTTCCTGAAATGCTCCATCTCAATAGATTCGATTTTTTAAGAAAAATATAAAACATATTTTAATCTAAATATATTATTGTTATGGCGAATTAATACTCTGAACGAATTTACACGAAAAATAAATAAATTATTGTGAATGTAATATGAGTTTAAATTTATAAATTTAAAAATATAATCATCCAACTCAGCGTTTTAAATATAATGAGGCGTTACTTTTACGTGAAAGCTTCTTTATGATTTTATTCTGAAAGGCTTTTATTTCTAAAAATTATCCTTTTGACGAGCGGTGACTGTCGCGCGGGTTTTATTGGGAGCATGAAAATTTTACTACAAGTGGGATAGAAGCTTTATCTACGCGGTGTTTTGTTTGTTTTGCGCTAAGTAAGTTATATATTAAAAAGCGGGAATTTTCGATTACTGATTATCACATTTGTTTATATTTATGAGTCAAAATAAATTATATAACATGAAATTTTATTTGTATATTAATTTGTAATTTTAAATTTATTTATAAAAATGTAAAAAAACACAATGTACAATATTTCTTCGCGTATAACGTACACAATCATCATCATCATCATCATTTCAGCATATTGCAGTCCACTGCTGGACATAGGCCTCCACAAGTTCGCGCCAAAAATGACGTGAACTCATGTGTGTTGCCCATAGTCACCACGCTGGGCAGGCGGGTTGGTGACCGCAGGGCTGGCTTTGTTGCACCGAAGACGCTGCTGCCCGTCTTCGGCCTGTGTATTTCGACGACTATTTTTTCGTCTATCTACGTTGTATCTATGTTTACTTGTCGATATAATTGAAGTCAGTTTTTCTTCGTTTTGCCTGCAAACACAATTATCATAATTCTAAAAAATCTATGAAACATATTTTCCACTGTTTCCTTAGAAATCGCTGATATTAATAAATAAATTCGACTGACATGTACTGTCCCGCAATAAATATACCCTTAACATTAATTGCCAATTTTCTAGACCAAGACAGTATTTACAGTGTGGATGTCTCGAGGCGGAATCACGTGCCACAATATTAACGGACGCTTTCAGATAATTTCCTACAAGTGTGCCGTGCTGTACGTGTCTCGTGAGATATTGTCTCTGATGCTCGTTACGTAATCCGACACGCGCTTGACATGGAGCTAGATTTGTCATGGTACATATTTTCTTCTTCAAGCACGTCTAGAATAAAGCTATTGTTGTTAATGTTGCTCTTGTTGTTATTGTTTCTGTTGTTGTTGGTGGGATGGTTACGACATTTTTAATAATAAAAACAAAGGTTCCACTTGTTTCATCTGTCATAAATATTCATATAGTTGAACCATTTATATAGTTTTATTTAAGGAAATCGCCCGCCCTGCCTGGTTGACTGAAATGAAATGAAAAAATTCATTTCGTCGTAAGGTGATATACACACTTAACGAAAGTCAAAATAATGTCATTTACAAAAATAATAATACAAATTAATTAAAAAAAAGCTCGACAATATTAAAATAAAGTTAAGGTAGCCAAAAAAAATTAAACAAAAAACAATTTTTTTTGTATCTTAACATTGTTATGTGCAACTTAGTCAAAATAATCAACATATTAAGTTACTTAAAATTTCTAATGTCTCGGTAGACATTACCTTCATATTATGTCCTCGGCTTTATTAAATATTACAATACATAAGATAAACTAATGTCCCTAGTGTAGGCCGAGAGAAAAAAAGCCGGAGGAAAAAGCTCTCGGTACTCTTTAAAAAATTTAAAGTCATATACATTACAAAAAGTAACAGTATGACCATGAAATGATAAGGACAAACACGAAACAGCCAATCGTGTGTGACGAAACCACCACATGTCACCTGCTCACAATATTTTAACTATATCTATTTACAGATTGAGATCAAAGACATAGCCTGATCGAGCTTTATTCGATCCCATGCCTTTTCGTCATTAAGATATTCATCGATGTTATAATAGGCTTTACTACATAAACTATCTACTACTATAAACTACTACTATAAACGAATCTACTACGACTATTGTTCTGATCTACTAGTTTTCAATATGAAAATGATTTCTTAGCCAATTTTTAAATACTTGTAAGTCATTTAATTGACCGATCATTGGAAAATCATTACTTATGTTAATAACAGTATCTCCAGCCGTTTACTACTGTTACTCAGTGCAGTATTTTAGAACACAGGAAATATCTGGGAATTTACTGTACACATTAATTATTTATTTATTGCAATGACTAATTGTGAGTGAAGTACAGCGTACTTATTTGTGTAATCAAGCAATATAAGCAAAATGTGATAAGTTCAGAATACACAACCGAAAATTCAGTAATTAATTAAAAACGAAATCGAACTACAAAACTCGTGACGAAACAAGCAACAACGGAAATGCAACAAATTGAGAAATCGGAATCATTCGAAAATCGGCTAAAAGTAAACTTCTTTATGTTAACCATTTGAAATAGTCCAGTTTTCAGCGTTATAAAGTCGGAAAGTTTGTTATGAAAAAAAAGCGGTCCATTCGAGGGTGGGAATTCCGTTGGAAAATTCGAAAACCCCTATTGGCTCTAGCAATATTTTGGAACTAATAGTCGTGTAGTCGTAAACTCAAAATTGTTTCGACAACAAAGTTGCTGTATTGTTCGACGCTGCTATTGGAAATCGGTGGCCTGATTTAAATTTCATACTGTATACGGAACAACGCCTTGTATTAGAAATGGCTGAGTTTTTATTGGTAACCAATTTTAAATACAAAAAAGGACACGGTAGCTTGCAATGTACCATAAATAATGTATTTTTTGTTACATGTAAAATTAGTTTGTTGGCGACAATTGATTTTGCAAACAATGTAAATTACTATTTCATTGTTACAGTTTGGATAAGAACAATTTTGGCACACTGTTTTCTCTTTTTCTGGCTTTCGACTTTAGAACACTCCATTTTTTTTGTTTTTCAATATACTTAGTCTTATTAAAATTTAATTACACATATAAATGTATATTACACGACTTGCATGACATTTTATCCACTTTAACTTCCAATCCATAGTGTCCCGACTCTTTAAATTCTAGTACCTTTAGTGTAGAAATAAACGATTTTTTTTTAAATACAAAATAATTTATAATCGTATCGATAGATATGAAAATACAACAATTATACAAACGAATTTTTCAACCTTTGGCATTGTGGATTATGCTCCGAACTTTCACCATATGAAAAAAGGCCTCTGCCCAGCAGCGGGATATTAAAAACTTTATCAATTAATTTCATATAGACTAGTGCTTCCTAACCTTTTACCGTTCTCACCCCATAATAAAAAATTTCATATATGAGAACTCCTCCACTAATAACTCCATACATACTCCTAAAAATGTGTCTCGTTTTTCTCATTGTCTAGCACGTTACTAATTTATCAGTTATACTATAGACGGTGCCACGGTCGCTTAGACCGAATATAAAATCATCATATCAAAAATTTCGGCAACATCTAGCGGTTACATCGTTCCATAGCTTAATTGTTCGATCCCCGCTCGAACGGTCGATTTTTGATATAATATTAAAAAAAATGTTTATCAGTTATGATGATTATTTAAATTATTAATTATAGAAATAATACCCAATAATAATGTATGTACGTATACACTCAGTTAACTATTTTAAATTCTATGAACTATACTATGATATCTTAGGATTGCCAGTCTGAAAAGCAACTATAATTAAAAAAAAAACGAGAACAAATAAGCAAAACTTACATGATATACAAAAAAAAAGACACGGACAATGAGCCCGTGGATATTGTGTTCCCAAATGAAATAAAGGTTGTATAAAGTAAAAACTCTTGTAGGTCAGTATTCCTCTGTCATTGTCAATGTAATTTTTTCTTAGCTCAAATGGGAGTCCTGGTACTCCCAGGTGTACGCGCACCACAGGTTGGGAATCACTGACAAAGACTTATATATTTTTTTGGTATTCCCTACAGTTATATTTTTTCAATTGTCAAATAATACAAAGGAAAAACGACTGTCGTTTTGTCTGCTCGGAAGAAATAATATTGTTTTTTTTTATTATTTTATCTAAGTTCGTAATTTTATTATTGTAAGAGATATGGGTAAGAGACCGTATTCATATGGGTATAAACCGTTATTCAGATAATTGAACAGGTTTTCAACGTATATTGAAATCAACATATCACTCTTCATTTGAATGTTAATTAGGGTTTTAAATATTATAATAAACAAGGCGTTTTTTCGTAGTTTCAACCGTGCAGGTTATCACTATGGTGCTTACACAAATTGTACTCTTTTGTTACAACTGGATAACGTACTTTTATAATAGTTAGCTTAGTTGACGCCAAAATTAGTAGTAATATTCTCAAATTTTTATTTTGAATATTTTTTTGTATGACTACACGCCTGTAACATCAGAAGTATCGCATTTACATTTGTATGAAATTTTGATATCTATCCAGTAAGTATATAATTATATATTTTAACTGAGGTAGGGCACAGCAGGAATTTTCTGCTCAAAATATGGAGCAGCCCGACTGGGGTAGTACCTCGACCTTACAGAAGATCACAGCAAAATAATACTGTTTTCAAGCAGTATTGTGTTCCTGTTGGTGAGTAAGGTGACCAGAGCTCCTGGGGGGATTGGGGATTGGGTCGGCAACGCGCTTGCGATGCTTCTGGTGTTGCAGGCGTCTATAAGCTACGGTAATCGCTTACCATCAGGTGAGCCGTACGCTTGTTTGCCGACCTAGTGACAAAAAAAATATTGAAAATCAAAGCTATCGTTTTGCTATTTATATATATTTATTTATGTCTGAAGCGTAAATAGTTAATTACCAATTAGACCGAGTTATAAACGCGTACACCAAATACATTTAAGTATAATTTTGTTTAACATAGGTACACAAATAGATACTTCTTACTAAACTATCTTCTAAGATCGCTTCAGTCTGTAATATCCCACTGCTGGGCATAGGCCTCTTTCCCCATGTAGGAGAAGGATCAGAGCTTAATCCGCCACGCTGCTCCAATGCGGGTTGGTGGATATATTCCCTACTATGAGTAACGATCGCTATGAGATAAACATGATAAAAATGGAGACTGACGGCTTAACGTGCTCTCTGAGGGATGGTGGGGAGACCCACAAAGACTGCACAAACACCCAAACAACGGCAGAAATCTGTATGGCCACTAAAAATATTTGTCGTGTGTGGGGATCGAACCCGTAAACCGCTAGCGCCCCTCATGCGTCGCAGCAGAGACGATGCTTTTTTACGCATAATCGCGTGAAATCCATCGACCCGTGCATCCGCGAACATTCCTGAGGTGCTGCAAAACCGTGGTAGCCGCAACAGCATTCTTAAGGCATTATTATACTGAACACGCAGTGCGCTGTAGGCTCAACGCGTGTAGCTCACCCACAGATCACCCGAGTAAAGGGATGGACAAAAAGCTCAGAATAGGGTTATCTTGACACCCGCAGTACCACGTGCGAATCTGCGTGCGAGCATATTGCTTCTCACCGCCAGCGCCCTACGCTCTCTCTCAATATCGTCATCATCGTTCAAATCAGCAGTGATTATATGGCCTAAATATTTAAATTTGTTGACTCTGCTTAATGCTGCCCCGTTTAAGGCAATTGTCGGTACATGACCTGGTAACCGGCTTACCAGCTTTAAACACGAGGATCTTACTTTTCTTAGCATTGTACACTAAGCCGTGGGCCCTCGTATACGACTCGCAAATCTCTCATAATTTTCTTAACCCTCTGATTGATGGACTCAGCAGCACCATGTCGTCAGCGTAGCTTAAATTATTGACGCATTGTCCTCGATATAACATCCTACATGAATGCTGCTGAGACCCTCAATCAGCTGATTAAGGTAGAGATTAAAAAGGGTGGGAGAACTAAGTCCACCCCTGCCTCACACCACACGTAAGGGTATACTCATCCGACATGGCACTCATCATCCATATCCATGACATCCATAGGTGGGCACCTAACCTGATTTTTTTGGTGCTTATACCAAAATTTTAAGAGTTCGGTACATTCCGCCGGCATACCCGTGGCCCTCAGCTTTCTCCCACAGGAGCTCATAATTTACCAAATTGAAAGCTTTGGATAAAACTATGAAACTATTAACTTAAAACATTAGTATAAATATTAAGACCTAACCTAGTTTGGGGCTATTTAGATTTATAAGATTCTGAGATATAAAGTGGTCCGACTACTTCTGAAATAGAAAGACTTATTTCATATCTTAAACACGAAATATTTCATCGCGTATTGTCTTCAAAACTGCACCGCGCTCGAAAATGTGTCGAGATCATATTGAGAATAAAATTTTCAAATGGATGTGTATTTTGATATCGAATATAGTGGTATATTCTTTCCTATCAAAATACACAGCAGTGGCTAACACTTGAATTTTAACGTATATTCTTTTGGAAAACATGAAATAAACCTTTTGCTGAAATAGACTTTGTAACATTACTATATGTGGGGCATTATATAATTTGATAGTGTAATTATATGTATATGTAATTTAGATTATGACATAGACTATGTCTTTACATTACCGGTTGTAAATAATTGCTTATTAATTCTGACTTAATGCGAATGATATGCTTAAGTAAATTTTAAATTTTTTTTTAGCGATTACTCCGTTTATGCAGCGCGATATTTTATATTGTTTATCATTGCACCTATATTTATTATTTATCTATAATATAAAAATGAGTCGCTGAATGTGTTGCTAAGCGCAAAACTCGAGAAGGGTTGGACCGATTTCGCTAATTCTTTTTTTAAAATATTCCTTGAAGTATGAGGATGGTTCTTACGGTGAGAAAAATTCTAAAAAAAAAATTTAAATTTCCTGAAAAAGTCTAAAAACAACACTTTTCTGTACTCCCATACAAAAGATTTGTGATAATACTTAAAAGTCAATTTGAACTTTAATACCATACGATAAAGTTTGTGTTAGGCGATACGAAGTTCGCCGGGTCAGCTAGTACATCTATACAAATAAATAAAATTGGAGTGTCTGAAATAGGAGTGTCTGTTTGTTATATTAAAATGACCGCTTTTTACTAAATGCATATAGATGTATACACAGTACATACCTATATCAAAATAACATTTTTACAATATTTGTCTGTCTGTCTATCTGTCTCTCTGTTTGTTCTGTCTAATCCCTGGAACGGCTGGACCGGTTTTGACGGGACTTGCAGTGGCAGATAGCCGATGACGTAAGGAGTAACTAAGGCTACTTTTATTTTAGAAATTTATTTATTTTATAAGTTTACGAACTGAATAATAACTTTTTCGTTAAATTCCGCGCTGACGAAGTCACGGGCATTTATTTTTATTATTTATTTTTAAGTAAACGAATATTATTTACAGCACAATAAGTGTAGTAGATAAAAATTCCACGACATTTTGAAGTAACATTAGTTAACAGGTACAGAGTTTAAACGGAAAAGATATCACAAAATGAATATAATAAATTAAACAAAAAATTTCAATTAAGTTTGTTAAGTATAATCTAAGTGTTGAAATAACTTAACTACTAACTAACTAAGTAACCTACTAATTAGGTAACTAAGCTTATTAATCAAATTATATCTGAAACTTTGTATTTTATGAGTAGTAGACAAACAAAACTGAATAACAAAAGTTGTATTTATATTCAAAATATTGTTACAAACGATTTAGAACGTTTTTGATTTTTAATATGGCACGCAGCTATAAATATTTTATGGTATCATATAACCATGAAGTATTACATAGAAAAATATATTTTTTACATTATTTTCACCTAAAAAAAATTGTCGTTTTCTTCAATATTGTTTCGTGGCTTATTGGGTACGTAATGTGTGTTAGCTATCAACTCGACTACATATCAAAGCTTGGTCCAATTTTAAGCTTGAATAAACTTTATTTGGTATTGATTGATACATATAACATCCATCTTTGTGTATACAATTTACTTTTTGTTATGGCTTATTGGTTATTTTGTTATAGTAATATATGTAGCGAGTGATTGTTTAGTTGACAAATGCTTAAAAGAGTGTTTTGAGGTACAATAAAATAGGTTCAAAGTAAAAGAAAAAAATGGAGGGATGCCTACGTTTGGTGCATCGATACCAAATCCTAAGCTCAAAATATTACAAGACTTTTGTATATCTACAATATCGAGAACGAGTTAAGAAGGTCATGAAAATAGAGAGAATATAAATACATTTTATAAAATAAAATAAAAAATAACTGTCAAAAAGCAATATTACTTTTCAATTGGTTGTGTTTTGTTTAAGTCGGTACTACGTAAATCTAAGTCCAAAAACAGAACATTTATTAAGCTAGAAACTTTTGACACACCCTGAATTAACTATTTTAATTATTGTCACTGACTGCACAGCTTACTTATCGATAGTGTTACTTTACACAATTGCATCTCAAGTTCTCAATGCTTTATTTGGATTCTGCTAAACGAATACTTATCTGACAACTTTTGCATCTTAACGCTGTTTATCACCTTTTTTATATCACTAGGTCGACAAACAAGCGTACGGCTCACCTGATGGTAAGAGATTACCGTAGCTTATAGACACCAGCAAACACCAGAGGCATCACAAGCGCGTTCGCTAACCCAATCCCCAATCCCCCCAGGAGCTCTAGTCACCTTATTCACCAACAGGAACACAATACTGCTTGAAAACAGTATTATTTTGCTGTGATCTTCTGTAAGGTCGAGGTACTACCCCAGTCGGGTTGCTCCAGATTTTGAGCAGGAAATTCCTGCTGTGCCCTACCTCAGTTAAGTACCTGTAAAAATGTTACCAAAATTTCCCCTGAAAAATTCCAACTCTAGAAACTTTTCGAGATTTAAATAAATAAATAAAAAACTGATTTTAAAATCGAAATATGTATATTCTTTTCAGTTAAGAAGATATCTAACTTTCCTAACGTCATCACTTGTACATCAGCTTGAAATTTTACCGCAATCTTCTGTGACTTGTATTAGCTCGTATATCCCCGAGGCAGCAATACTACACAATGCTGTTCCGTATCGGGCACGGCGTTTGTCAGCTTCTACAATTGTCGCCCCGCGAAGCTCTATCCATCTGCGCTTTAATATATAAATTTACTTCATTTATTTACTCGCTGAGGGCGAATCTAATTTATGTTAGAACTGGTGTATTGGATTTTAAGGGAATTTCGAATATAAGTTCTCTTTAAAGACGTAACTTTCTTCAGTTCTATATGGCTTTATCGAAATCATTGATTCTGTCTAGCTACTAGTGTAGTAAAGTTCTAAACTACAAATAATAACAATAATTTTTTTACGGTGTACAACTTCATTGTTTTTTTTACATAATATTTTCGTTTTTATTTCTGATTTTTGCGCTATTTTATATTTTTTCTTTAAATATTTTTTGCTTGAATTTTGAAAATATAATCAATTTTACACAAAATATATCAAAACGTTAACACAGTCATTAAATATACATAATACATACATAATAGTTAATTTTATGCCTAAAATATAATTTGCATAAATCCATTGTATCAACCGAAGTGTAAATCAAAATTTCCAACCAAATTACCGGACGCCATTTTGAACAGTCACCAAGAGAAATAGTCTAAATAGAATTATTGCAAGCTATGTAACTCGTGACAACGCAAGGTACTGGCAGCGTCGTAATGCAATATGCCTCGCAAATCGGACACTGGACTCAGAACAGAGACAGGTTCAATTTATTGCAAGTTAGGGTTCAGATAAAGGCGTCTTGGGATCCAATATTGAGTTTTATTCGTACTGTCATGGCTATATGTTTCACGCTCTCTTTGCTGCTTTGTTTATACAGATGGAACTTTATTTGAATTTGATTTCAAATTGCAATGTTGAATAAATTTTTATGTGAGTTGATTTTACATTTTTAACGGACTTGAAAAAAAAAAGGTTGCAATTCAACTGTAATTTTTTATGTGTGTTAACCTCAGAACTTTTGATTGGGTGGACCGATTTCGATGTTTTTTTTAATCAAAAACTGGTGCGTATAATGTTGTCCAATTTTACTTTAAACGAGATCTGACAACTACTTTTTGATTAATCTCTAATAATGCGTATTTACTTAACATTTTTTTTCGCCTACCGTCGTTGTAATACTAGTAGATGTAATTGAAGTCGGTTTTTTCGTTTCCAAGCAAACACAATTATAACTACTTCAATAAGGGCGAAATTCTCGTTGTATGACTTTAGAAAAAAACTACTCGTAACCCAAATTTAATTCGCAATTATAATCTCTCTTAAGAAAACAATACCGAATTTCTAGCGAGTCTCAGTGTCCTGCTTCTACTGTAATATTATAACAAACAAAAATTCAACTATGTTTGTCTTTGTATGTTTGTTAAAGTTCAGATTACAGATGATTGGATTTGAAGTAAAGATTCTTATTTCATCACATATTTTATATTTCAAACTCACGATGTCAATATTTTTATAATTTAACAAGAAAATATCATATTTGTCGACGAAGAGTAAATCTTTGTATTTGATATTACAAATATAAATAATAGTATATTTGAAATTCACTCCATAATATTGCAATAACAGAAATATTGCTTCTAAGAAATTCATATTTTCTTAAGATTGATTCTTTTAACAGAATATATTATATTACGTTTTGATTTAATTCTTAGAAATAATCCGACTTTAGATTGTGTGTAATTGTAGTTGTCTAGACGCTTACTAAGTTTTATTCATACAATTAGGTACTAAGCGATTGACGTGGTTTTACTTGATTTATTTTATTTTTTTATGTATTTTTTTAAATTAATAAATAAATATAAAAATCATATAACATACACACGCGGTCCTCTGTTCCTATGGTAAGCAACTGAATGCTTGTGTTACAGTTAACAGCCGACTGTTATAACTATATATATATTGAAAAACATACATAGAAATAATACATATGTAAATCTATAAATACAAATATTACACCCAGATTCAGGCGGGATTCGAACCCGCAACCTGCAGAACAGAAAGCACTACAAATTGCGCCAACAGGATAGTCGAAACTTGTGGTAGGTTGTATAACGTCTATTTTTTTACAGAGAAGTATAATTATAATATAGCCAGTAATATATCATATAAAATTGGCTTCTTAATGTTATGCGAGTTTTGTTAAAATAGCTCTGTAGAAAAAAGTTTTCAAAATCATTCATTAAATTAATTCTATTCATAATATTAGCTAAGGATAGCAAAATATCTATATCACTAATATTTGATTTAATATAAAAATCCATTGCACTTGGTATCTTTACAAAGCGTAAAAGTTTTATTTATATATAAAACTAGGACGAAATCCCAGTCGAGGTCCTCAAAGTAATGGGAGGATCCGGAGTAGATGTCTTATACACCATCTGCAGTAAAATATGGGAGACCGGAATATGGCCCGACGACTGGTCGAAATCCATTTTTATTCCACTGCACAAAAAAGGGTCCACCAAGAAATGCAACAACTACCGACTCATATCCTTGATATCGCATGCAAGTAAGGTGATGCTCCACATAATAAATAGACGGCTGTCGGCCTACCTTTCAAGTCAAATCGCACCCGAGCAAGCCGGACTTGTTAAAGGAAGAGGCACTCGCGAACAAATTTTTATATTGCGTCAGATTATTGAGAAGGCCAGAGAATTCAATACAACCCTTTACATCTGCTTTGTGGACTTTCGCAAAGCATTTGATACGGTCATATGGACACACCTCTGGACAATACTTGCAGAAATGGGTGTACCGCATCATTTAATAGTTCTGTTGAGGAGGCTGTATGAAGATGGTACTGCAGCGGTAAAAGTGGATGATACACTTTCAAGTAATTTTAAGACTGAGGCCGGTGTACTGGTGGATGCATCTTATCGCCATTACTCTTTAACACCTACACAGAGTACATTATGCGTATTGTCCTGGAAGATTGGGGCAAAGGAATATCGGTTGGGGGACGCGTGATAAATAACCTTAGATACGCTGACGACACTGCCCTTCTCGCACAGACTAGAGAAGACATTGAAAATCTTTTGACCCGTCTAGAAAATATCAGCCTCCAATTCGGACTTGCTATCAACCGAGACAAGACGAAGATGATGATAGTGGACCGGGCTGAACAAAGTGGAAGCAATGTACACAAAATAGCTAATTGCGAAGTGGTACAGAACTATATTTACCTCGGCTCCACTATATCAAGTACTGAAGGATGTGGCGACGAAATAAGGCGAAGGTGCGCCATGACCAGGTCTGCTGTGGAACGACTGGGAAAGATTTGGAGAGACAGAAGGATCACCAAGAAGACTAAAGCCAGGTTGATGAAATGCCTTGTGTTTCCAATCTTTCTCTATGGAGCCGAAACTTGGTCTCTGAAACTGCAGGATCGCCGTAAAATCGATGCATTAGAGATGTGGTGCTGGAGGCGTCTCCTAAAGATCCCGTGGACGGCGTTTCGCACCAACGTATCCATCCTCAGAGAACTTCGTATCAAAGACAGACTATCATCACCTGTACAACTACGAATACTGAAGTTCTTTGGGCACATCTCTAGAAATGAAAACTCGATGGAGAAACTAGTGGTGCAGGGCCAGGTGGAAGGCAAGAGAGCACGCGGTCGAACGCCAACCCGCTGGACAGACGTCATCACAAGAGCTACTGAGTCCACCATGGTCCAGTGTACTCGCGACGCCTCCAACAGAGGGAAATGGAAGCACGTCGCCAGGAGAGGTACCCTCGAAAATATTATCGACCCACCAAACACCCCACTATGTACCTCGTCAGCGCAGCCACGACCACTCTGACAAGAGTGTGCGACTAAGAAGAAGAAGATAACTAGGTCGGCAAACAAGCTTACGGCCCTCCTGATGGTAAGTGATTACCGTAGCTTACGAGTATACACGTAAGCAACACCAGAATTTGTTGTGTGTCATTGAAGTGTTGCCGGCCTTATCTCCTATTCCCTTCAGGAGCTCTGGTCACCTTACTCACCGACAGGAACACAAAAGTACTTGAAAACAGTATCTATTATTTAGCTGTGATCTTCTGTAAGATCGAGATACTACCCCAGTCGGGCTGCTCCATATTTTGAGCAAGAAATTTCCTGCTTGCCCTACCTCAGTTTTCCATAATATTTTTCTGTAATATTAAAATAAGTAAGTAGAATGTATTCAAAAATTTGCCATATTCGAAAGAATACTTAAAATTAATAACGAGTTACTAAAAATATATATTATTATTGCTTTTGTTTTTGTAAATTAAATATTAAAATTGTGTATATGATGGCTTTAATTTTGAAACAATGTCAAAATGATTGACGGTCAGTAAATTTTTTATTCAATTTCAAATCAAATCACGAATAAATACTTTTTTTGTTATTCTGTAAAGTGATAATTTTGATACTTAGCATAGAATAGAATTATTTGCACAGGTATAGCTAGTCATCATTTAAATCGCTGGTACATCACAATTCACGACACTTCTGCTAAAAAGTCGTTATTTTTTTTTTCAATAAAGTGGTCTGCATTTAGTAGAAAATCAGTGACAGGGTTGTCCCCATTTCGTATGCACCCCTCGCCGCACATTAGCCGCAACACAACCAACGAGAAACGAAAAACTGGTAACTGAGTTAATCGCCGTGAAAATAAGTTTCGAGTTCGCATTTGTAATGTTGAGAAAAATTTCTTTCAACATGACGAGGAGAGTCGTTAATCTATTTATTATTTTATGTAATTTGTTCTTGTTAAATTGTAGGGTTATTTAGTTTTATAAATTAAACAAATAAATATAAAAATAATCGATAGTATCCAAATTTTTTTATACCTAACCTTAATATTCCCTTACAATACGTTAAGCCATTAAAACTAAGTGAAAAAAAAATGTACATTAAAAACACTAATGATCAGACAAAAATCTGAAAAATTTTAACACAGAAAATAATTGTCAGTTCTGACACCAATTCTGTTGTTTTTTTTTAAGCCTACTGTTCTCATTGAATGTTCTATCAAATAATCAAATGAATCATCAAAATGTGACCATTATGTTAAAAGTAATACGTAAAAAATGGCACAGACCTACGTGGAATTCAGAATAGCAGAAACGGAACAGAGAAATTTTCGTCATAGCCGTTAGTTAATATAATATTGTATTTTCTTTCGTGGAAAGACCAAAAATTAAACCTAAACAGGCATAATATCAGTAATATTTTCATGTCACATTTTCTTTGATTACGTTTTATTAATTTATTTTTTCTTAGTTTATGTCATCAAAATGCAATTATTTTTGATTAATAATTTACATTATGGCTATTAATTTATTAACAAAAAAAAAAAAAAAACTTTTAATAGTAATTTCTCGTTATTAGTATTTATCATTAGCCGTTCATAATTGGTCATTGTTAGACATACTCTGATGACGAATGGGCGCAATGATCACACCTCTGCCACTAAGGCTACTGCCGTGCAGTGGCGTGCATAAAGTTTTTAGACAGGGTAGGCAGTCAAAAAAAAATTTAAACAGCCACACTGAACTTACTTTCTCGCAATTTTTTCCTAATTTATTATAATTTTGGTGGGAATAGAAGCTTTTAGATAATTTCAAGAACAGACAAGTTACATGCAAATACACGTGCAGCAACCAACTCTTGGTACTTGGACTCGGGTAACTCATGAGTGAGTGATACAAATGAAACATCAAACAAATCAGTTACTGGATAGACACAGTGACCTCATAAGGCCGGCACTCTGATAATTTCGTTTGTGTCAACCATAGGAAATCATTGATAACACTATTAATTAGTTACGAAATTGTATTCTTAATGAAAGTACTTGTTTCTTTATTAATAAATGAAAAATTATAACGTAATATATTAAGTATTATATATGTGTACTTTTAATTAAGTTACTAATACTATTTTATTTATTCAACGATCATAAAAGGTATTTTTACGATGTTTGTCGACAAATAAACTCCGTGTATTAGGCAAATATCATTAAATGCTAAACAGAGTACATAATATTAATTATATACGTGAAAATTATTTAGTCTATTTAATATAATGTTAGCTTGCTGTGTGGTTAGGGCAGTAAGAATATAGCCACACCCTCTCTTCCCGTGGGTGTCGTAAAAGGCGACTAAGGGATAACACAGTTCCACTACCACCTTGGGACAACTGCTGGCTTTGAAACACACAGGCCGAAGATGAGTTCGCGCCATTGTTGGCGTGAACTTGTGGAGGCCTATGTCCAGCAGTGGACTGTATTAGGCTGAAGTGAGTGAGTGAAGTGAATGTTAGCTTGGTATACTGACTGTGACCGTGAACTGAGGTAAGGCACAGCAGCAAACGATAGCAGTGACGTAAGCGTCGTTGACGCGAACGAAAAGTTATGACACTATCGTACTAATCTCTCACCATTGAAATTGGGCGCTGTTGCATGACCTGTATATAAGACCGGGGTGGATAACGCTATTTGACGGATGACAATATCCAACAGATAAAAGTTTTTTAATGTATTATTCATTTTAACCATTGAATTTTTCTATTCGCAAACATGTAACTAAAACTTGTAATTTATTCATTGCGCTGAAACAGGCAGGTATTTTACCTCCTGCTGTTAAAGTATAATCGTAACTTATTTGCAGGATAATATAATTAACAGTAATTAATTAATTTATCCACCCTAAACCGAATAAATTAGTGTGGACATATTATCTAACATTTATAATATATAAACTATGCATCTTATAGCCACTATACATAAACATAGATATTTGTTTAGTTGAAACCGCTAAAACGGTTTGCTATGAAAGACACAATCAATCTTCCTGTCTATGCACGCTGCGATGATTGTGTCACTTCACACTGATTTTAAAACGTCGAGTTTATTTGCTAGCCGCGTTTCAATATGCATAAATTTAATTTTGCTTAGAATAATTTATATTTCGACGCAAATTACAACACACACGAAAAGTGTTTTTGTAGGCCATGCTTATATTTTGCACAACCTGGGCGTTTGTGTTTTTACGAGCATCTATGTTTTCTGGCGAACTAAACAGGACTTACATACCACTGGGTACTGTAAAATTTCAAGCGTTTATTTATTAATAAATTATAAATACTATTTTACTAAACTAAAATTAAATTAGTCGAAAATTATTTAAATAATTGGGTATCGAACGATGATATCAATATTTTTTTCTAATATCAAATTTTTTTTTCTAAGTTAGCAGAAAAAAAAATATTAAAAAAAATTATCAAAACGTCTTCAGTATGAAAGTCCATTAATAGCCCACGTGTTTCATCGGAGATGTTATTTTTGCACTCTGGGCAGCGACGACACCAGGATTTCTCGTCTAGTCGAGAATATAATAGCTTGATGGATGTGTATTCTGCTTTTAACACCTGCCGGAAACTTTACAAGCATTAAGATATTTAAGACCATTTATTTACTAAAACAGTGTAGTCTTATAATCTGCTATGATATTAAAAAGTGGTAATACTTGCTTGTTTGGTCGTGATGTTATTTTATTGAATAAGGATGTTTAAATCAGACTTTAAATGTCCTACAACGGGGTTATAGCCTCTTTTCTATATAACTTACAAGAGAAACAGATTGAAGCTTAATCTATCCCACCACTTCATTGGAGACTGGCGAATCATTTTCTAATCATGTATAATCTCTATCAGGTATATATCACAATAATTGGCGCAGATAGCTTTACGTGTTCTATGAGATAAGATGGAGAGATCCACAAAGACACCAGACCAGAAACAAATACAAATATCTATTTCGAGCAGGAATCGAAGTCTGAGACCACCGGTATCGAGGCGACTACTAACATGACTATACAAGGAGAGTCGTGAGGAAGAATATATCTTACAAGTTAGAGTATTGAAAACCGTCGAAAAATTGGTCAAGCTAAGAAATCAAGTAAAAAGTAAAAAGTAAGCATATAACGAAAAGTTCAAAACATTGAATCCGTTCTGTTTTTGTCAATTTTTTTATGCAAATGTAATCCCATTTCGTTCGGGATTCAATAAAGTCGGGTGAAAACTTTTAGCAGGACAAACAGTTTTGTTCATCCCGAAACAAGTATTAACGATTTTTCAATCAGATTAGTCTTAAAATAATAGGTACTTCAAGAAAATGGTCAAAATTTATCTCACATTTGCTAATTCAATAACTAGTAGAATATTTAAGTCCTAAACCATCTAAATATAATATTTTAGTCGAATATTTCCTTCGCACTAATGTAATAGGAGAATAGGTTACCTGACTGCGAATTCTGTCTCATAAACAAGCGAAAATTTAAAGTAAAATTTTATTGTAATAGCTAATGGAACGTAATTAAATAAACATAGGGACATGATAACAATTTAACTAGTACCCAAAACCTTAAGTGGCACACACAAGAATAATACAGTTTTAATCTCTATTCCGACATCATTATGTCCATTTTGGATTGATGTTTTTAAGTCACATCATTTTAGGATAGAAGTCGTAAAAACCTTAAATTGTAAGGGGTCGTAAGGATAACTCTTGTGCCAAAATAACGTAATTATTTCGTTAGGAAATGCGACCACGTACCGACCCTCATTTATACGTGCCCACAGGCTCGTCTCTAATAAGATCCTGTACTTGGATTTGATGTAACTAGAATATGTACCTACGACGGAAAGCTAATTTTAATGTACTAATTGTATTGGCTTTATTTTATCTTGTTATAAGCTTTGTGGTGTAATATCGAGTAATTCTAATAGACAGAGTATTTTTTGGATTGTTTTTAGTATACTACCTATATAACATGAAAATAAGGCTTAGTAGTGTTATTTAGAAAACGCCTAGGTTCAGATGATTAAAATAATAATGATGATAGAGTATTTAAAGAATCTGATAACTGTTACAACAAACTGACTGATAGGAAAAAGCACAAATATGTAATTTTCCAGTACCTATAACAGTGCAAAGTTAGACTACTCGTGAAATATCGCTTTAAAGTATCGTCGTAAAATTGTCAAATATTATATATATTAGTTTGTGTATAGTAGTGATTGTGCCTACCGGTAAACCCAACAAACATTTTTGTCATATAATCAAACAATTATATGACTTTGAGTCTTATTAAAGTTATATTACAGTATTTTTTTAACTCTACGTCATGTTATGGTGCATTATGTGTCCAAATAGACGTATAGATTTTTTGTCGTATAACATTGTCGTATAGACGTTATTTCGACATTTCTTTACAATCGTCATATAATAGCGTCTATGAAGACATCTATAAAACTTACATATACAACTTTTCGTCGTGTAAACGTTTTCGTAGTGTAAACGTCATAATACTATTAATTTTGTCATATAATTACCTTTTAAACATCTGCTAAACGAATAGTAATTGTTTACACGTAGTACTTGTAACCATTATATATAAGTCGAATAAGTGTACTAGTGTAACTTGTATACATCCTAAAGTATTACAAAAATGATAATGACCACGGCCATTTCAAATGTGCGCATATCATTTCGATGAAGTCCATCTTCGATAAAAACTTATCAACATCCACATAAATATGGATCATAATTGTGGGGTATATCTAAAAAAAAAGTATTATTCAGACTTAACTAAGTTATATGTCTCGTAAATTCTTCTGTTCAGAAAATATAAATTATTTGAAATAAGTTAGCTAGGCGTTTTATTATTTTATTATTGATCCCTAAATCAACTGTCATGGCGTACACATTTACAATATGTACGCAGTATATACGTCGGGAAGTTATATAGTTGTCATATAACGCAGTCACTTAATAAATTATTAATAAAAATATACGAAAACATTAAAATTTTAAAAGCGCATGAAAAATTTGTTACAAAGTTACCTCACATTAATCAGTAAATTTGATTGCACAATGGTTTGTAACTGATGAAATGGTTTTATCACCTCAACAAAGTAAAAAATACAATATTTTAACTCAGCTGTCAAAAAAACTGCCAAATTCAATTAGTGTGTGTTATGTTTATAATCTGTTACAATTTTTCATTCGTTCAATATAAAAGTATCATCTTTAAATGACAATAATACAACGAATACGTTAGATAAACGTCATATTGTGTGCCATTACTCGACACGAAGTCGAATACACGCCGCGACAGCTACCATTACATGACATGTAGTCAAATCGCCAACGTGTATATGACTCCTATGCGACTATATAGGTATTTATATGACTGTTACACGAAACTCTTAGCGCCTTAAGTTGAATAAAATGGGCCCTAATGCCGTCGAGTAAACGTTCTAATGTCGTTTATACGATTATACTAAATAACATTAAGTTGTCACCAAAACGTCTACTCAACGTCGTAAATGTTTGTTGGGAACACACTCACTACACACATTGCTTGACTAGGCTTCAATTCATCATGTGGACGATTTCATGAAATTTTAACATTTATAAGACACCGCAACAGTTGTAGGTACTAAACATTTTTATTTTTTGTTGCTTATAATTAGAACAGCATTTATTCATAAACCAACGTATGTACGAGTATATTATTGAATAATTTTAAGTGGGTCTGTTAGCAAAAAAAAAAAAAAGAAATGAAATAAATAAATGTACCAGTGTTAATAATACTTTTAAACTAAGAGTACAAATGTACTTGACGTACTCGGACGGTTATTCTCTTTCATAATTTAAATGGCTGGATGAAATATTCGTCTATTAAGAATTGTCAAATTTAAAAGCTTAAATTTACTTATTTAAATGTAAGTATATCAATCACAGTCCGCTCTGACACGCATTAAATGGACGAGTTTAGTGGCAGTATTATATCTAGCTAATATTAAGTAGTACTGTACTAGTTAATAAATAGTACTATTATTTAATACCTTACAGTACCATATACTAGTATTATAAAACACTATGTAGACAAATCTAGTCGAAGGTGAAATTGCTTCTACGATATACGGCACATTTGGAACTGTTAAATTACTTGGTATATAGACAATAAAAAAAATAATAATAATAATAACGTACCTAACCTTCGTATTGCTGATTAGATTCTAAAATTTTGTTATTAGTGGGACGTTACGGTATCTTTTTTTTTTTTTTTTTTTTTTTTTTTTTTTATTTTTTTTTTTTTTTTTTTTTTATTTTTTTTTTTTTTTTTTTTTTTTTTTTTTTTTTTTTTTTTCTTACCCTCCGATATAGGGGTCGGAGACTTTGTTTGCTATCTACTCTTTCATACCAGTTCTCGCTTTTATGCCTCTCGTACTTTCATGCCTCATACTTGATCTTTCTTACATCCATCACCTTTCTCACACAGGGTGGGTTCCCTCTATTTAAGTCCTAACTTTTTAACTTTGGCTACCTTAGCTTAGCCTGTATAGTGTGTGTGGGTAAATAAATTTACACATTGGGATTGTAGCTGTTTTTTTTACAATGATTTTTCTTAGTTTCTAGTACTTGCTGATAATTATTGACAATGATACTCACTATCATTATGACAATTTTCAAATTTAAAACAAATCTTATTCATACTTACTACTATAAGGGTCTTAATCTATTTAACATGATATTGCTCTTGCTTAATACTATAATTAGGTTTCTACTAATACAATATAATTATGGTTAACTAATACAATTAGGTTTCTAGTAATACAATATGATTTAGTTCCTATTTTGTTAATTGGTCTTATTCTAACTTACTAACATTGTTTTGATCTTAACTGTATATCCTTAGCCTATCCTTATCCTATACTTATCCTATGCTATTATTTTATATACATATGATATAAAAATAACATATTTGCCTGCCTCTCTGATTGAAGACCGTTCGCTTACTTGCCGCCTCATCTAGGAATACAAGGATACCGTCGATCATCCTAAGACCCTTCGTAGTCTACAGCTGCCCTGTGTCCCAAAAGCAGAAGTTTCCTGCAGGAGTCGGTGGTCGCGCGCTCCCCTCTTGCTCCACTGGAGTCTTGTCTTGCAACAAACATACAAGTTTCTTCCGAAGCCAAGACCCCCGCAGAGTGTCTCGCGCGTATGTCGCCAGGGAATGGAGACTTCTTGCTAACACGCCACCGCGCCGACCATCGCACCCTCAGGAGTACGCGACTGTTGACCGCGCTAACTCGTCCCACTTACTCCTAACTGGGCAGTCACTGCTGAAGGCGTTGTGGTCCAGCTTATCGAGCTTCGCCCTTCGGCAGTTCCTGCAGGAGGGTGGGACGGCCTGCGCCCAGTCCGTGCACTCCGTCTTCAGGTGCGGGCCGCCGCAGTGGCTGCACACGTCGACCGACTCCACACAGAATTTTCTGCTATGGCCGTAGCCCAGGCATCGGGAGCACTGCACCAACGGGGACTGGTCCTCAGCCCTCACCCTCTGGAGGTCGATATGGACATACCCTTTACGGGTAATCCTATCCCAGAGGGCGGGCGAGGTCTCCAGAACCACGTGGGCCGCGTGCGGATTCCGAGCCCGTCGCCTGTAGCGAACCCTAACCCTACTGGTTTCCTGGTCGAGGCCGTCAAAGGACGTTACGGTATCACTTAGTGTCAGGTTGTGATATTTATATGTATAACAACGTATAAAATTTACTAATCAAGTTTTGTAACAACTGTAGGTAGGTATGTACATTTCATTTCTTTCTCACTTCGATTCCTATAAATTCTCAATTTGTTCCACCACGTTTTGACCGTTTGTCTTCTCTGACTTTTTTTCTTCTCTATCTCTTTCATGTCTTGCATCTTTTTTATTTTATAATAATTAGGTACGGTAAGATATTGTTATTTGTGTTATCTGTGACATGTTATTATCTGTGTCGGAAAATGAGATTTCCGCCAAAAGGAAAAAAAGTTCTAAAATGATCAACAGTGATTGCGATCGCGTCATTTATGGAGTGTTAAAGCAGTTGTAACCCCCCTAGCTATGTGATTATTTGTCCCGCTAATTTATAACATATTTAACAAATAAAAGGCCTTCTACACGGTCGGGATCGACCGCCGACCGTCGTGTCCTTGGTCGGGTCAACTAATTTTTGTATTCATTCTACACGGTCGGTGGTTGACTCAACTTGTCAGTTCTTCTCTGGTATTTGAAGCGATGGCTCCTTGCATTTTAAACCGACTTCCAAAAAAAGGAGGAGGTTCTCAATTCGACTGTATTTTTTAATTTTATTTTTTATGTATGTATGTATTCAGAACTTTTGACTGGGTGGAGCAATTTCGACAAATTTTCTTTTGATCGAAAGGTGGTTTATGTCATTTGGTCTCATTTAAATTTATTTGAGATCTAATAACTACTTTTCAAGTTATATCTATTAATGCGTTTTTACTTGATGCTTTTTTCGTCGACCTACGTTGTATTATACCGCATAACTTTCTACTGGATGTACCGATTTTTATAATTCTTTTTTTTGTTGGAAAGGGGATATCCCTAGTTTGGTACCATG
The DNA here is from genome assembly GCF_905220565.1 of Melitaea cinxia. Classification (NCBI taxonomy): domain Eukaryota; kingdom Metazoa; phylum Arthropoda; class Insecta; order Lepidoptera; family Nymphalidae; genus Melitaea; species Melitaea cinxia. The sequence continues at coordinate 2,332,946 of NC_059406.1, forward strand.
ATAAGGAAACCAGGATCTGATGATGGGATCTTAGAGAAATCGAGGGAAACTCTCGAAAATTTACAATAACTTTTTACTGGGTGTACCGATTTTGATAATTTTTAATTTAATCGAAAGCTGATGTTTATCATGGGGTCACATATAAATTTTATCGAGATCTGATAACTACTTTTTGAGTAATCATTGATAACGCGTAGTTACTTGACTATTTTTTTTGTCGATCCACGTTGTATTACTCGTCGATGTAATTGAAGTCGGTCCTGCGACACAAATGACCAGCCCACTGCCACTTCAACTTGCTAATTCTGTAGGCTACGTCGGTTACTTTCGTTCTCTCGCGGATAGTCTCATTTCTAATCCTATCTTTAAGAGAAACCTCAAGCATAGCCCGTTCCATTGCACGTTGAGCGACCCTAAACTTGTGGACCAGTCCCTTCGTCAGTGTCCACGTCTCGGCTGCGTATGTTAACACAGGCAGGACGCATTGTTCGAAGACTTTTGTTTTCAAGCATTGCGGAATCTTCGAAGTGAAGACTCGACGAAGCCTGCCAAACGCCGCCCAGCCCAACTGAATCCTCCTATCGGCCTCCCTCTCGAAGTTGTTGCGGCCCAGTTGGATAGTATGGTCTAGGTAAATATAATCCTGAACAACTTCGAGAAGGGTATCATCGACCGATACCGGTATCGGTATGACTTGGTTGTTAAACATGACTTTCGTCTTATCCAAGTTCATACAGAGACCGACACGTCGGGAGGACTCGTTTAGGCCGGCCAGCATTTGGCCTAACTCATCCAGCGTCTCCGCAAAGATGACAATATCGTCGGCGAAACGAAGGTGAGAAAAGAATTCACCGTTGACGTTGATGCCTCGTTCCCCCCAATCTAAGGTCTTAAAAACATCCTCTAGCGCAGTGGTAAACAGTTTCGGTGATATTACATCCCCCTGTCTTACCCCGCGCCGGAGGGAAATAGGTCTTGTTCTTTGGTCATTGACATGAACGGTCATCGTCGCCGCGTCGTACATAGATTTCAGTACATCGATATATCGCACGTCGATATGACATCTCTGCAGAGAGTCCAGGACAGCCCAAGTCTCGACAGAGTCGAAGGCTTTCTCGTAGTCCACAAATGCCATACACAGCGGTTGATTATATTCTTCCGTCTTTTGAATAATCTGCCGAACAGTATGGATGTGGTCTACGGTGGAGTAGACGGGTCCTAGAGTGGAGACCGCGTCTTGGCAAACGCAGTGTGGGACGTCCTCCGGCCCGTTGGACCGACGATATACGTAAGATTGCCGGTGTCGGCTGGATGAGGATAGCGGAAGACCGGGATGTCTGGCGCGAACTTGAGGAGGCCTATGTCCAGCAGTGGACTGCGATAGGCTGAAGTGAGTGAGTGAGTAAGTGAGTAATTGAAGTCGGTTTTTTTTTTCGTTTGCGAGCAAACACACCCCCTTCTGTTGCTTTATAATTATAAAGCAACAGAAGGTGGGTTTGGCAATAACTTTTTATGCTAAAGTGAAGTTTTTTGGTTCTTTTCTTTGTATAAATCGGATCCAATGTCCCAAAGACATGGCAAATCAATATATAAAGATATAAATTCGGTCAGAAACTCAGAACCTCTCGTTCGTGGCGTTCATTTTGCGAATCCATTGCAACCTTCATTGATTGCAACACGTGATGACATGCGCCCGTGACCATAGATACACACACCTAAACTAGCTACCCGTGACGACTGACAACCGCAAACTGAAGCGCTCGCGTCGGCCGACAGCGTTCCACACGGTCGGGACATGGTCGGGACCGACCACGAACGTAGCCTGTCGCGAGTGATGCGCTCGCGACCAAGGCTGTTGACATCAACCAAATATTGGTCGGGTCAACCGTTTTCCACACTGTCCATTTTTGTGTCAACCCGACCAAGGACACGATGTTTGGCGGTCAGTCCCGACCGTGTAGAAGGCCTTTAAGGCTTCCTTCCCATGACTGACATCGTGGGTAACAGCAAGTAGGTTACGTACCTAATCAATTCACAATAAATTAATGAAAAGAGCACTGGGATATATTTAATTACTTTATTCAATGGCCATTGTTTTAGTTACCTGTTGAATAAATTCAATAGGATGAACAACTTTGACGTTCTGTAAATACTCGTAATTACAAATTTGTTTCGAGTAATTAATTTAAACGAGTCCATAATGCGGTTTTGTATGAGCTCTACTATTGAGGCTAACGTTCGTTAAATTTATTGTTGATATTTACGTTATATCAGCGAATTAATAACATGTACGTAGCAAGTTTGTGATGATAATATTTTACATGTGGTGTATTAGAGACTGCGCATTTATCTGTAATAATAATAAATAATAATAAACGTTTCACACTCAAAGGCCTCCAGTAGGATTTTCTCCTGTGTCCGAGGTCCGGAAACACAAAATAAACAAGCACAAACGCCTAGATCACGACAAAAAATCTATACAAATGTCTGTCGTGAGCGGGGATTGAACCCGCGACCGCAAGCGCAACAGCCAGTGCTGTGACCGCTGCACTAACGCGTCCTGTATTCATGTACATAAGTAAATACTCTTCCACTTGCGTGAAGCCGTGCATGATGTGAACTTCAAGGCAATAATTAAGGTACCTACTTAAAAAAAATGTAAAAGAAACACAATATAAATTGATATATTTTAATATTTAATAATAACAATATTCTATATATAAAACTTATTCTTAAATATAAAACATTAATTCATATTTATCAAAGACTTGTATACAAAAATACGGCAAACTTTAATTTCCTTCTGAAATATACTATACTATTATATTATTATACTTAGGAACACCATTTGTGCAAACATTAACATGACATACAGGAAACGTCAAATGCGAATTCCGTGTAGGAATGTATGGAAGACCAAAATTAACATTCAAATAAAATTATACGGCACGGTATGATATTGGACGCATTTAGGGTCAGTTTTATTGGTTGTAAGTATATAAAATTTATCTAACATATACATTACTGGCAAAATTTATTTAGTATTTATAGGCCTTGTTTCACATTAGCTACAACTACTTTATATTTTATAGTGAATAAAATTATCTGTCGTATAAAGTGGAGTTAGACAGTTAAAAAGAAAAATATATCAAACTTTTTTCAGCTGGATACCATTACACATCAGATAGTTTAATCAGCCATAAAACAGGCACTACATACATAAAATGTCAATTGCGAATTTCGAGGAATGTTTGGAAAACAATAATAAATGTAAGCCACCATACAAAGCCTCAAACAATCACTTGAAATAAAAAATTATGCATTTGTATCCAGAGCAAACAAACAAAATGTTACGCTTACATAATTATAATACTTGTCAAACCTTATACCTAGAAAATAAATATATAAAAACACTAGCTAACGCTGTCTTTTTTTTTAACTATTTGAACTGTTTTGATAAGATTTTAAAGTTTTGAGATAATTTGGAGTAGGGCTTGGTAACGATACCGATAAAACGTTACCTCTGACGTCACTAAATAAATATGTTTCACCGAAACTGCTTAGACGTTGCCGCTCTGTGCAAAAATTAGTCTACTCAACGCGAGGGAATCCCCGCACCGAGACAAACCGAACGAACTTTTACGTACCCTCAATACTAATAACCTTTCGTTATTAATTAAGATCTCAGATTTACATCACAGGTAATGTTATCGCTATCGTTACCAAGGCCTGATTTGGAGATTCAAACAATCAGTCACAGACTTTTTATGTCAAATATTTCAATATTTATCTAAAAGAAATTATAGATACCAGTACAAATATTGAGAGTTAGACTATAGAGTGGGCATTACTTAATAATATAAGATAACCACAGACGCTCGAGGGGCAAATATGGGGCAAAATGCAGCTGACCAATCATTGTACGACAATATGATTACCCCACCCCTGTTCCACACTCCATACCATTAGAGTTCAAATCTATTTCTGCGCTGATTGAAGGTCAGTACTCAGCGCTCAATATTCATGCCGATAACTATACACAACGATAAAATTAAACCAAAAGTGTAACAGACATTAAATAATGGGTTGTTTCAATAATTATTAACACGAATTACATAGATTAAAATGAAGTTAGATGTGACAAATCAGTTAAGGTTACGAAGTTTCTGAGCCGCTTGGAACGTGTTTTGCATCAGCATCGCGACTGTCATCGGACCGACACCTCCCGGTACTGGTGTAACGGCTCCCGCAACTTTAACTACCTCTGAGAGGAGAAAAAATAAAACAATTGAAAATTTAACAAAGAAAAAAAATAACCTTTTTTATTAGAGGAAAAAATGAAATACCTTTTTTTCTACTTAAATCTATTTAGAATAAAGACTTAAAAAAACGCAATAAAAAAAAATAATAATACGAGTAATGATAAATTACAAAGTAAACACTTACCGTCATAATCAACATCTCCTACCAATTTCGTCTTTCCTTGTTCATCGGTAATTCTTGTTATACCAACATCTATCACCGTTGCGCCTGGCTTGATCATATTCGCTTTTATAAGTTTTGGTACTCCTGTTTAAAAATTAAATACTCTGTTACTGTCCATATAAGCAAAAAAATCTAACCTTTCTCAACGTGGAATTAAATAATAATAATAACTTTTAAAATTACAAGTCATTCAGTTTAATTAGAGATTTAAAAACTATATTGTCATCTTCTACAAAAGCAAAATAAAAATAAAGACAAGAAATCAAAAAAAAAAAAAAAAAATGACTAGATAATATAAAACAAAGTCGCTTCCCGCTGTCTGTATGCTTAGATTCTTTACACAACCGATTTTGATGCGGTTTTCTTTCGTAAATAGAGTGATTTCAGAGGAAGGTTTATATGTAATACATGCATGATACAATAGAGGAACACTGATAGTTTTAGAGGTTTCTAACGTGATGTCGCAAATAAAGACACCTTTTACGCATTTGTTATACATTATATTTATTTTATACTTTATATTTTGTATCAGTATTGCACCCGTACGAAGCCGGGGCGGGTCGTTAGTATATATTCGTTCGTTTAGGTCGTTACTTACCAGTAGCAGTAACAATAATATCGGCATTACGGCAGTGCACTTCTAACTGCTCAGGCGGCGTAAACCTGTGACATATCGTCACAGTCGCGTCCATGCCCAACCCGCTGTCGTGATTGCCATCACTATGAAGCATCATCGCTATTGGCATACCGACATTCTTTGATCTTCCAACCACAACTGCGTTACGACCGAAAGTTTCTATTTTAAACCTAAACAAAAAAAAAAAAACTCGTGTATTCAAAGCCCAAAAAATAAAATAATGTGCCATATCTGTTAAATTTTATTCTGTGACATATATGGATGCCTCCTGAGAATAAAATTGAAACTTAGTTATCAGTAAATTATTTTTGTTTCATTAGATAAAATACATATTAATATTGATTATAAATTCTAAGTTTCAATCTTATGATTAAGAGGCATCAATTACACATATAACTGCTACAATATCTATTTATGGTTCTAATAAGAATTAAGGATTGGAATCAATTTTATTTGTTTTATAAATTTATGGGCCTGTTTCACCAGTAATGAATAATGCTATTTGACGGATGACGGCATCCAATACAAAGAATTTTTTAAAATATTATTCATTGAATTCCACTATATATATATATATATATATATATATATATATATATATATTCAATGTAATATAAATATATTCGATGTAATTCTAAAAATTTTAGTTTATTGGTTGTTAGATTAGTTTGCTATAGACTTATTAGTTCAGTAAAACGGTTTCTTAAAGTCTATTCATAACTTATGTGTATGACAAACTTCATCCAGAGTTGGTAAAACAAGCTATTATATAAAGTAAATTGCTTACTATAAAAAATAATTTTAAGTATATAAAACAAGTTTAGAAATAAAATCAATACTAATATTATAAAGCTGAAGAGTTTGTTTGTTTGTTTGCTTGACGAGTTAATCTCAGGAATTATTGGTCGATTGAAAAATTATTCTTTCAGTGTATATTCATTTATCAAGTTTATAGGTTATATAATATTTTAGTACCTCTTTTTTTTTAAATGAACATTGAAAATTGGACTTGAACATTTTGAAATTACTCTGAGTTACAATGCTGACAATACAATTTCAAAATAAATGTATTTTTTTATTTATTAATTTACTTAATACTTTATTGCATTCATATTTATAGGTAAAATAAATTTATCTGATGCAATTTTGGTAAGATTTATAAATCTGTATATTGCTTAATAAAGAAGTAAATATTCGATAAAATTTAATTTTGAAATATTGTTTATCTAACTGAGCTATAATTAGGTCACCATTTCATTCAACTAAGAATAATAACAAGTAATAAAGAACGAACTAAACTTTGTTAGATATCAATATGTCTAATAACTATCCAAGACTTATTAACAACCTGTGCAACATGCTCGAAAACTTTTTAAATGTATAATACAATTCAGTGAAACAATATAACATTACCATCCACCCATATAAAAATGCAGTAAATTAAAAAGAAAAATAATTATAACTTAAAATAGAAAAAAACTTGGCTCGTATATTTTTGTGAATATGAACTACAAATTATAAAGTAATTATAAATAAAATAAACAACATCAAATATAATACAAGTCTTGTACAAGTTTTTTATATTTTGTTTTAAAAAATTTACTTGGAAATTTTTTTTTTTTTAATTCAAGATAGAAAAAAATTAATAAATTATAAAATTGATATAAATTAAGGCACAAAAACATTAGAATCAAATTTATTTTGTTATTAAAAAAATACATACCTTTTTAACATTTCTACAACAGCAAGAGCGGTCGCTGGAACGATTGTAGGCATATCCAGGGACAGCTGACCAACATTTGTAATATGGAATCCATCTACATCCTTTTCCGGTGCAAGGGTATTACACACTTTCCTTTCGTCAATACCATTTGGTAATGGCAATTGAACCAAAATACCATCCACATTTTTATCTTGATTCAACGTCTCAATCGCTGATATCAGGGCATCTTCACTTAAAGTCTCATCATATTTAATAGTCTGTGCTTCGATTCCAACTTCAAGGGCTGCCTGGATTTTGTTACGGACGTATGTGTGACTAGCTGGGTCATTGCCTACAATGATGCAACGTAGGGATGGGGCTCGGTGACCGACGTTAATCCAACTTTGTATTTTGATCTTCAATTCATCTCTGATGTCTTTAGCTAACGCTTTTCCGTCGAGAACTCTGGCCATTATTCTGTTTAAAAAATAAAACAATTATATTTAAAAAAAAAATGGCATAATATAAAATACCACACAATAAGAAGAAAGGTTTTGCTAGTATTTTGAAACCTACAAAAAAATTGTGCACGCAAACATAAAAAGGAAACGTGAACTAACACTAAAAATTAAATTGTCAAATTAAAACAACAAAAGCGAAAGCCATTTTCTGCCAAACATGTTTTTACCTGGCCGAGCCCAAGGAATCAAAGTACGTGTGACTTCTCATTGTCGTGTTCAGTAGTGTACTGACTATACGAAAGCATATGCTTTGCTTCATCGCCTACTGTTGACGTACATAGGTCATTAGTTCACATTATGGTCGCGAGATTACAATTTACTATTTTGGTGTGAATAATGAGAAAAAAAAAAAAACTTTTGGCTGGTAACCCGTAAAACGTTAGCTTGTTCCGGTTTATAGTGGTTAGTGGTATCAATGAGGACCGTTGTGTAGATGGGGTTATCGAAATCAAGTTTTGTAACAATTTAAATCAGTATAAACTGGTTGTATTTTGAAACAATAGCTGATAATGAGGTACAAACATTTATTACGTGATTGTCTGATATTCCAAGCCAAAACAGTAAACACAAAAATACGAAGGCAAAAAAATCTTACCATAGATACTTTTACTGTTATTTAAAACCAATAAATTAAATAAAAAATGTATGGATCAAACAATTATACACCAAACAGTAAGTTTAAATAAGTATGGTTGATTACTTTATGAAGAAAAGAGTTTTTACATTTTCTTAAGTTAAACTGGTGTGATTTTGAATTTAATTTTTTTTATAAGTATATTAAATGGTCTTCTTCAACATGAAGAAAGAGGCCAATGCTCAGAAGTAGGTCAGACTGGATCATATTGTGACATTGGACAAACTTAAATGTTTATAATATTATTAGCATGTTAAGAACTAAGAAATTAATTAATTTATTGTACTTCCAATTTTTCTACATAGTTTATTTAATAAATTCAGTGAATTTGTTTGAATAAAACAAAACTATGATATCTAAGGTCTTTTAAAGATACTTATAAGTATAGATTTAACAAGGATGAGTACAAAAATGGATAAGTAATTGTTTTTTGATTATTGGACGATTTATTAGAAGAGTAATTAATCGCAATAAACACATTTACTGAAGGTAATAATTTTGTGACATTGGCATCTGAGTTTTGAGTCATTTTTTGTGGATCAGAATCTTATAAGTCGCACACTTTATGAGAACACTAGATTTCACTTACTTATTATAATGATCAATATGTAAGAATAATGTAAAAGTAAGAAGATATTAGACAAAACACTTCTTATGATAACCTACAAAATGAATGTGTTTTATTTAAATTAAATAAATAAAAATGTTATAAACTTACATTTGTTTCAGTCAACCTTTAAAACCGTAATTTATCTTTAATGTTTAATTAACAATAGCAAATGCTTATCAAGTAATGTTTTGCTTAGGGTTAGGAATGTTAACTTTTCCAAACGATACCCATTTGACAAATGTCACAGATTCGCAATAGTCTGTCACGTGTACCTAATTTGAATTGCTTCCAACGTAAATGCTACTTACAATAAGTAGTTACAATATTATTGTTTTAAAAAGCTAAAAATTAATTAAAAATATCATCAATAAGGGATCCGTTGCATACTAGTATAAATACGCAGCACTTTTTCCTTCAATATCTATACATATAATAAAATGGTAGGAAAGTCAAAACTGTACATTGAATATTTTTTTAAAAGAATATTTGGGGTGTGATCTACAATCGATACCGAAGCCAAAAATATAGTTATAGTATAATTAAATGAATAAAAGTAAACAAGACAATTTTAAAGCAGCGCCATCTATAAGATTTTTCTGTAGATATGAAATGTAAAGAAGAAACGGGTAAATGAATGTTATTTTAAAAGGTATAATCATAGATATTTTTGGTGCTGTATAGCGTTCACTCAGAGGACGTCGCGGGCAGCAACTAGTTAATTACCCGACTGCCAAGGAAGGGTTATGTTTTTCGCGCGTATCTTGTATGTATGTATGTTTGTATGTAATATTCTTTACTACCTCATATTTCCAGAACCACTGAACGGATTTACATAATTGAGGTATCGTTAGGTTCGTCTTAGCTGCCCAAGTGTTCTTAGATAGGTGACATTAAAAAAAATCAAACATGGCGGCTGCGCGAAGCCATTGTAGTTAATGAAAAAATACAAATATTTTTGATAGCAACGTACTCTATCAAATTTCGGCAGTGCGGATCAAAGTTTGTTGTAGCTGACTTCTCAAGATACTAGTTTTATGGTAATGGGTAGAGCCATCGAAACGGGTTTTTTTTGCAGGAACTCTACACCTTCTTGCCATTAATTTATTGTCTTACTTATTGTTAGAGTGAACATCCTCCAAACTATAATTTTTTTTTTATACAAAATAGGTCGGCAAAAAAGTATACGGCTCACCTGATGATGCTCGTCCGCCATCGCAAAGAAGGATCCTCCGACCAGACAGGTGTTGTGTCTGTCGGGCTACCGCCCCGACGGTTATTGTCGAGTTTTTGTATATATACTCAATCGCTCTAATAACTTTGATATCGCGATGTAGGATACGTCAGTTTTCTCAAGTTTGTATGTCGCGAGATAGATGTATTCAACACGGATGTATTCCACAATAGCTTCTAGATGCCTGCAAGATCAGAAGCATCGCAAGCGCGTTGCTGACCCTACACACAGTCCCACCTCCAGGAGCTCTGGTCACCTTATTCACCACAAAACGTAGTACGGATTGAAATCGATATTATTTAGCTGTTATCTTTTGTAAGGTTAGGGTATTTTACCAGTCGGGCTAACGCCATCGCTCTTCTCTAAGTGAAAACAATATCACGAGTATTTCATGATATATTTTTCTTTTGCCACAAAAGAAACATTATTATTTTCGTTACATCGAAGTTCTGTGTTGAACTTCATTTATCGATCAAAACTGACGTCATGCGTTTGCGTACGTTTCCTACGTTATTGTATTTCAGTAAAAACTTGTTTATACCGAATGCAGACTGTTAAAGCCGACATATATTCGTAAAAAATCTCAGTGGTTCATATAGGAATCTGTTGGTAACATGCGCTAAGTACTACATAATTATTTATTTCTTTTTTCAATGTTTGTTGTGTATCGAAATATCTTTTTAAATGTTGTGTATGTTCCTTAAGAAATATGTGTTCGAAGGCTTCTCCGAGTCTGTGTTGCACGTGTATTCTATACAATAATCTTAGCGACAGAGAGGGGGCGGCGCGGAAGAAGTCTCATCAAGCGAGTCCCTTGCGAATGAATACCTTAGGTAGGTAGTTACATTTGCGACCTGCGCTTGATTATTTTTATTTGCGTCAGTTTTTATTATTTTGTGATATTTTCTAAGGTGAATCAGTCATTAATATTATATGATGTAAATGCTTAAGGTAATTAATGTATTCAACTTGATTAAAATAAATACTGTAATCGTCTGAGTGGCTCTCTGACTACTGCTTTTGTTGATTATTTATTTAAATAAACACTAACTGACCTGGTGAACTTGATACAGCCAATATTTTTAAATTTTTCAATAAAAAAAATTCTAAACAAAAAAAAACTCTAAAGAGCTTTTCACCCGGATAAAATGAATAAGTTGTAGATCAGTAGTTTACACGCTTATTATGCATTTAAAGTTTTTAGTAAAAAGAGATAAAGCATATTATTCGGTGCAGGATTACATTGTTGATAAAGATGTGTGGACTTAGTGGCGCTGTATTTTATGCAAGATATTACTAATTTTGTACTAAAACACAGTTTATGTATTATTTTCAAAAGAGTAACTGCGGAGTTTCTTGCCGATTCTTCTCTGCAGAATCTACATTTCGAATTGGTGGTAGCTTTACTTTTATAATTGTGTTTGCTCGCAAACGAAAAAAAAACCGACTTCAATTACATCGACAAGTAATACAACGTAGATCGACGAAAAAATAGTCAAGCAACTATGCGTTATCAAAGATTACTCAAAAAGTAGTTATCAGATCTCAATAAAATTTATATGTGACCACATGACAAACATCAGCTTTCGATTAAATTAAAAATTATCAAAATCGGTACACCCAGTAAAAAGTTATTGGGGATTTTCGAGAGTTTCCCTCGATTTCTCTGGGATCCCATCATCAGATCCTGGTTTCCTTATCATGGTACTAAACTAGGGATATCCCCTTTCTAACAAAAAAAGAATTATCAAAATCGGTACATCCAGTAGAAAGTTATGCGGTATAATACAACGTAGGTCGACGAAAAAAGCGTCAAGTAAAAACGCATTATTAGATATAACTCGAAAAGTAGTTGTTAGATCTCAAATAAATTTAAATGGGACCAATTGGCACACACCACCTTTCGATTAAAACAAAATTTGTCGAAATCAGTCTACCCAGTCAAAAGTTCTGATGTAACATACATAAAAAAAAAAAAAAAAAAAAAAAAAAAAATACAGTCGAATTGAGAACCTCCTCCTTTTTTGGAAGTCGGTTAAAAATAATAATAACTTTAAGATTTAAATTTGTAAAATACCGATTCGTAAGTGCTCTTGGAGCCTATTTGAATAAAGCTGTTTTTGATTTCGATTTTGCTACGATCGACATTTTACTAACCGACTTCCAAAAAAGGAGGAGCTTCTCAATTCGTCTGTATTTTATTAATGTATGTTACCTCAGAACTTTTTACTGGGTGGACGTATTTCGATGTTTTTTTTTTAATCGAAAGGTGGTGCGTGTCACGTGGTACCATTTAAATTTAATTGAGATCTAACAAGCACTTTTTTTTATTTTCTTGACATTTTTTTCGTCGATCTACGTTTGTATTATACCGCATAACTTTTCACTGGGTATACCGATTTTGGTGAATCTTGTTTTGAACGAAAAATGATGTTTGTCTTGTGGTCCAATTTGATCGAGATCTGAAAACTACCTTTGTAATTGAAGTAGATTTTTTTTTCGTTTGTGAGCAAACACAATTATTTTTATTACGTAGGTATACCTACCTACATATCTGTTCCGGGACGAAACACGAATTTGTTACGTTATCTTAAATGATGAAATATCATGAGACAATGTAAGTTGTTATATGAAAACAATGCCGTTAAATTATCTCGTAACATAACGATATCAACAGAAAAAAAAAAAGATTCTAATAACAACCTAATATTTATACTCGTATTTCGTAAATGGCGCATCTTAATCATTAATTATTAATTGCAGTATATCATTTCATAACAATTACTTTACAAAAATTGAATATTAATGATAACCTAAAGATTGTTCGTGTGAATCGCCAATTAATTTTTTTGAAACGTAATATAATGTGACAAATCTGTGAACAGATAACTTTGAGACTAAGCACGATAACGTTATCTGAAAATTTGATGTTAAATAGTAAAATTGTATTTAAGCGTTTAACAGTTTTTTTTTTGTTGACGTAATTTAATTAGAAAAAGATATATATTAATCCTTTGACAGCTTTTTATTGGTCCGGAAGTAAGAGTCAATTAGTAAAATACTTTGACTGCATTAATAATGAATAATGACACTCAGTAGTGCTAAAATAGCTATTACAATTTTGCCCATGTTACATAGAATGCAGAAGACACATCATTTTCCACTGCTTCTGTCCGTCCATAAGATTTTGGAGAAATAATTTGTGTGAAATTGGGTTGAAAATCACAGGACATAGTATTGAGTATATTTATTTACATAAGTATTAAATTATGTATATACGTAGGATATGTATTACGCGAACTGTAGCAATTATATCACTTTCATAATGGGGCACGTGAAGAGCTTAAAAACTTTCCGTAAAATCGTTTATTTCTTTTTAGGATGACAACTCTTATAAAAACTTTTATATTTTTTAATAATTGTAAGAACGGTTTTTAGGAATATTGCATATAAATATTCTGTTAACAATATTAAAGGCTAACTAACGACTTAACTAATTAAAGACTCGTTAAAAAGTTATCTGTAGTTTTTTAAGTTGCCGTTTCGTTCTTGACATTTGTGTTATTGTAATATATATTTTTATGAGTAATCGAATCAATATACAGAGTACTAGCTGACCCAGCAAACGTTGTTTTGCCATATATGTTATTACCCCCCCAACCCCCCCCCCCCCCCCTTATAACTTCATGGTATGAAAAATAGATGTTGTTCGTTTCTCAGACCTACCCAATATGCACACAAAATTTCATGAGAATCGGTCAAGCCGTTTCGGAGGAGTTTAATTACAAACACGGCGACACGAGAATTTTATATATTAGATCATAATATTTTATCACTTTTTACTATTGATTTTCCTTATAATTTTTATTCAATGGCGATCTGCACAAGATCACCTGAGGAGATTAGACGAGAATTGCGTACTACGAGGATCGCTTAGACCGAATATAAAATCATCATATCAAAAATTTCTATCTAGCTGGTACATCGTTCCATAGCTTAATAGGCTAGAGCACCGACACGATCAGTCGGAGATGCAGGATCGATCCCCGCTGGAACGGTCGATTTTTGATATGATATTAAAAAATGTTTACTATGAGGATATTTGGCACGAATTTTTGAAGACCTGTGTCCAGCAGAGGACGGAAATAGGCCAAAGCAAAGCAAAGTGAAACACTTACTGGAACGTTTACTTTAACAATTAATCTATTGTTTCTTTTTTATTTCAGTACAATTCGAATCACAGAGGTCCGGCGGGTCAGTAGTCATTCGATATTGCTTATAACGTATATCTAAATACATCGACAAAAGTTTAGACAATATCTTTCAATTTCACTACCTCTAAATTTAATACAACTATACGCAAGGGCGGATCTGGGGGGTGGTTCATGATCTCTCCCCTAGGGCTGGGTCCAGGACCTAGTTGGACAACTAATTAAATTTGTTAAACATAATATTTTAATATATTTTTTATTACAATATAGATAGATTAATTGCCTAATGCCAATGCCTAAAGCACCGACACGGTAAGTCGGAGATGCAGGTTCAATTCCCGCTGGAACGGTCGATTTTTGATATGATATTAAAAATTGTTTAATATAGATATTTCCAAATACAGTATTTACATATCTACACTAATAAAATACCTAATTTTTACGTGTATTTATAATTATCAAAATTAAATTATAACTTCTTGTGACTTGACCACGACTATGGCGCCAAAACTGTATCCCCTTTTGACTATACGAGAAGGTTAGGTAAGTAATAGGACGGTTAGTTTGGAATCGAATAATATTAATATTAGCATCTTTTTTTATTTTAGTGATATATCCACAGGCTTATTATGCCCGTGCTTTTGTTATTCCATATACATATATAGGTATATCTTTTTTTTTAACATGCATCGGTATAATCACCGCAACTCTAGAATCCTAGAAGCCTTAATAACTAGTCTTAAAATTTCTAAAACCCAATGCGAGTCCACTGATCAAGTCTATTCTATATATTGCTTTTTTATATTTCTATATAGTAATTATTTTTATTATATTTACAGTTATTTGCTAACTACAATATATGTACACTTATTTGCTACTTACAATGTACACTTAACTAATATTAGCATTTGGTAGTGGAAGACATTTAGCATGCAATCAAGATAAGTGCTATCACGAATATAGGCATCGTATTCTATTGCTATTTTATGCCACAACTAGCTATACACCGTGCAAATAATTCGCACTAAATAAGTATAACAATTATCTTTTTTTTATTGTTGATGCCGATAGAGCAAGATTATCTATAAAATCATATATAATTTATGTGGAGTATCATCATCAGCTCACGGACGCCCACTGCTGGGCATAAGTCTCCCCTAAAGCTTTCCACGACGATCGGTTCTGCGCAGCACGCATCCAACAGCTTCCCGCGACCCTGACCAGATCGTCAGTCCACCTCGTGGGGGGTCTGTCAACGCTGCGGCGCCCGGTACGCGGTCGCCACTCGAGAACCTTTCCGCCCCATCGGCCATCGGTTCGTCGAGCTATGTGTCCTGCCCATTGCCACTTCATCTGTGCAATCCTTCGAGCAATGTCGGTTACCTTGGTTCTCCTACGGATCTCCTCATTTCTCAATGTGGAGTAATTGATAAAGTTTTTTCTAAAAAGGGAGCCAAACATTTCCTTCAACCTTAGCGTAATAATATATATTTTATGATATTTGATGCTATGTGTGCTTTTATAAAAAATATGGATAAAAATTTACATATCCATTAAATTTAAAAAAAAGTGCTTTGCAAGAAACATTGTAATTGCTTACAACATATAAATATTCATAACGGAAACCGGATTTGTGGGCTTGGCGGCAACAGACAGATCCCTTTATAGAAGAATGCCTAAATTTTGACAGGTCAGAATTATTTCTTTTTTGTTTTCGAAGCCACTTTTCAGCATTTTTGATTACTAGACTTAGGTTATCTTTTCGTTTAAACAAACGAAATTATGTAAAAAAAAAACCCACACTATACACCACCTCTTTTTAGTAAGGAGAAGTTTGCGCATAAGAAAAAAAAATTAAAACCTTCTTTCTAGAGTCGCACGTAAATATGCCTATAAATATTAATAAATAATGCTATTGATAACCGTAATTTATCTCATGTCTTTGATCAGAGTGATCAACGTAAATGGGTGCGGTCATGACGTTAAGGTCGCTGATAAGACGGTCAGGTCAATGTCTGTTAATTGTACTTCAGAAACGCAATAAAAACATTTTCTTTCGACGTCTCAGTATTACGTTATAGTAAAACGATAAGAGGTTTCAAAGACATTTTTATACACAACAAGTTCAAAAATAACATGTTTGATAGTGGGCACATGTAGCAATGGTAATTTTGTATGGAATATTTTCTTGGACTTGTTTGGGCCTATGATGACCAACTCGATATTTTCTTTCTTTTTTATGTCACTAGGTCGGCAAACAAGCGTACGGCTCACCCGATGGTAAGCGATTACTGTAGCTTATAGACACCTGCAACACCAGAAGCATCGCAAGCGCGTTGCCGACCCAATCCCTAATCCCCCCAGGAGCTTTGGTCACCTTACTCACCAACAGGAACCCAATACTGCTTGAAAACAGTATTATTTTGCTGTGATCTTTTGTAAGGTCGAGGTACTACCCCCGTCGGGCTGCTCCATATTTTGAACAGGAAATTCCTGCTGTGCTGCTACCTCAGTTAGTCAGTTTAATCGAATAAATCTTATATTTTGTAAACCAAATTGTTAAATAATGATATTAATTAATATACAGAGTCACCGGCAAATGAAAAAATAAAAAAAAATACAAGTCGCTACTATCAGGAGTATGCTAGTATGAGTGTCAGTGTACTTGTAGGTACTGAGACAGTACAAAACTAAATGAAAATATTTCTCGACTGTACTATGAATATGTTTTTGGCAAAGATAAAGGTTTATACCCACTTTTTTAAAAGATAATTTTTCTTTTTTAATTTAAAAAATAGATTATGTAAAAATTGTGTCAAATCTTACTTTCAGTTTCAGTTTATAGTTACATTTTTTTAAACTTAAATTTGTAGCTAAAATTTGTCGAAGATATCATTTTAAACTAAAAAGGTAAGAGAGTTTATGGGATACATCTTATAATAAAGTGTTAAATTTGCAAAAGTGATCAAATATTCGACCAATCGAACCTATTCCTTTTTAACCGACTTCAAAAAAGGAGGAGGTTCTCAATTCGATTGTATTTTTTTTGTGTGTTACATTAGAACTTACTACTGGGTGGACTGATTTCGATGATTCTTTTTTTAATCGAAAGGTAGAGTTTGTCATGTGGTTTTATTTAAATTTAATTGATATCTGATAAGTACTCTTTGAGTTATCGTTAATAATGCGTATTTACTTGACTATTTTTTCGTCTACCTACGTTGCATTACTGTTCGATGTTATTGTAGTTAGTTCTTTTTCGTCAAGCAAACACAATTATTTTAATTTCTCTTCCAGAATTAAAAAATAAAATTAGTCTTGAGTCATTATTTACTGTAATATTAACGATTAGTTCTACATCCGTAATAGTGACGATGCTTAGCAAAACGTTTAATTTTTTATACTTTCACATTCACTGCGAACATGTTTGATTCTACAGTACTTACCGCGATTGCTTTGTTGAACATTCCGATATTTCAGCGACATTGCTGGCGCCACGATCGCGGGTGTGTCGACCAAATATCGGAAATTTCAAAATAAGAATCGCGGCAATACAAGTACCTTAGAATCAATAGAAAAGATGATCTACTAAATTACCGTAATATAAAACGAAAAATTCTTCAAACAAAACTCTGGGTAAATTTTGGATTGAAATATTGCCCAAAATACCACAAAAAGATAGGCGATACGTAAATGGCACAATGTTATTTAATTTTTTTTTTTATTAATTTATCACCTTTCCCTTACTGATAGCGATTGCATGTTGTGGTCGGGGCGATCTAATTCGATGGGACACGTGATGCCAATCGACAGTCTCAAGTTTCACAGCCGCTATTTTGCGGTTATTTGTACTGTGCCAATTTTCAATATTGGGTTGCATTTAACAAAACTTATATTATATGATTAAAGAATACTTATAAACTTTTCTTGCTAGCTTAATGTTCTTTCTAAATGAAAAAAAAAAAGTAAATAGAATTTTTTAAATGTAATAATTGTGTTTGCTCGCAAACGAAAAAAAAACCGACTTCAATTACATCGAAGAGTAATACAACGTAGATCGACGAAAAAATATTAATACTTTGTTCGTATTCCATATAACGCAACATTATAAAATTGTAGAATTATATAATGTTCTACTGTTATTTCTAACATTTTGTTAGCGATTGTAGGCAGAAATTTCATAAAAGGCCCGTCGTCGATTCGCGCGAAGCGCTGACATCGCTTATTACGGCGGATTTTTTAGTTGAAGCGGATTTATATTGAATTACGGTTTATGTCTTTTTTATTAAAAATATGTAATGTTCATGTTTTCACACAGCTCCGATGCACGACTGGAGTTTACCCCTTCAGATCAACTGTCTAAATAGGCACAAAAAGGCTTACTAGTCTAAGAAATATATTATTACTATATCAAATTGTAAATAAATGAATGCAATAACGCCATCTATCGGAACCTAATTGCGTTATTAGAAAACGTCTGAACGCCATCTCTAACAAGGTCACTCGTTCAGTAGATTTTACTGTTCAATTTTTTCATTCCGGGGCCTTAAATGAAAATCGATTCTTAAGGAGAAAACTCCAAAAACAGTCAAGTAAATACGTCATATCAGATATAGCTCAAAAAGTTCGAGTCAAATCTCAATTATATTTAAATGGGACCACATAACGAGCACCACCTATCGATTAAAAAAAGAATCATCGATATCGGTCCACCCAGTAAAATAGTAATGAGGTTAATATAACGTTGGTCGACGTAAAATAGCCAAGTAAATACCCAGTATTAGCGATAACTCAAAAATTAAAAGCTCAAATATATTTATAACGAATAAACTGCTACTCTCTACTCTAGTGGAATATTGTAATTTGATCGATAGTGAACGAAGTAATTTCATTACATTTTGATAGATGGCGTTGTGGCAAAGTATTGAACATGACCACAGTCGTCTTAACATCGTCATGTAAATACGTGTCATCAAAGATTACTCAAAAATTGCTCATTATATCTCAATCATATTTAAAACGGACGACATGACAAGTATTAGCTTTTGATTTATACAAAAAAGATCAAAATCAGTGCACCCAATAAAAAGATATAACGTATAATACAACGTAGGGTGACGAAAAAACCGTCAAGTAAATACGCAATATTAGATATAACTCACAAATTACGAATCAAATCTCAATTAAATTTGAATGGGACCACGTGACGAATAGTAGCTTTTAATTTATATAAGAAACGTCAAAATCGGTGCACCCAGTAAAAAGTTATGAGGTATAATACAACGTAAGGTGACGAAAATAATGTCAAGTAAATACGCGTTATCAAAGATTAATCAAAAAGTAGTTATCAGATCTCGATAAAATTTATATGTGACCACATGATAAACATCAGCTTTCGATTAAAGTAAAAATTATCAAAATCGATACACCCAGTAAAAAGTTATTGCGGATTTTCAAGAGTTTCTCTCGATTTCTCTGGAATTCCATCATCAGATCCTAGTTTCCTTATCATGGTACCAAACTAGGGATATCCCCTTTCCAACAAAAAAAGAATTATCAAAATCGGTACACCCAGTAGAAAGTTATGTGGTATAATACAACGTAGGTCGACGAAAAAAGCGTCAAGTAAAAACGCATTATTAGATATAATTCGAAAAGTAGTTGTTAGATCTCAAATAAATTTAAATGGGACCAATCGGCACACACCACCTTTCGATTAAAACAAAATTTGTCGAAATCGGTCTACCTGGTCAAAAGTTCTGATGTAACATACATAAAAAAAAAAAAAAAAAAAAAAAAAAAAAAAAAAAAAAAAAAAAAAAAAAAAAAACAGTCGAATTGAGAACCTCCTCCTTTTTTGGAAGTCGGTTAAAAAGCACAATCTAAAAAGTAAATGAAGTAGATTGTATTTAGCAAAAAAAAAAAATTTTTTTTTGAGGTAATACATGAAATTCTTTGAATAGTAAGAACACACAATGGTAATTTGTGGATGCAACGAATGAGTTATTTTAAATATCCGGTTTTTTATAATATAAGAAACCGGATTTGACTATTTTTAAAACACTCGGCGAACTTTGAATCGCTATATTTTTCTTTTCCGTAAATATATACACATACTATTTATAATGGTGTCGTCGTTCCAAATTTTAGATTTATTTTTGTATCACTCACTTCAGCCTATCACAGTTCACTGCTGGACATAGGCATCTATAAGTTCGCGCGAAAACGGCGTGAGCTCATGGGTTTTGCCCATAGTCACCACGCTGGGCAGGCGGGTTGGTAACCGCAGGGCTGGCTTTGTCGCACCGAAGACGCTGCTGCCCGTCTTCGGCCTGTGTATTTCAAAGCCAGCAGTTGGTTGGTTATCCCGCCATCGGTCAGCTTTTTAAGTTCCAAGGTGGTAGTGGAACGCTGTTAACTCTTAGTCGCTTCTTACAACACTACTGCCATAATCACACAGCAGCACATTTATTTTTGTATATAGATATACACAGAGATGTATACATACACACATACATATATATATAATAAAATATGTAACGTTATAGGAATAATCTACTACATATAATATACATAAATATGGCTTCGACGTAATGCGATTTTTTTTCGCAAAAAATCATTGTGGGGGACATGTTATCGGCGCTGAGGTTATAAAAACATTCATTGGCGTTATTGTGCTAGATACTGTACGCTCAACTTTAGTATTTACTATCTGATTTTCTTTTTAAATAACTATATAGGGTCATTGCGCCTGTTCGCGTCCACCGCCCAATTCGCGTCCATTTTACGGATCTCACTTTGAAAAGTCTCAAAATTAAGTATACTAAGACGCCAATAAGTCGAAAAATAATTACCGGCTAATACCTCAATGTATAAGAGGCACGTACGCATAGACAAAAGTTCCGTGCATCCAAGCAATCCTGGGTAAAAAAAATAGTTAGTGAGGGCTGTTCAACAAGAGAGCGCGAAGGCACGGAATAATGAGAAGAAAAAAGTGGGCAGCGGTTCGTTTGAAGGTGAGTCTTTTATTGTTTTATGTCTATTTTGGATACATAGCTGTTTCTAGGCCTTTGTTATGATAAAAGGAATTATAATAATTATGAATTTGCTTATTTTTTTTATAGTTAATAGTTAAAATAAGGTGGACGCGAACTGCTACACCGAATTTATAAAACTTCCACTTTGCGTCCGCAGTGGACGCAAACTATACCTAAAGGGATTAATAATAAAACTAAATCGCGTCCATTTTTTAAATTAATTCTATAAGTTTAATACATAAAACTAAAAGTTTAATACCTATTCTACTTTGAATGAAATAAGAAATAATAATTTCTTTCTTATTTTTTTCTATTTAAGATGAGTTCTTTGCAGATAAGAAAGAAGAAGGAAAAAAGAACATACACAAAGGAAGATTTAAGGGAAGATTTGCTTGAGATCCAAGAGAAGAAGAAATCGGTAAGACAAGCACCTATGCAAAAAATATGCTATTTCGATATTGGACAAAATCAGTGGGTGCAGACCAAGAGGGTACAAAACTTATCTACACAAATAAATAAAATTGGAGTGTCTGTTTGTAATATTAAAGTAACACCTTTTTACTAAATGTATATTGATTTATACACGGTACATATACCAAAATAAGCAATCTCTTTACTGTATGATGCCCTAATAAGAAGTCAGCTTGAGTATAATGCGGTAGTATGGTCTCCACATGAAGTCAAATACAGTCTCATACTGGAACGTGTTCAAAATAAATTCACCAGGTTTCTTTACCATAGGCTTTATGGCGTGTATCCCTTGATGTATCCAACATTGTTTGTATTGGGCATGGTTGGATACAACAAGTTGGAGACTAAGAGAGAGCTGGCTCTGGCAACTTATATTTTAAATTATTCCGCGTTGTTGTCAATAATCCAGGGGTACTTCAGTGGATAGGTTTGAGCGTACCCGATAGGTATCATCTACAACGAAGACAGCGACCGAGCTTATTTGCAGTACCCCACGGCAGAACCGAGCTAGTGCGCAACGGCCCCCTTGCTCGTTCAGTCAGAACGCTAAACTTGGTGGCTGAAACACTAGACCTTTTTTCTTGTTCGTGGAATGTATTCGCAAAAGTTACTTTGTATATAATATGTTATGAGAAATGAATTTAATATTTTTATATTTATTATTGTTTTGTTTTTAGTATTATGTTCAAGTCAGCCAATTCTTTTTTAATTATAGTTTACATTTTTTTCCTTTCGCTTTTTGTCTCCTTTACTATGTCTAATGAATTGGGTTATGCCTGTAATATTAGGTGTAAGAAAATAAATAAATAAATAAATAAAAACATTTTTTAGAATTTTTGTCTGTCTGTCTGTTTGCTCCGGCTAATCACTGAAACGACTGGACTGATTTTGACGTTACCATCTAGATAGCTAATGAAATAAGGAGTAAATTAGGCTACTTTTATTTTAGAAATTTATTTATTTTGTAATTCTACGAACAGAACAAAATTTTTTTTTATTATAATTATAATTATAATTCCACGCGGATGAAGTCGCGAGCACAGCTAGTATCAAATAAAACCAAGTAACGAAGAAGAAAACAGCGGTATTATTAATATTTAATGCGAATGGAGATATGTGTGCACCTCGTATTTAGTTTCCATAATTATTATTAATCAAGGCTGATCTTTGTGGTGCTGTGTGCTTACGGCATCAAAGAATATAAACACCCCCTCTTTTCCCGTGGGTGTCGTAAGAGGCGATTAAGTTCCTCTACTACCTCGGAACTTAAAAAGCCGACCGATGGCGGGATATCCATCCAACTGCTGGCTTTGAAATACACAGGACGAAGACGGGCAACAGCGTCTTCGGTACGACAATGCCAGGCCTGTGGTCACCAACCCGTCAGCCCAGCGTGGTGACTATGAGCAAAACACAGGAGTGAACTTGTCAAGGCCTATGTCCAGTAGTCGACTGCGAAAGGCTGCTGTGATTGTAATTGCAGGCTGATCTTTTAGATTGCATACATTTCTTTAAAATTCACAGAACAGATAATTGTTGAATTTTAAAGGTGGAATTACTATTTACTGACTACATAGGTTGTACACAGGTTAATTTGTTTTTTAATTTTAAGTTCTATCAATGTTTAGAAGAATAAATAGGTGTATTATTTTCTTTATAGTGATTTATTAATGTTAATGTGTTGATTTTTAAATAACTATAATTCTTAAATAAATAAATTATTAAAATCCAATGTCTCTTTAGATTATCATAAAAATATCACCTCTTTATTCCTTTTCTAAGCTGGTGGACGCGAAGTGGTCCAGCGGGTGGACGCAAATTGGATTTTATGGACGCAAACTGGGTAAATCGCCTAATTCTGACGTTTGTATTTAAATAAAATAATAACAAGATGTTTCGAACATAACTGAAAATTAATCTTTAAATAGACTATATAATGAACACAGTAAATAAATTTTTCATAGAAATTAGTGCGGGGTCATTTTTATTTTCTTCTTCAAACTTGCCAACTGCACTAAGTGGACGCGAACAGGCGCAATGACCCTATAGCGTCTATAGTATTAAGGTTATTTATAAACAATTTATAGTGTGTAATAATTTAGGCATTTCGTAAGGTTAATGTAATATTATCATTGGGTGTTTTGATTAAAAAATTTCAATTTGACTACCGACTTTGACAATCAACAAAAGAGTATCTATGCGTGTTGTGTCAAATACATGGTAGTGGGTGTAATGTTTTATGCATAATTAAAAAAAAATATTAGCATTCTGCACCCCTTCTCTATATAAACTATAAGTGTACGAAATGTCATACTCCTTCTTCCGAGCAATTTTCTTAAAAAGGTGTACAAGTTTTTGCTTCACGTATTAAATATATAGACGACAACTAGTAAATAATTAATTGATAATTCACATTTAATATAAAAGGAACCTAAGAAAAAAATGTTTATTATTATTATTAATAATAAACATTATTATTTTTTTTTTAATGTAGAATATTTCATTGTGACATTATCTGCTTGTTGTGCTCGCCAGACAGAATATATTAACTGTAAAATTAACCGATATACGAGATTCAATGCATAGTATACTTTAGTAAAGAATTCTTGCAAATAACTTTTGCAGTACATAATATGTTGTACATAAATGCTTTTGTTTTATATTGCATGTGTTATAACAATGTTAAAATAATTTTAGAGCTAGTGTTGCAAACCAAACAACGTCGTTATCAAATAGAAAATAAATGGGTAGCTTTTTTGTCTAATAATTTTTTTTAATCTTCTCGTTCAAGCTATTTATATTATAACTACTTTTAGGGCCTACTGTTCCGATTCTTGATAAAGTTTTTCTAGTACTTCTATATGGCAAGGCACAATAGAGAATATCTTACTCAAAGTCAGCAGTGGTCTGACTGGGGAGCCTTACCTTACAAAATATAATAGCAAAAAAATACTCCAAATAGTGCTTTATTTCTTTGATGAGTAAGGTAGCAAAAGTTCCAGGGGATACGATGTGTTGGACGTGAGGGTAGATAAGAAACACCACGAACACGCAGCATGCTTGTGATGCGTCTGGCTTTGCAAGCTGTGGCAATCGCTTACTACCAGACATCGTAAAAAAAACAAACATTCCACTTTTCCTTTACACATTGTTAAAAAAATGTTTGTATCAGCTCCGACGCACGACAGGAGTTTACTCCTTCAGATCCACTGTCTAAATAGGCACATAAAAGGCTTACTAGTCTAACTAAAAGATTAGTACCATATCAAATGGTAAATTAACGAATCAAATAACGCCATCTATCGGACCCAATAGGATGGCGTTATTTTTTTTTTTTAAATATATAGACTAGCGCTTGACTGCGATCTCACCTGATGGCAAGTGAAGATGCAGCCTAAGGTGGTGCGCGCTTGCCTAGAAGATGCCTATTCACTCTTGATTTAAAGATACCCAAGTTATAGTTCGTTGGAAAAACGGAAGCCGGAAGGGCATTCCAAATTTTTGCGGTGCGTATTAGGAACGAGGAAGCGAATCATTTAGTGCGAGATCGTGGGATTTCAACCACATAGCGATGTAGATTCATGCGATGCCTTGCGGTTCGGTGGTAGAAAGGTGATGGTGGAACCAAATTGTATAGTTCTAGAGCACACTCTCCGAAATATAACCTGTGAAATACCGACAAACAGGCAACCTTGCGCCGATGTTCGAGACTTTGAAGCCTAGAGCAAACCAGCGATTTGTCACCGATGAGTCTTCTGGCGCGTCGATCCACAGAATCCAAAGCAGCGAGCTGGTACTTGGCAGAGCCATCCCATAAGTGGCTGCAGTACTCCATACACGATCGAACTTGTGCTTGGTAGAGAGTAAGAAGCTGTTCCGGTGTGAAGTACTGCCTGACTTTATTGAGGATACCAAGTTTCTTACCAGCGAGTTTTGCCTTGGATTCTATGCATTGTCCGAAGTTCATATTAGACGAAATATTTATGCCTAGAAGATCAATACTATCGGTGATCGGTACAGATACACCCCGGAAAGTCGGAGCCAATGGGAATGGACTCCGTTTAGCGGTGAAAAGACACGCTTGCGTTTTGGAAGCATTAAATTTGACTAGGTTGGCGTCACCCCAATCGGATACCTCTTTTAAAGCCAAATTCATGCGTTCAACCAGAGCCTCTCTATGCTCATGAGTTTCAGCCCCACCAGCTCGGGGACCGGACACGTATCTCTCCATAACAGTGCTGTCATCCGCGTATCCAAAGATACCAGGCCTGAGGAGGTCATTAATGTGTATCAAGAAGAGGGTTGCAGAGAGAACTGATCCCTGAGGGACACCGGTATTAACCGCCATCAAGTCAGACGAGGAGCCATCCAAGACCACCCGAAATGATCGCCCACTCAGGAAATCTGATATCCAGTCACACAAGCTCGGGGGTATTCCGTAAGCTGAAAGCTTGCTCAATAGGCTCCCATGCCAGACCCGGTCAAATGCCTTCGATACATCAAGTGAGACAGCTAGCGCTTCTCCGTGCTTATCCAAGGCTTCGCCCCAGATGTGCGAGGCGTACACTAAAAGATCCCCCGTGGACCTGTTACGGCGGAAACCGTATTGCTGGTTCGACAGGAGGTCATTTAACTCGAGGTATGCTAGGAGCTAATCATTCAGTATACGCTCCAAACTTTTACACAGTATGGAGGTGATCGCGATAGGTCTATAGTTAGCCGGGTCGGCATGACTACCTTTTTTAGGTACAGGTTGTACGTTGGCAATCTTCCATGCTTTAGGAACTTGAGCGGATTTTAGAGAGAGGCGGTACAAGCGCGTGAGAATAGGAGACAACTCAGGAGCACAGTGTTTAAGTACTCTTGCTGGTATCCCGTCAGGACCACTAGCCTTATTCACATCCAAGTTACGGAGTACTCTCAAAACCTCAGTTTGGCGAATGCGTAGTTCTAACATAACAGAGTCGCAAGGTGGATGTCTGGGCGGTGAGGCACTACCTGCATCAAGGAGCGAATTTTCTGCAAACAGATTCGCTAAAAGGTTAGCCTTGTCTGTCGCAGTAAAGGCCAGCGATACATTTGGTTTAAGCAGAGGAGGCAACGAGGGACGGCAGAAGCTCATTTCAACTGACTTAGAGAGTGACCAAAATGCTCTACTACCGCGCGGATGGGAAGCTAATTGGGCTCCCATGCGGTTAATACGGTTGAAACGAGCTTTTTTAAGAACCCTTTTGTAGGACTTGGCAGCAGAGTTGAACGCTCTCTTCCTCGTAGTTATGTCCGGAGATTTAAGGGTACGGGCTTCAGCCCACGCTGCAAACGCTGAGTCCTTACGGGCTGCAGCTTCGGCACATTCTGCATTATACCACCTAGGGATCTTGCCATCTAGTGATACATCAGCAAATGGAATGAAGTACTCCGTCCCCTGACGTATCACTTCCGACATTTCTTGTTCGCAACTCGACGGGTCACAGGAAGAGAAGCAAGATGATTATTAGAAAATGTCGTAACACATAACGAAACAAAAACAGTAATTTTGATACCGGGGGCATTATAAGATAATCGTTTCTTAAAGAGTAACTCCAATAACCTCAAAAAATAATGAAACATTTGCAAAAAACTTTGCTGTTTAATTAAAGTGTAACCAATAAACAATATATAGAATCATCAGCAGATGAATATTAATTCGTCAATATACATGTCATTAGCGAATACACAATAAACAATGTATTATTATTGCAGCCCACATTCGGTGTTAGCGTTTTCTCTATGCTTATTATGGATAGTTCTAGTAATTTATACTGTTACGTTGTCATCTAGTTATTCATACTGCATATATGAAATTGAGTTGATTGGGATTTCCTTTAATTAAATATTAAGTTATTTAATATTTATATTTAGTCTGTATATCTATATAAATAAAAATGAATTTTGCTAAGCGCATAACTCGAGAAAGGCTCGACCAATTCGGGTAATTTATTTTTTGTATTTTCGTAGGGCCACGAAAGGTTTTCATACTAAAAAAAAATACTATTAACTTTTAACAGAACGAAGTCTTTCCGGGCATCTAATTATAAATAAACTAGATGACCAGGCAAACGTTGTCTTGCCGCTAAACGCTATTAAGAAATAGGGGTTGGTGGTAGAAGGGTGAAAATTTAGAGTTATATATATTTTTTAACACCAAATCACAATAAAACAAAAAATAAATGATTTATCTAAAAATAAAAAATAAAAATTAGGGGTGGACTACCCTTTTTTATTTAGAGGATGAAAAATAGATGTTGTTCGATTCTCAGACCTACCCAATATGCACACAAAATTTCATGAGAATCGGTCAAGCCGTTTCGGAGGAGTTTAACTACAAATACCGCGACACGAGAATTTTACATATTAGATATAAATATCTTATAACGTTGTGTACGTTGTCTGTTCCTTTGGTAAGCAACTTAATGCCTTCTGACTGCTTAACATTTTTTTAAATTGATTTTCTTAAATTATTCAGTTTTTCTTGCTTGATAAGGTGGTTTATTATGATGTGAAAGTTTGTATTGTTTTTTTTTTGACCCTGGAGTAGATCCTGTATTTGTTAAGTTTGGTAAATGAAACGAAGGACAGAATATGAAGGATTAAAAATTTTAGGAAGCCTTTTCTCAGGGGATAAAAAAAAACGAGGAGATAAGATATACAAAAGGGGTGAAATATAACCATTGTGTGCAATACCTGGTAAATACTAACAAATGTTGTTTATGATTTTACTGATATAACACCTATATTTAGTCGTGTTTTTACATGCATGTTATGCTTTGTAAATGTATATATCAATGTTGAATTTGAACACCAATAGTAGTTACATGCTGTCTGGTCCTCGTCCTCTACTTTATAACGCAAATTCATCTATCACCCGTCACACGAATATCAATAGAATTCATGAGTCTGTGGTTTTGTAAGAATGTTAAGATGTTGAGCTATGCGGGTGAACTAAAAGATAAATGTAGTTTGATTACTTGTAATTTTATTATTACTTTTTTAACCAACCATTCTTACGGTGTGGTCAAAATTGACGTTCCATTTAATTTTTATTTTATTATTGAAACTTATCACGTTATTCACGATCCCCGATCTTTTGAATTTAATTACACTTTTTCACGGTAATAGATGTTTTTTGGCTGACAAACTTGTATCTAGGAAGTTAAAAGAGAATGCAGAGTTTCAAGAAAGTAACTTTGCCCAGCCGTTCAGCTGGCTAATATTCAATTAAAACTTTATAATTTCTCTCAGGCCGTTAGCAATATTTTCTGTTTACGCCAACTTTCAGTCACAAATAACAATTTAGAAGCAATATTCAGCAGATGCCATTGATGGAGTGGCTTAGACCCAAAATTATAGGCAATTTTCGCTACTGCTCTGAGATTTACAGTTTTATTTACGAAGTAATGTAGTTTAAATTCAATTTATGTTGTTTGGTAATTTCATAATATCCAGAATAACAACAATTTATTGAATAATTATTGGGATATCAATGGTTTAAGGCATTTTTAAAAATATGCTTTTGCCAATCCAAAAGTAAATAAAAATATTCTTTCTTAGAAAATTGAGCAAACAATTAGAAATCTAATGTGTTGAATATTTACTAAAAATTTAAATGAAATGTCACTAATATAGAATTTGAAATAACATTGTTTTTTTCAGAGCATACAATATAACCATTAAAATTCAAGTGTGTTAGTAGAAATCTCTTCAAGGGTTAGCACAAATAACTTGATTTTTTGTACATATAATACCTATGTCTCTAGGTACCTCTGGGGACCTCCCGTGACTATGGTTGTTGTTAAGTATCCGAAACATCGGGCATCTAAAACACTTAATAAACCGCGATAAAATCTGAAAAAGTTGTTTTATTATAATGAGTGTAATTCGCCTAAACATTAGGAAACTATCATAATCATCATCATCATCATCATTACTTCAACATATCGCAGTTCACTGCTGGACATAGTCCTCCACAAGCTCGCGCCAAAATGGCGTGAACTTATGTGTGTTGCTCATAGTAACCACGCTGGGTAGGCTGTTTAGCCTGACGTTTCGGCATCTAAATAACATACTAAGCCTCGTTAAAATCCGAAAAAGTTATTTCATTGTAATCAGTGAAATTCGCGTAAACATTAGAAAACAGTAAAATGATATTGTTTTTAAGTTTTAGATGTTAATTTTTGAATTTTATTTATTGTTTATTTGATATTGAGAATTACATTATCTTATTCAATACGCAGTTAACCTATGTTAACCGCTATATCTACTGATCCCTATAAGTTGTAGTTAGATGTAACACAACCTTGCCGAAATACTTGTAAAAGATTTTCAATTAGATTCATCTTGTAAACTGTATTCAAAAAAACATACTCTTCCACTTTATTTTATAAGAATAAGTGGCTCGAGGCGATCCTGGCTCACAATAACTGGAGATAGATTGCCTGTTCAGGTGATTAATAAACCTTTGTACCTATTCTTTGTTAAACTCACACTGTAGGCTTCGAAAAATGTATTGACTTTCGGACTTTGTGGCCGTCTTTTGTGTTGCTCTAACGAGTTGCTGCGGAGGCTTTACTCAGAAAGTTTTACAAAGTAGAATTTCACCGAATATTATTTCTGGTCTTTTTGACTGGTCCGTTGGTACAGTTGGCATTGATCCTGCTTTTCTATTCAGGGTCATGATTTCAATTCCCCAGAGTCAGAGTATAGTATTATGTTTATGTACATTTACTCCTAAAAATGTACGTATTCTTAGGCTGTTACATAAAACACAGGCTTTAAGTTATCTACGTTAGAAACAGACATTCGCCATCCATCCATCCATCGTGTCCATCGCTGGACATAGACTTCCCTAAGTTGGCGCCAAACACCCCGGTTATCTGCAATCCTCATCCACGTTCTCATATGATCGCTTATACGTATCGCTTGTTATACTTATTATTTGTCGATATTAAATGCAATTATTTTACCATTATCATTCACAAAAGAGTATGAAGTGTTTCAAAGCATGTCATATACATTTTACGTGACAATAAACGCTCCAACAAATTTTCTTATAACATTAAGAAACATGCTGGCGTAGCACTTACACAATTCTGTCACTATAATTTGAAATATTGAAAGACGAATCTGAAAATTTCTTGTAATACGGTTTTATATAAAATCTTTTAAGTCCTAAAAGGAGTAGCTGAAGTAGGGCACAGCAGAAAATTTCTTGGTCAAAATATGGAGCAGCTCGACTGGGGTAGCACTTCGACCTTACAGAAGAACACAACTAAATAATAATGCTTTCAAGCAGTGTTGTGTTTCTGTTGGTAAGTAAGGTGACTAGAGCTCCTGAGGGGAATTCGGGATAGCGTCACCAACGCGCTTGCAATGCTTCTGGTGTTGCAGACGTCTATAAGCTACGGTAATCGCTTACCATCAGGTGAGCCGTAAGCTTGTTTGCCGTCCTAGTTATATATAAAAAAATGAGTTCAACCTAAAATTAAAGTTTAAGGTTTATGAAGATAAATTAAATAATAGCATAATAAGAAAAAAGTAAAGACGTATTAATTTACTTTATCTATGAACAATCAATTGAGTTAATTGCAATTTTTTTGTGGAAATAAGTTTGCACTGCCGCTATTTATATTGCGGCAATTTTTAAGTCATTATCATTAAACATTTTTGAATATCATATCAAAAATTGATATCATTATCATTATTTCATTCTATATATCGCCTTTCATTTCATTTTTTTATTATTTTTATTATTATGAGTAAATTGCATTTTCAAACATGAATTACGATTTTCGGTTGTGGACGTACAGTCTTCTTTGGTAATGTTAATGTTTATTTATTTATTTTAATTCTTCATTGTACATTATATACACTAATACAAGTGTGTATAAAAGGCGGGCTTAACGCTAATGCATTTTCTACCAGCCAATCTTGGTATGTGCAAAAAAGTATAGTGTGTAGGTGTACATTAAAAAAAAACAAATAATATAATACAAAATTACATATCATAATATAATACTAATAATATAATACTAATAATATAATATAATCTTGTTTGCTGGCAAACGAAAAAGTAATACAATATAGGTAGACGAAAAAATAGTCAAGTAAATACGCATTATCAAAGATTACTCCAAAAGTTGTAATTAGATCTCGATAAAATTTAAATTTGATCACATGATAAACATCGGCTTTCGATTAAATTATAAATCATCACAATCGGTACACCCAGTAAAGAGTTATGCGGATTTTAGAGGGTGTCCCTCGATTTCTCCAGGATCCCATTATCAGATCCTGGTTTTCTTATCATAGTATCCACTTAGGATATCTGTGTTACAACAAAAAAAGAATTATCAAAATCGGTTCACAAACGACGAAGTTATCCCCGAACATACATAAAAAATAATAATATAACGTAACATAATATAATGAAATGAATGAATGTTATATTCAACATAAATTCAGAGTTTAAAATAACATCAGTTGACTCAGCCTACATAAATATACAGATGATTCTGAAAAATATTTACATATTTCTAATTTAATAGTAAACTATTAAACTAAGAAGTTTACATGGTTCTATCTAATTATTATTTTAAAAATATTTTTGATCACGACGTACTACAGTAATCGATAATCCATAAGTGAGGGTATTAATTTGTTTGTGTAGACGAATATCACACTACGCTACTTATCTCTAAACTATAATTTTTTTTTGTTAGTTAATGTTTATTTACGGCCAGTATCAATCCTCTTATCTATCTCTGACTTGACGTAAATTCCATACAAATTGTGACAAAAAACAATTGCTAGTAAGCAAAACCATA
Organism: Melitaea cinxia; assembly: GCF_905220565.1. Lineage (NCBI taxonomy): Eukaryota > Metazoa > Arthropoda > Insecta > Lepidoptera > Nymphalidae > Melitaea > Melitaea cinxia. Next base: position 2,365,347 of record NC_059406.1, read on the forward strand.
GTGACATATATTATTAAAAACAGTCGATGTTGATATTTTACGTAATATATTTAAACAAGATATATAAGGTATTAGATACCTTTATAAAATACTAGAATCCCGCCCCGTTTTGTACGGTATTTAACAAAAATTTCAAAATATTTTTTCTCCTAATTTTTTTGAAAATATATTATAGCCTATGTCACCTGCGGATAGCGTAATTTCCCAACAGTGAAAGAATATTTTAAAGCGGTTCAGTACTTTCAGATCCTATTGAATGCAAGCAAACAATCAAATCCTTTCTCTTTTTAATGTTAGTATAGATTTGTCGAACTGTCAGTAGTTGTCAGTAGTATAAATGTAATAATTTCTATTTTAACGTGTATAACTAATTGATTAACTTTTATTCAACGTTTAATAAAAACTGAAGAAGCGATAATTTTAATATTAAAATGTACAAAAATAAAGATCAACAATTCTAAAGCGCCTTTTAATGAACACGAAGCAATTAAAAATGACAGTTTTTCATAGAGCGACTCCCTTCGAACTAAGTAATTAAGGAAACTTCTAACGAAAGGAAAAATTGAGACGGCGAAGTCGATGGATTAATTTAAAAGAATCGAACTCCTTTATCATTGCTATTTTACTTTTCAAGTTTAGGATAAAAAAGAAAAATTCTTTTCGTAATTACTTTGACAAAAAATATTGTGCGTTATATAATATTGTAACGTTTTCTTAAAATATTTATTACTAAGAGCAAACTCAGCAATAGGCCTACACAATAGGGGCTACTGTATCTTAGATATAAGAAACGTAATTTGCTATTAGAGAAAGAAAGATAGAAAATGTTTGATCGCACCTGAGAGAGGAGCTGGCTCCGTTCGCCTCGCCCGATCACACTTTTCGTAGCACTCTCGTCACGTATTCACCAGTTGACTCCCCAAGCCAAGCGTGCGTTAAGAGCGTTTTACTACAAAAGCTTAAAACATCAGATAGGAACGAAGTTCCTTATTATAAAATAATAATTTCAAGTTTTCTTCGAGGTATAAAGAAAATAATTATTGGGTATACATTTTTTATTGATTGAAAAAAAAAACTACTTTACAATACTATATCAACACCTTTATTATATTTACAATGATTTATAAAAATATATACTTATTAATTTAATAGTAATACCAAACTGCAATAATAATAACTATCATCACGTAGAATATACATTAGACACATCTATAGCCATTAATATCTTACGATTTTTTTTACGTTACGGACGTTTTTTGCCGGCCAGGCCCCTCCCAACGACCCATAAGGAACTTCGTTAAAAAAATCTTGCAAACTTAAATACAATACAAATACTCTTTATTGTACACTATCAGAGAAAAAAAATTTACACTGAAAAAGAAAAAATAGACATACACAAATAAAACTTTTATTATTTTAATCGAGTAAAAAATCATTTATTTATAACATCAAGTTGAATACCAATCGAATACCACCTAAAATTGCAACAGTAACAAGACTGTTTCCCAATTAATTTCAACTCATCCAACAAACTTCGAGAGTTCCAAAAACTAAATTCTAGCTTAGCGTGTTAGTAACCGCGACTCGCAATTATATCACAGCTGATACGGGGTATTAAATCAAATTCCCACTACAAATTGCCAGTTACTTCACTTAGTGAAGTTCGTGCACTTAGTTTCCGCATATATGAATACGTAAAACGTACATATATCGCTTTAACTAAGTTAAAAGTGCTATGAATAATAATTGTGTTTTTCCAACTTGACGATAAATTCTCTAGACAATGCTAAGTTATAGGGATGTTTGTGACCGACCATAAACGTTAGCGCCGGAGACAAATAAAGTTTTTAAATTCAGTTAAAACTAACATGTCTTCTTGCGCTCGGGACGCGTAAACTTTTAAAGGCTCACGAAAGTTTATATGTGCAATTTATATTTGTTTTTACTTTTGAACTATGGGACTAAGTATGGTGGCAACTTGTACCTTTAGAGACATTGTCGTATAAATGTCAGGTGTCACTAAACGAATTCTAATCTCCTTTTTTTTCGCTATATTCATGACTATAATGATAGGTGGTTTTGGCCTACTCAATGACAACTAGTGGTCGCCCAGTAGTCGAAATTCGACCATAATTAATTTATTTAAGTTATAAGTTTGAGCAATATTAAGGTTCTGTTGTCAAAGAGTAATCTAATATATAAAATTCTCGTGTCGCGGTGTTTGTAGTTAAACTCCTCCAAAACGGCTTGACCGATTCTCATGAAATTTTGTGTGCATATCGGGTAGGTCTGAGAATCGAACAACATCTATTTATCATACCCCCAAATGTCAAGGGTAGTCCACCCCAATTTTTAATTTTTAGATAAATTAATTATTTTGTATTTTATTATGATTTGGCGTTGAAAAATACATACAACCCTAAATTTTCACCTTTCTACGACCAACCCCTATTTTTAGATAGCGTTCAGCGGCAAGACAACGTTTGCCGAGTCAGCTAGTAGTTCAATAATATTACTGTTTGAAACACGTGACTTTTTTTATTATAGCGAATACTGAATCATCACGTTTTCTAAAATAATTCTGTGATACGAGTATATTGTTATCAACATGGAGAGCTACATCATTATATAACAAGTCAATTATATGTCAATTACATTTCGTGTCCATCCAACCATTTATAATACAAACTGTAACTTGTTACTTCAATTTCTTATTTACAAAATTAATCGGTTGTGAAGACTAACCCTTTACCTCACAAATATATAGTAATAAAAAAGGGTCGCTACATTATCGTCAAACAGATTTATAACCTATGTCGCGTATTATGTGGACCGTGATCAGAACAAACGTATGCTTGTTGGATTAGTCTATGAAGTTCATTGAACCGGTGCTTGTGCCCCTGATACATCTTTGAACGTTTCATTGATTTTATTTCTCATGCAAAAAAAAAAAATCTATTTTTCCGATCAATATATTATTTCTTTTGCTACCCACATTCATGTGTAATACAAAAAATTGTTCTCCAAGTGTTAAAAACACATGCGACACACACAGACACACACACACACACATACAGATGGCACGAGGATCAACATAGATCGCGCTAAAACTTTGTTTACGCGGTATAGTATGTAAGATTAATAATTTGAATAAACGAGCGATTGGATGTCGGTGTCGTTGGTCGATACGTAGATCAGAATACTGTCGTGTTTTTATTTATTCAACCCTTCAAGTAGTTCACAACTAGTTCAAAAGTCAAAGTCAAGAGTGATCAAACATCTTCTAGGTTCTTACGTTCCATTTAAGGCTGTGTTGCCATTTACCAGTGTATTAAAAAAAAAAATAAGGTCAATCAAATAAGGTCATTTGTTCAGAGACTTATCTAGGAATTAATTCAATTTAGACTCGACCGAAATTTTGTTTTTCAAGTATCGTATACATTTATCTTTGTCTCATTCTTCTGTTTTTCCTATTTTGTGATTAAGACTTCATAAATCATTATTTAATACAGCAATAAAACCTAATTTTAATTTAACTTTAATTTCTAAAATTTAAATTTTTATAGCACCACATAAAAAGTTAGACGGACTCGTCTAGTTAATAGTTGTTGCGTTCGTTACCTGTAGTGGGTTCGATATTCGCTCACGGTACTGCCGTATATACGAGCGCACTTACTTATATTAAGTTAGCCCACAAGGAAATATACCGTAATATATAGTGTATTTCAAAGCCAGCAGTTTGATGGTTATCCCGCCATCGGTAAACCCTTTAAGTTTCAAGGTGGTAGTGGAACTGTGTTATCCCTTAGTCGCCTCTTACGACACCCACGGGAAGAGAGGGGGCTATATTATCTAATGCCGTAACCACACAGCTTAAATACCGTACCGTAAATTATATAGAACCGTTTATTTATCTACAAGCACTACATTTTGACTAGCCTGTTGGCACAATTTGTCCCTGCTTTCTGCTCCGCGGGTTTGAGGATTGATATCCGCCTGAGTCTGGGTTTAATATTTGTATTTATATGTGTATTATTTTTATGTATATTTATCAAAATTATTAAGTTGCTTACCATAGGAACAGACGACCGTATGTGTGTGTGTGAGTGTGCTATAAGATTTAAAAAAATACTTTAATACATTCATTGATCTAAGGTTCTCTGTAAAAGTTTGCATGTAGCAATAAGGCCGCCTTTACATACTGTATGTTGTCTTTTTTTTAATCATTTTGTATATGATTTGTTTGTTATAGAATAGTAAATAATAAGAAATAAATACTTGTATAAATACTGCAATAGGCTGAACTGACTGCCAGACTTACATACATTTTAATTTCCGCCCGAAGCGGGAATTGAATCCGTAATTGTCGCCGTTAAGGCAGCTTCTTAGGCATCTGTACCAAAACAGTTGATTATTATTTCTTTGACATAAGCTATCAATCTTTTCCTAAGTACTACAACTCTATGTCAAAGTAGTTAACCCACTATTACGTTTATTACACTACAGTTATCTGCTGTAAGATCTCTTATATCGAGATAAATCGCTAGGGACATCATTTATAGTACTTGAACAGTGTCACCACTATTAAGAGATGCTCATTAATAGCACTCGTATTTCTATTAACGGGTCTCTAACATATCAACACTTATTTTACTTTTAAAAATTTGGAATATTTACAAATTAGTGTTTTCTTTTGTTTGCAGTTTTTTTAAAGATTAAAAGTAATAATGTCTCAGTCCTCTTGCAATCAATAAAAATATCAAATGCCATAAAATTAACCAGCTCCCTCCCCCAATTAACAAGCTCCCTTGTCAACAATACCAGAAATATGAAATTGTGATGTAACAGGGAAGTGCTGTCAGAATTCTTCCCATCAATTCATACGGATATTATTTATATTATATTTATCTGTAAATATTTGAATTTTAAATTCATATACCCAGTATAATAACATATTACAATGAATTTCCAAGTGAAATTAACAAACTAATATCATTCTTTTTTTAAATATAACTATGTCACCTGGTGGTTAGCAATTACCGTAGCTTATAGACGCCTACACCACCAGAAGCATTGCGAGCGCGTTGCCGACCCTACCCCAAATTCCTCCAGGAGATCTGGTCACCTCACTCACCAACAGGAACACAACACTGCTTGAAAACTGTATTATTTAGCTGTGATCTTCTGTAAGGTCGAGTTACTACCCCAGTCGGGCTGCTCCATGTTTTGAGCAGGAAATTTTATTTTCATTCATTACCAGTTCGGCGAAATTACTATCGTACTTGAAAATATTTATGAAGCCATAGGAACAACGAAAAGTGGAATGGAATTGGCATGTTAATCCGAACTGTCAACCGATCTTAAATATCCAAGAACCGCAGGTAAAACCACAAAAGGACAGCTATTATATAAACGTTACATACATTTACGTGTTGTATACCTTATGGAGTTATTCAATGCCCCACGAAGGTTGGTCATAGATAATTCAGTACTAGCTGTGGTTACATAAATGTTACTTTTGATGGAAGAAGGGAAACTAATTTTGATAGATGATGGATCGTATGTTATTCGACATGCAGACACGCAAAGGGCATTGGTGCTTTTAAGGCGTATTCAGTTTGATCCAGTAACTTTATTTAGTTTAATTTTTTGTAAGTAAAGTTGAATTTCGAATTAAGTGTATTTTTGTTTTTATATAAAGAAAAAAGCGTTCTTAAAAAGGGTTTATTAATCATTTACAATGACCTAGAGTTATATATTTATCTGTTTGAAAATGATACGTCTCTAAATATCTTGTACTTACCTATTTGAATGTTTTTAACAGTATAGGAAAGCCTGTATATCCAGGAATATCAACGATGTATGCATCGCATCACTACTTGTAAGGGGGGTAGGAGTAATATAAGTCAACCCTGGTGTCTCAATATGTTTACTTATAACACATAACACACATTGTTGTAGAAGGACTACTTATTTTCTACTAAGATGAAATGTTATAGATAAAAAATTCGCGTAGACTCAAATCCGGATTTAAAAAAAAAACAGTTAAAAAACTGTTTTTTTAGGTATGAGAATAATTTAGAATATAATAATTATATTTAATAACTCTATTTATTTTAAAAGGTATATAATGTTATACCTCCTATATGAAGAAAGAGGCATGTGCCCAGCAGTGGGATGTTACAGGCTAAATTAAAAAAAAAAAAAAAACGTATAGCAACTGTTTTTTTTGCAATTGTTATTTTAAAAAAGGTGTTGTCATTCTAAATTTATTTACATACTCTCAGCTAGTGTAAAAGTTACTATTACGTAGAGTTGTTGCTAAAGCACTCGCTATAAGCGTGTGCACGAGATTGATGACTGCAGTGAAGCGAAGGAACTATGATAAAATACTGAATTATGCGAAATTCACACTGATATCGTATGCACTCGAGTTTCGAAAACTTTTTCAATTTTTTATTTCGTTAAGATATTTTAGATAAATCTCTTTGTTGTTTTGATTTTTTTTTAATATATATTTTGAATTTAGAACATCCGAAAGTCCGACAGATTGTATCCGACACAATGTGTAGACAATTGTAGTATATACTTCGTTTTATAAATGTCTGATGACCTTTTTAAATGGAATATTTTCATATCAAATAAAACCTTTTTAAGACGATACAAATATAACAATTATAAAATCTAACTTTATAATTTTAAATGATTACTACTTGAACACCAAAAAACATGCAAACTCAGCATCGTTTTATTCCGTAAGTATTTTTCCCTTCATTCCAATACTGTTCTCAAACTGCTGGCTTGCGTCTTTTTTACGACCATTCAAACGAGCCTCCTCGACCTGGACATCGTCCTGTGAAGCCTATGAAATTTAAATGAAGCTCGGAAAGCTATTTCACTTCATTTGAAGTCAACACGCTATTTGTACGAAATAACTTGAATCATTGAATAGATACTAAAGAAAAGTGCTGTTAATATTTACTCCAACTTTGTAATGTCGAATAAAATTGTAACTTAATTTAGTATATAAGTTGGGTTTTATAGGATATTACCTAAGATACGAAATTGATCAACATTTCGTCTCGGAGTTGCGAACTTTCATAAGATATTTACGGAAAACTAATTTACTTTTTCCCGTATAAAATTTTTGTTAGCTGGATCGATCTAGACTTTTTATACTTTCGTCGTGTTCGATACCAATTCACTTTTGTTCATTTTTGTATTTCACAAATTGGCTGTTATTACTGTCGTTATCAGTGGGCTGTTACGAAAACGTTTTAAGTAATTTTAAGTTTTATGCATTGGACTATTTTGTAATTATAAGTAAATGTCATAGGTCGGTCGGTCGGAAAAAGTCTGTTCGTACTTTTTAGTAAAAAGCATAAAATATATATACGCATAAATGCAATAAAACCTTTTTACCAAAAAGAAAAAAAAAAAACAGAATATGTGTAGTCTCTCACCACGACAACGCTCGAATCACACGTCTTTAGCCCCTCAACAAAAATTGAGTTTTACTGAGAAGTCGTAATGCACCCACTGTATAGCCTCAATCTTGCACCCTCAGACTTACATCAGTTTCGGTCTTTTCAGAATTCTTTGGGTAGTGTAAAGTTAACATCAAGCGACAATAGTTTGGACAGTCCTCTTACTCTCATTACTACTAGACGCGGTTTTTTAATGTGAAGCCCCAAAACTTCAACAGCAACGGAATCTTGTCACTACCAATGAGATGGCGGCAAGTTATCGAACGTAATTTTAAATATATTTTTTTTAATAAATTTATTATTATTATTATTATTATTATTATATATATATATATATATATATATATATATATATATATATATATATATATATATATATATATATATATATATATATATATATAGTATAATTAATAAAAATAAATTTCGTAAAATCTTACCTTGAGTTTCAATATTAAATAGAACAAAAGAAACTTTTTCCCTAACCTAATATCACATAACAAAATAGAGTATTAAAAAAAAACAGTTTTAAAATTACTTTAGTCTCTCGACTTGTTTCTGTTTTATATAAAAATTAAATACACTAAGTTTGTTTTGCCTTATAAAATTGCTTCTTATACAAAACATTTAAAACACCTTTTTGCTTAGACCTAATTTAAGGCCTACATAATTTTTTCGCTCCACCGTTTGTATTGATTTCTTTTTAGTATTTAATTATTAATATTTGTTGGAAATATAAATACCTACATGAACAGAGAAATACGTATTGTTTAGTGTACTTCAAAAGGCTTGCCGTTACTTACAGAGCGAACACGCACGAGGCAGTGAAATTAGGCAGAAAAATTACTGCGTTTTGTCCAACAGAATTTACCAAAACAATCTTGGACCATTTGCATCGTTAATTGAAAATGCAGGAAATTCTAGCTAAAACACTCATTACGACACTGTTAGGTGTATAAACCAACGAATACTATTTGTATAGTTCCACTTTCATGGAAACGGTATAAATTAACATAACAATGAAGAAACCTTCTCCAAGTTAAGCGATCTTTGTGATACCTCTGACTTTCTGCACTCCGAAAACTTTTTTGAGTCTCAAATGAGTTCTTTCATTCGTTTTCGAAACTGTACTAGTTTTATGAAAGTCAACTAGAGGCAAATATTTATTACTGAGAGTATTACATATTTCAAATTTGTACGATTTGAAGATAACTCTTTAATTTTTTCAAAGTTGATATTTCTGTTTAGTATGTATAGCAGAAGTAAAAATAGTACCATTTTGCTGTAATAATTTATATTCATAAAAATGTATTCAAATAAAATTTATTTCTTTACTTAAATTAATTAATGAAATAGAAAATGAATATTTCATTTCTCAGGACTAAAGATCTTCACCTGTTTAGTACTTTTTACTTTTTATTATTTATTTATTTATTGATTTATTATGAAACAAACAAAAATGAAATATAATCCTAAAGGCCAATTACGAGCATCCATCCGTTTAAAATTTAATTTAACAAACGTGAAAAAAAAAATACAAGGAAAAAAAAAACAACTTATTTTCATATTAAATCTATAATTAACCCTGGGAAGTATAATTAAAAAACAATTAACTCTATATTTAAGTCAATGTGTTTGAAAAAATCTAATTATATTGTAAACTGTCTGTTGTTTTGCCCATCACAATGTAGCTTTAAATATATTGCTAATAATTCTTGGGTATTTTTATAGTTATCTTAAATGAAATAAAATTTCTACTATCTCTATACGTAGTTTATAAAATCCTATTGAGGTTGTAATCTCGACCACATCGACTAATCTCCTTTGTGTTTTCTCTATTCTTTGTGACATTGGTGAAATCATCTGTGCTACTTTGGTACGTTTGAATGCCATTATTCTGAGTGAATGAGTAAGTTCTTCACAACAGATTATGTGTAACAGAGATGGCAATTTAACATACATGAAAGAATATTCATTGAAACAATCATTGATATCCGTTTATACAGTTGTAATGTGAGGTAACGCATAAAAAAATTGAATTGAGAACCTACTCCTTTTTTGAAGCTAGTTAAAAAAACTTATAGACAAAATATACTAATAAAAAATGTTAATAAAAAATAAATGCAGTGAATTTAATACGAAATAAACTTCCCTAATAGCAGGGTGTTTGTTCAACGCCAGTGTAATGGGCTTTTTTATAACGACGCTGCTTATCTAATTCGATTATCAGCATGGCTCATTTTTACTCGAAAACACAAGGAAAAGTTCATTATCATCGTTAAATTTCCTATAATGGTATTTCTCGTCTAACTTTCCCATATTTCCAATTTCGCAAAAATAACTGATATTGGCATTCTTCCTTGACGGGATAGATATTTAATTTCCTCTTTATTTTAATATCTCTCCAAGTTTAAAATAACCATTTAGAAATGTTGAAACGTGTCACATTCAAAGCGAGAAGTTTGCGATGGTGAATTTGAAATTTATCCGTACATATTACTTATGGAAAAGGTTTGTTTTGCACCGGGTTTTGTCTTCATACATATCATAAAAGATTTGCAAATGCTGCTGTTTCTTTGTTTTCGGGCAAGTTGACCAAACGATAGAATAAGTTTCTAAAAACAATAATGTATATAAATTTTGAACTAGTAACAATGCTGATAAAGGTACTACATATTCTAGTAAAAATACGACTCTCATATTGATATCAACTTATATAATAATAATAATAATAAATACTCTTTATTGTACACCACAAAGAAACATTACAAAAAAAGTGATACATGAAAAGAAAGATGTACAAAGGCGGTCTTATCGCTAAGAGCGATTTCTTCCAGACAACCTTTGGGCATAGGACATAGCGAAGAAAAAGAGAAGCGGGAGGGAAGTGTACAAACAGTTGATAAAGAATTGGCGTATAGTTAACAAGCAGTATGATATTAACAGAAGTAAATATACATATACACATACATATACACACAATATACATACACATACATATATACAAATAAATATATACATATATACTACATAAACAAATACTACATAATATATATATTTATGGAGCTGATAATGATAATTATGAAGTATTTAGTGACAAAAAATGCGCCTGTAGATATTTTTTAAAACAGGCAAGAGATTGAGCTTTTCTTATAGAGAGAGGAAGAGAGTTCCAAAGTTGTACAGCTTTAACAGAAAAGGAGTTTGAATAAAAGGAAGTAGTATGAGAAGGAGTTTTGAGTGTTAAGGTTGAAGATGACCTGAGGGAACGTTCATGAGTGTCACAGAGAAACTCAAAGCGATTTTTTAGATAAAGCGGTGTATCTGGATGGAAAAGTACACAATATAGTAAAGAAAGGATGTGAGTATTCCTGCGAAAGCGGATAGGGAGCCACTTGAGTTGATTGCGAAAATCGGAGACATGGTCATATTTGCGAAGACCAAATATGAACCGTATGCAGAGATTCTGGAGGCGCTCAAGCTTATTTAACTGCTCCTCTTTAAGATCTAGGTAACAAATATCAGCATAGTCAAGAATCGGTAGTAGGAGTGACTGTGCTAACGCAATTTTGGTAGGGATAGGAAGAAAATATTGAAGCCGGCGGAGGGATCCGATAGCTGCGAATAATTTGCGACTTAACTCACTCAGTTGATGTGTCCACGAGAGGTGACTGTCAAAAATTATACCGAGATTTTTTACTTTATCGCTGTAATTAATAACGGTGTTATTAAAAATGACGGGTGGTATAAGTGACCAGTCAATTCGAGACACTAGTTTTGAACTACCGATGATAATGACTTGACACTTAGAAGGATTGACGTTTAGACCGTATGATTTACTCCAACTATGAATGTTGTCCAAGTCCTTATTCAACTCAATTATAGAGGTCGGTAAGTCCACTAATTTTGCATGAGAGTAAATTTGGAGATCGTCTGCATACAGGTGATAGGGAGAAGATATATGAGGACCGAGAGAGTTTATGAAGATCGAAAAAAGAAGAGGAGACAACACGCCACCTTGTGGAACGCCGGCAATTACGTCTAACCAGTCTGAAAATGAATTTTCGACACGCAGACGCTGCCGCCGTCCGCACAAGTAACTATGAAACCAGTCAATTGCCGATGGAGATATGCCGAGAGAACACAAGATAGCCAGTAGGATATCAAAATCGACAGTATTAAACGCATTGCTAAAGTCTAGCAGGGTCAATACCGTGAGATTCTGCCCGTCCATAGCTAATCGAATGTCGTCAGTGATTTTGACCAGAGCCGTAGCCGTACTATGACCTTTACGGAAACCGGACTGATAAGGATTTAGGAGATTGTTTGAGTGCAGGAACAGTGAAAGCTGCTGATGGACAAGACGCTCTAAGACTTTGGACAAAAAAGGAAGGATTGATATTGGACGAAGATCAGAAAAGGCGATGGAATTAGGTTTCTTGGGTAAAGGAATAATTTGAGCGTCTTTCCAGCAGGTAGGAAAGGTATTGGTACACAAGGATTCGTTTAAGATATGAGTGATAACAGGTAGAAGGGAATCTAAGATAGGGATGATCATACTACGGCTAATAGAATCAGATCCTACGGCATCTGAATTAACGGCTAATATGCTCTTCTTGACATCACATGCAGACAATTGAGAGAAAGTAAAAGATGATGACAGTAAAGGAGTTCTAATAGCAGAAAGTTGGTTGAGAGTGTTAGATTTAGTCCTAGAGTCTATATTGACAGAGGATGTGAAATATTTATTAAGTTGGTTAAGGTTAAATGAGTTTGAAGCTATATTTTGTTTGATTTTGCCAACTCCTAGTGATTTCAGGAATTTCCAAATTTTCGCAGAGTCTGCTTCCTCTAAAACAGAAGTATGGATATGGCGTCGTTGTGCATCCCTACATGCCCTGTTGCAGCGATTCCGAGAAATTCTATACTTCTCCTTGTTCGACGGGCTCGGGTCAGCCTTATATCTGACTTTTGCTTTATTCTTTAGAAGCTGTAATGACTTAATTTCCGTTGTAAGCCAGGGAGCAGGCAGATGTCTAATACGCACGGGTCGAACAGGAGCATGCACATCGTATAGTTGGATTAGGCGGGAGTTAAAGATATCCATCTTTTCATCCACTGCAGAAGAGCTAAATAACGCTGACCAGTCAATCATAGCAGCATCCTCACGCAGGCGGTTCAACTCCATACCCCCAAAACTGCGCTGCAGAAGAATTCTCGACTTTGCCTTTGGTGGTCTGATTTTATATGAGAGGAAAATGAGATCGTGGTAAGAGAAAGCATCGGCCGGGCACTGTCCATGCTTAACAACAAAGTCTGGAGAGGAGACAAATATCAAATCAAGGAGTGATGGAGAGCATGTGGGTAGGGTATGGGTGGCGTTCAAGGGAAGGATGTGCATGCTTACAGAGCTTATATCCTGATCACAATCAAAATACAGCTAGTGATATTCCACTGCTGGGCATATTTCTCTTTCTACTTGTAGGAGAAGTGCCTGAACTTAAGCCACAAGTTAAACTTCTACACAACTTATAATTAATAATTCGATTTAAAACATTGTCTTTTTTTCTAATTGCAGCTATTATGTCATAATATTAATAAATATATTAAAATTATTAATGTAATTATATACTACTAATTAAATCATATTTCAGTTAATTAATATAAAATATAAACTTTTAACGAGAATCATTGAGAGGGGAAATCGATCTTTTCAGTAATATCTGATCAACTGCACTTGGATATGAAACCTATTTAATGAATGAACGAATGAATACCCATTCGGATGTGAATGCACGATTCCTGTTCACTTCGACGTTATATAACCGCCTTTTTTGTCTCGATTGGACTGTTTTTTGATCGAAAAAAAAACGAGTGTGCTTGAGGCCACACGACTGAAGTAAAACTTCTTTAGCAATAGGCCTGCAGTGTCTTAGATATACGAAACGTAACTGGCTATGAGAGAAAGAGAGAAAGAAAATGTGTCCTCTCACCTCCTTTCACTTGCTCCGTTCGGATCACCCGATACAGTTTTTATAACGCTCTCGTCACGCACACCATCTTACTCCTCAAGTTAAGCGTGCTTAAATTTTAATTTGTAGTATAATTTATCTTTTTTGCACGTTACATACATGCGCGATAAAAGGTCACTATCAGGGAAGGTCGCGTCATCGTTTCATAAAATTTCACTAATTAAATTTTTTTATACCACCGTGCCTAACATCGAATATAATTGAAAATTGTTAAAAATCACGTTTAATAACGAGAAATCGAACAGTAACTTTTAATTGTACTCTACGAGTGCTTTATAAAAATGAACTAATAAATATCAAAATGATTACCTTTCGTGAACATGTTGAAAATTAATAAAAAAAAAACTTGGGTGAAAAATGATCAGATATTATTACGTTGGTTGCGGATAACCAAAGTTGATTATCCGCTTTATGATATTATAATGGGAATTCCAATTTTTATGTCTCCAACGGGACGATTTTTAACGAAGTGCAAAATACCTTTTTTAAAAAAATTAAGTTGTAAGTTTATCGTTTAAATCAAGTCCGTTAAGGGGATACTTCACTAAATAATGCCTTTAACCCAATTTATCGTTATAATAACGTTTGGTTTAAAAATATTTCTCGTGTAGTCGCCTTTACCTCTGGCGGTCGCAGGCTTAATTTCCGTTGGGGGCAGAAATAGAAATCTGGTTCTGTTTTTGGTGTATATCCTTGTGGAAGTAAAAAATAATTAATATGACTTATAATTGATATACAAGTTGTTGTTTTCATATTTGAGTCGATAACTTGAGTATTTTGCAAAACATTAACGGTCAATTAAACGAATTAAATATAGAAAAATTCATGTCGATATGGTTGTCTCAAAAAAGGACATATCACCACTGATAGAAAAGAAAATGATCGCAATAACACTTTTTTTTTAAATACTAAAGAACAATTGTACAAAATACCACAGTAGCATTAGACATTTAAAACTAAATTACATGAAAAGAATGCGGTAACTAAATTGAAAACTCCAATGATGTGACTCAGGAGACATTTTTAACGGCAGAAAAGTTTCATTCAAGCCATTGTAGCGTTCCGTCCAATGCAGCTTCGACAATGTGTTATGATATGACGTTATCTCCTGCCCGTAACGCCACGCTTGTCTGGCAACAGAAGCTGCCTTAAATTCACGGACACGATACTATTTTTATGCGATGTCATATATTAAAATTTTATACACTTTAGATTATACATTAAATATATTTATTATATAAATAGTATAAAATGCATCAAAATGGTTAAGAAATTAATAAGAATTTGCGTTACCAGCTAACAAATCTACGTTAACATTTCATGAGCTAATAGAATTTTTTATACGGCTAGGTCGGCAAACAAGCGTACGGCGTACCTGTTGGTAGGCGGTAACCGTTGAGAGCAGTGATTGCTATTTAGGTGTGATTTCTTCTAGGGTTCCCTAGACAGGCTGCTCCAGATTCTGAGCAGGTTATATCCTTCTGTTCTCTACCTCAATAATTTTTTTTCGTATTTGTATTGTCTTGTTCAAATTCTTACATAAAATTTGAAGTGTATTTTTTATTTTTATTCCAAATTAATTAAAACGTAAAATAATCCACGTTATCAAACTAGCATACTCGTAAAGATTTTTAGGAATTTTTGAAATTGAATAAATTAAAATATAATTTAAACTATTACGACACGACAAATCACGTTACGAGAAAAATGTCGTTAGATATAAATGAACATTTTTGTGATTCGCCTTTTTAACGCTTCTCCCGCTAAGCCATTTTGTTTGCCAACTTTTAACAGAATTGCTTAGCTATTGGTCAAATAAAACATATTGGTTACCGCAGCTTAGTTTCCTGGCAACGCACACGAACATCAAAATAAATGTAAACATAATATTATGCATTTTCGTTTCAGCAAATATTGCATACATTAAATGTTGTTCAGTTAAATATTTACGTAGTTTTGCTAACCCCAATCAAATTAAATCAACATTGAGTTTTTGTATTATACGTTTTAATTGCTTTTTACATTTATGTAATGCGGTTATCGATTCCTATACTATTAATATTATAAATTTGAAAATGCTTGAGCTTAGTTATTATTCTTTCATGTAGAAACTATCGAATTGAGTATAATTAAACTTTTTTCTTAACACGCTCATCTTAGGAACAAGTTGACTATTACTAACACAAATTAGGAACGTTGGCGATCTGATTCAAACTTTTTACCGTTTAATTTCTATGCTCTGTTTTCCGTATTTCTTATCAAAAGTCTCAACTTTCTAACTCCTTTACTCTTTTTGAACGATTAAAAAAATAAAATTAAAATAATTGTGTTTGCGCAAACGAAAAAAAAACCAACTTCAATTACATCGACAAGTATACAACGTAGATCGACGAAAAAATAGTCAAGTAACTACGCGTTATCAAAGATTACTCAAAAAGTAGTTATCAGATCTCGATAAAATTTATATGTGATCATATGATAAACATAAGCTTTCGATTAAATTAAAAATTATCAAAATCGGTACACCCAGTAAAAAGTTACTGCGGATTTTCGAGAGTTTCCCTCGATTTCTCTGGTATCTTATCATCAGATCCTAGTTTCCTTATCATGGTACTAAACTAGGGATATCCCCTTTCCAACAAAAAAAGAACTATCGAAATCGGTACATCCAGTAGAGTGTTATGCGGTATAATATAACGTAGGTCGACGAAAAAAGCGTCAAGTAAAAACGCATTATTAGATATAACTCGAAAAGTAGTTGTTATATCTCAAATAAATTTAAATGGGACTAAATGACACATACTACCTTTGGTTTAATTTTTTTTTGTCGAAATTGGTCCACCCAGTCAAAAGTTCTGATGTCACATACATAAAAAAAAATACAGTCGTATTGATAACGTCCTCCTTTTTTGGAAGTCGGTTAAAAATCGGTCGAAATCGGTCCACCCAGTCAAAAGTTCTGATGATATTCACATACATAAAAAAAATACAGTCGAATTGAGAACCTCCTCCTTTTTTAGAAGTCGGTTAACAAACTTTTATTGAACTAAACGTTCAATCATTAAAAAAAATTACACTACTAATTTTGGTCGCTTCAAAATAATATTATTATTGGTTACTAGTTGACCCGGCGAACTTCGTATCGCCTAACACAAACTTTATCGTATGGTATTAAAGTTCAGATTGACTTTTAAGTATTATCACAAATCTTTTGTATGCGAGTATAGAAAAGTGTTGTTTTTAGACTTTTTCAGGAAATTTAATTTTTTTTTAGAATTTTTCTCTCCGTAAGAACCATCCTCGTACTTCAAGGAATATTTTAAAAAAAGAATTAGCGAAATCGGTCCAACCGTTTTCGAGTTTTGCGCTTAGCAACACATTCAGCGACTCATTTTTAACCGACTTCCAAAAAAGGAGGAGGTTCTCAATTCGACTGTATTTTTTTTTTTTTTTATGTATGTTACATCAGAACTTTTGACCAGGTAGACCGATTTCGACAAATTTTGTTTTAATCGAAAGGTGGTGTGTGCCAATTGGTCCCATTTTAATTTATTTGAGATCTAACAACTACTTTTCGAGTTATATCTAATAATGCGTTTTTACTTGACGCTTTTTTCGTCGACCTACGTTGTATTATACCACATAACTTTCTACTGGATGTACCGATTTTGATAATTCTTTTTTTGTTGGAAAGGGGATATCCCTTGTTTGGTACCATGATAAGGAAACCAGGATCTGATGATGGGATCCCAGAGAAATCGAGGGAAACTCTCGAAAATCCGCAATAACTTTTTACTGGGTGTACCGATTTTAATAATTTTTAATTTAATCGAAAGCTGATGTTTATCATGTAGTCACATATAAATTTTATCGAGATCTGATGACTACTTTTTGAGTAATCTTTGATAACGCGTAGTTGCTTGACTATTTTTTCGTCGATCTACGTTGTGTTACTTGTCGATGTAATTGAAGTCGGTTTTTTTTTCGTTTGCGAGCAAACACAATTATTATATTATAGATTTCCTATTTTCTTTATATTGTCACTAGTTAATACACAAAGTGTCACCCACTTTTGAATATATTTAAGGAATGAAATTTGACTATGCTGTAATATCATAAGGCAATTGATCTTTTACGCGTCTTAATTCTAATTAATAAAAATACTCTTAATGTTATTTCTTGTTAACATGTCTTCATTGTTAACTGTTCTTAACAAACTTTTGTTCAGAAATGTTACTTATTAAGATATTTGTTAATAACTGTTCTTATTTAGTGCGTACGTATTTGGTTAATGATATGTCGACTTCGGTTCAGTATGCAGTTTCGATCTACATAATATTATTGTAACTGATCAGATATATTTGAATTCGTGTTATAATCTACCATTTACATGCACGTACATGCATTATGGCGTTGATAAGCCTTACAAATCTCAAGGGATTATTAGACTTGGTACTTACTTAAGTAGTTTCATTATTTTACTAACATTTAGCGTGAATAAAGAAACTTTTCAATTCGAACTGTATTTGTGTATGTTCGTGTGTGTGTGTGATTTTCATTCCACTTAAAGATTTGTTCAGGAAGGATATTATGTGTCTAATATACATTATAACATACTGACTGAATCAAAGCAAAGCAGCATGTAGGTCTTTCAGTAAAGGCCTCTTCACCATATAGAGAAAAAATTGGAGTTTCTGCCATTATACTGCTCTACTATGGCTATGTGAATAACTTCCCTAACAATAGTTATGAAGTAATTACTATCTAGTACTATTAAGTAGCAGATATTAATGAAATGCTATCCTTTACGTGCTCTTCGAGTCACGATGGAGTAATTTTCAAAAATAAGCAGATGGACTGGATACAAATAAAAAACATGCTCCAAGCAGGAATCGAAGCGGAGAACGTAAACGACAATAGAACTTTAAGTATAACATAATTTCAACAATCTTGCTATCTCTGAGCTGCTTTCTGAGTTGCTTTCTCTGCGTCTTGAGGACTGCAGCAAAAGCATGGCTAAGTATTTTTGTCATTTTGCTTACGGATAAGAGTCAGTGTTTGTACGTGTGAATTCGAAATCGAATGGATCACTAATGACAATGTTATGATGTTCTTTCCTTAGATGGAACTATGTGATTACGAAAGCGTTAACTTTCCGGCAGATTTACAGAGGTTGTCATGTTGACAACGTTTGTAGTATATGCTATGTGATACATTCTCAACCATAGTATTTTTTTTTAATATTTGTACTTTTAAATTCTATCAACCTTGTTAAAATGATTCGATATTTGAATTATAAATATTTTAGATATAAACTATTATACTAAACACGTATACGGTTGAGACAATTTAATCAAATTATAAAAAAAAGAGATAATAGAATTTATGGCGCAATAAAATTGTTTTATTAGATTCTTTTTTTAACTACCAACAAGTTATACTAATTAAGGCAAGTTAAATAACAATTGCCATGTAGGTATGATATTAGTAATTTTATCTAATAATAAAATAAAATATAAAATTCTCGTGTCGCGGTTTTTGTAGTTGTACTCCTCCGAAACGGCTTGACCGATTCTCACGAAATTTTGTGTGCATATTGGGTAGGTCTGAGAATCGAACAACATCTATTTTTCATCCCCCTAAATGTTAAGGGTAGTCCACCCCAAATTTTTTTTTCTTTAATTTTGAAATAAATTATTTATTCTTTATTTTATTATGATTTGGCGTTGAAAAATACATACAACCCTAAATTTTCACCCTTCTACCACCAACCCCTATTTTTAAATAAAGATTAGCGGCAAGACAACGTTTGCCGAGTCAGCTAGTAAATATACATTACAAGAATATTATATTGGTTTTTTATGAAAGAAATAAATATTTTTGCGAACAGATATTGTAACAAGTTTTTTTACCACTAAATATACATGCACGCCCTTGTTAAACGAGTCTCGAAGATTGTGACAGCGCGACGGCACATTTATCTTTTCGCTGATTTCCTTGCGTCCCACAACGTAGAATATTTATCAAAACGCCTCCATTAGCGACAAGTTTTCCTCTTATAGGTAACATTTTCGACGTTTCGTTATCGTTAATAGCATTTCTTTTAGTTTTGCAAGAATAAGTCCATTTCTTCGACACAACAGCAGTAAATGTTGTATTCATTAGGTGAACAGACCATTTGTTCAGTAGACTTTTGGAGGCATAGCAAGATAGCGACCAAGATTGGTAGTAAAATTAAAAGTTATATGGAGGTCTGTTCAGCAGTAGGTAAATACATCGATTAGTGATGACAATGACAGCTATAAAAGCTGTAAATGGCACTCAAGATCTGTAGGTCACCGATTGTGGTGATGATATTCATAAAGTGTCCAGCTGTTTCTGGTATAAGAGGAGAGTCAGTGCTGTTTTGGTGAAGAGACTTATGATGAAGGCACGTGAATAATGAGTTGCTGTGGCCCTTTTAATGGTTATATTTCTTTTATTCAAATGGTCATGATATGTTTTTCGACTATTTTTAGCAATTAGCTCTTACGCTAGTAATCGATAGGCGATATATAGATAAAAAAAATTGCCCAGCTGTGGGATGTTCCAGACTAAATTAATCAAATTTATTAAAATATATTGAAATTTATATATATATATATATATATATATATATATATATATATATATATATATATATATAAACTATACCTAAACCATTATATATTCATATGGACGATTCCTATATAAGCTGTAAAGCAAATATAAATATCCCTAACGTTAAAAAAATTCTTGAAAGGATAAAAAATGTTCGTATTATAAACAAAAATGCATACGTTTTTATATACAAATACTTTTACTTTATCTTTGTCTTTTTACAAAGGCTTTAATAATGGGACAGATTTAGAATTTAGGCGCCGACAGAAAAGGCTTCGTGCCAAAAAGCTAAAACAGTACCGTGTCCTTTCGTGATTTTAGAACTTAGAGAAACTTCTCTAATAAATTTAATTATAATGTCCATTTTATTCATAAATTTTTGTGTTTCGCTTGTATGAGCGTATTTTCATTGTATCATTTCGTTTTAATTGAAAACATTAATTTATTATTATCTTAATAAATAATTTTTTTTGAAATTTCCTAATCGTATAAACCAAAATTAAAATATTAAATATTAAAAAAAAAAACCATTATAGTGATTATTTTATTTGTAAAAAAATAACGATTATAATGATTATTTTATTTGTGAAAAAAAATAACGATTAAAATGATTATTTTACTTGTAAAAAAAAATAATGTAACATTTCTATACTTAAATCTTATAAACAGCTGTGATAACAAACTAAATCTACCCGTGAATCCACCTTTCGATGTGTCTTTTTGATTAAAAAGATACATCGAAATATAGTAATCACGAAATGTGAAAATGACTAAAAGTAATAAGAGATTCACACCGACGCGACGCCGCATTGGGTTGACACGAGAAAACCGAGAAAGGTGCTAAAGGTGCTAAAGGTGTATTCTATATTTATTACTTTTGGGTTAAAAATAAAATATCATTAAATTAAAAACATAAAACATAAAATTAACTTAGGGGAACACCGGGCAAGACGGGGTGGTGGGCAAGACGGGTCATCAGGCTTTTCAGGTGATTTAAATTGATCAATCTCATTCGCTCTGCCATCTCGCTACTGGCCGCCACGACAGCTCTTAGTCACACGAGTACTAACATGGCGGCTATTCATTTGTTTTAGTTATCGTCAAAAAGTAGATTTCGTTTGTTCGTATTAAAATTTCTTATATGTACGTTTCGTAGTGCATGAAACTTGTATTTGGTGAATTTTAAGCGGCACCTCGGTTAATCCTATCTACAGTACATTGCAGTAAAAGGTAATAACTTGTTTTGTTATGAAACATTATTCAATTTTTTTTTGTTTGAATATTAATTTTGAAACGAATCAACGGGCAAGATGGGGTATCTGATACCCCATATTGCCTGACACGATTTTGATTATTTATATTTTTTTTATATATTGTTTTAGGATGGTTTATATTTAAAAAAAGTCATATATGTTTATAAAAGAAACTCAGGAAGAGGAAAACGGTCAAGGGAAGCACTGAATAAGGCGATAGAAGTTGTTTTGAAGCGAGAAACGGGATATACATATGTTGGCAGCAAACTTTTTCTTAGTCCCACAAACTACTTTGGAATGAAAGGTAAAAAAGGTTAAAAAAGAATGTAAAGGTACCTTTGGGTACCAGTATTTTCGCAAAAAGAAGAAGAGGATGAACATAATGGATTATTTACTAGACATAGAAATCGGGTTTTTTGAACTGTAGATACTGTGGCAGCACCTCTTACAACAAACAACAACGAGCACTGCAGTTATTGTTACAGATCCTGCTACTTCAACAGTTGTGACTAGTAGTACAACTGAAATTAACACATATTTAAATTTGAGTCCTTCCCTAGATTTTCTTATTGGCCTAATTTAGTGCATTAGCCAGCCCAAAGCAACTATTGCCTCTTCCAGTGACCAAGAAGACATTAAAAGTGACGAAAAAACGCGGTAAAACTACTATCATAACCTCTTCATCCTATAAACAGAAGTTGTTAAGAGTTAAGTTAGAAGAATTTATTTGAAAAAAATGTGACAGAAAAGTTAAAAAAGCAAAACAAGGAAATCAGACAGAGAAAGGAGCGAAAACAGAAAAAGGAAGAGAAACAAAACCTATTTCAAGACTAAAGCCACAAAGAAATATAATTTCAAGAAACGTATTAGACAGTCGTCTTCTGAAAAGAGTGATGTTGAAACCGAAAACACTCCATGCCTACATTCTACAGGGTTATATTTCGACTCCAAGAAAGGTTGGATTGCTTATTCTTCTTGTGGTAAATGGTTACATTATGGCTGCGCAGGAGTGGATGATAATGATGCCGAAGCAACATTCATTTGCGACTTCTGCACTCCTGAATAGTCGAGAGAATGGCTATACCCCATCTTGCCCATTAGGCCCACCCCATCTTACCCGACCTATCGGGCATGATGGGGTGATATGTCATATTTTACATTTTGTTATATTATTAACAATTCTATGGTGCTGTGTTCCTGATTTAAATTTAATATGTAAGATTGATAACTACAAGCCTGATTAAGAATAAATATTATTATGAAACCACGAACCCCTACGATTTCTGGAGCTTTAAACCTTAACTACCCCATCTTGCCCGGTGTTCCCCTAATTTTGCATGTATGTTACGTGACTAAGGTTCATAACTGATTTTAATTATGCAAGTAAGGCTTTATCAAACGCTTGATAATCTTATCTTAAAGGAAGTCAAATGGGGCGTAAATAGGGGTTTAGAACACGTTTTACACTTTTTGTTGCAAATTAAAATAAATTGTCTAGGAATAAGAAATAAATAAGAAAATGTCTATTTCTGTTTATTTTTATAATATTTAACACTGTATATTGTATTTACGAAAATTGAGTAAAGGTTTATACTTAAAGAATATAATTTTTTCTTGACCAAATCAAATCTCCAGCAGGAAATAGAATTATCTTATTTTTTTTTTTTATTTCTTTTTTTTGTAATTATTAACTGTAATAGTATCTATGAAAATACTAAAATTTCTTGAGGATTATTCTGCAGTTTAACTATTTTATCTTTAAATTAGAGTTGACTAAAAATGATCATATCGTACTTGGCGAGAAAAATGGAATTCTCACTTTTTGTGATACGCTGTCGCTGAGTTTCCTGCAGACATTTTGCTATCTACAAATCTTCCTTAAAAAGTTTTTGATATATCTGTTATGACTTTAGCAACGTTTCGTTTTTGGTTGAATCTGGAAAATAAGTTTTTCAAATCATGATTAAAATTTTCTTTATATTACGCTGAATATCAGACAATAATCAGACTAGTATGCAATTTAATGAAGCTTAACTTTACAAAAAAAAAAATTAAATTTCTTACCAAACTTTGTCAATATTACTAACCAGGCTTGTAAATATAATAATTAGTATTTTAAAAAAATCTTTTTTAATTAACTACTAGGCTTATTAATTTCTTTTTATCTCTTCACTACGCTTTGATACAACTCACAGTAATATCTAATTTTGTTCATATTGAAAACTGCCTCCATTTTAACCAACTAATACTAAAGAAAAGTAATACTAAGTAAATATTGTAAAACAGTCTTTAGCAAATAAAATTTATTCATTTTCTAGGATTATTAATTTCTTTTTATCTTTCAACTAAGGTTTGATGTAATTCGAGAAAATTCTAGAAAGGAATCCATTTCCTTACTAATTTTGTTCATCTTACGTCGATTTTTGCAGATCCAATCTTGAAAAATATGGTCCGAAGACCGATTTGAACCCTTTGTCTCATTTCCATGGTACTGGAGTAAGAGATTCGCTGAGTTCTGATTAATTTAGCTCGTATAAAATGAAAGCGAAGCAGATAAAAAGTATGAGCTACGGATGGTTGCTAATTGTTATTTAGGTATTGAAGTGTAAAGATTTTATTTACATATTTTATTAATAATAAGTATAATTTTCTATAATTAATAACTGAAAATTTTATCTTTATTTAAAATTATATACTCGGTTCAAATTCGTTATGTTTTGAACGTGGACTTCAGATAATTGTTTTTATTATGAATTTTACGTAAGTTTTTCGATAATACATGTTAGTTACCCTCTATAGGCATAGATGTCTGCAGCAACAGAAGCATCTTAAACGTGTCGCCAATCTTAACTCCTTACCAGGAGCTCAGCAGGAGATATCCTGCTCTAAATCAGGAGCAGCCCGACTAGGGGAGAACCTCTTCCTTACAGAAGATAACAAATAAATCATATTGGTTTTGAGTAGTTTTGTGTTCCTGTGAAGAGTAAGGTGACTAGAGTTCATAGGGGGATTTAGGGGTAGGCTCGGCAAAGCGCTTACGATTCTTCTGGTGTCGCAGGCGTCTATAAGCTACGGTAATCGTTTACCATAAGGTACGCCATACGTTTGTTTGTCGATCTAGTTGTATAAAAACAAAACTTGAAGTAAAATCGTATAGACATATTTATAAAACCATATACATTTTCAAATTATTTGACGTGCGTTGTAACGACAATTATACAAAATAACATTTGATTACTGTCTCAACTGTATAGTACTTGTATAATTAATGATTTTAACTAGTACAATCATTATGTGTAATTACGTTAGAGACAATTTTTTTTAATGAAACCTTAACATGCACACATTTTAGTTATATTAGAAGACGTTAACAAGTCACAAGAGTAAGCGGTGATAGAAAAGAATATTAAATTCATTTTTTACGTGTTTATTAAACTTGTCGGTTAGTAAAGTGGTAGTTGTAAATAATTTCGTTCACTTCAACTTCCGCGAACTTCGAGGGGTTAATTAAGGTTTATTCATTGCAAGTACGAATTTGGGGCTGTTTTGTGGTCCTATTCTAATCTGCTTACATCCATTTACTATTAAAAAAATTTAATTCATTCGTATTTGAATGATAGCAATTTTATTTCAAAATTTAATATTATGAATATAAGAACTTTTTGACAAAAAATTAAACCGCCTAAAGACTGAAAAGCAAAAATAATAAACTTTTTTATTTAACCTTAATAACTAACTTCTTAAACTAATGAAACCTTTATAACTAAGTTCTTAAACTAATGTAAGTATAGCTAAGTAATTTTGAGTCGGCGCCAAAAAATCTTAATATCTTTTGATTTAAGCTATTTTATGTAGAACTAGATGTGCGCCGCGGTTTCACGCACGTTAACTTAAGAAAAAAAGACCCTAAAATATTATATAGCCTATACGACTATACTTTCTCAATAAATGGGCTACATACTACTACTACCTTCTAGCTTCTATTATTGGGCTACTAGCTTCCGTCCGCGACTTCGTCCACGTGGAATAGTTACTTTGGGCTAATTGGGTAAGCTCACAAAAGGACAAAAACCACGATTTTGAAACATTCTTCATTGGTGCTCCGATCCTATCAGTCTTAGCGTGGTGATATAGAGCCTATAGCCTTTCGCAATGAATGGGTTATCTAACACTGAAATAATTATTTAAATCGAACCATTCATCATTATTATTTCAGCCTATCACAGTCCACTGCTAGACATGGGATAGTATACCACAAGTTCGCGCCAAAAATGGTGTGAAATCATGTATTTCAAATTCAGCAGTTGGATGGAATCGAACCAGTAGCTCAGAAGTAGTAGAAAATTCAGAATAATCAAAAATATCCTGCAATGACATAAAGATCGCGATATTTGCAATATATTTATTAATGTCATAATGTCAAAGTTTTAGACGTTATCGTCTTTAAGCTAGACCAAGCACTCGTAATTAGATGGAGCCCCCACCGGCCACGAGTAAAGCCGACTTTAATTGCGGAAGCCAAGCCAAGATTTCCTCCGAATCACCAACGGCTGCCCTGTTATTATACTACGTACTAATTACATTTTATACATAATAGTAAACGGTTTTATTGGTCTCTGTGTTTCTATGTTCTGCTAAGTATTAGAGAGACCACTAAACACTAGACACCTCTTACGTTTTGACTCTCATATACATTAACTAACGACCCGCCCTGGCTTCGCACGGTTGCAATGCTGATACTAAAGATAAAATATAAAATAAATATTTGCAATGTAAGCACAAAAAATGTGTTTGTTTACGACATCACATTAGAAACTTCTAAAACTATCAGTGTTCCACCACTATATTATGCATGTATTATACATACGAACCTTCCTGTAATAAAGAAAAGCGGATCAAAGTCCGTCTTGTAGCTTTAAAGATCTAAGCATACATACAACGGGAAGCGACTTTGTTTTATACTATGTAATGTTTTGTGTATCGATAGTATTAGTTATGGTTCTACTTTGTACTAACGTAGTTTCTGATAGTGGAAGAGATGTTTATTTGATAAATATGTAACGTGCTCACGTTAAGTTAGTGCTTTCTCGTTCACTGCTAATTTTACAAAAAATAATAATAATAATAATAATAATAACAGTAATAATGAAAGCAAAATAAAGATGGGTTACTAGGTGGGTGGCTAGTTACAGAACAATAAATGTTTTTTTTTTTTTTTTTTTACTTTACATATAAGTTTTAAATAAAAAAATATGATATTATTAACAAAATATCTTTCATTTAGTAGTACAATTTTAAAACACAATTTAAAGAAAATAATCCTACTAAAGATCTCGGTTTTAAAACAAAGAGTTATTCATTAAAAGAACATACTTTCCACGAAGATTATATCGGCTACTTGAAAAAAAAAAAAAAAAAACTTGTAGCAGATTAAAAAACTTTAAGAGTTAATTAACTTTTAACCTAAATCCACTATCGTCGTAGTTTTCAAACCATTTTAAAAATAAATTGGATAGATGGCAGATATTAAGCAGATGAATAACTTTTTCATTATTTTCTTGTTTACGAGACTCGAGATTGGATCACATAAATCTTAACTGATAGATAGAGGTTTTAAGTTTAGTTTAGCGCTGCAACGTTTTTAAATATTAACAAAAGATATCTCCAGACTTTTAAATGAAAAATTGTGAAGAAAATATACGTATCTGTAAAATATCTTATTAAGTACTAGCTGTGCTCGCGACTTCGTCCGCGTGGAATAAAAAGTAGCCTGAGTTACTCTTTACTACATCAACTATCTACCAGTGATAGTTTCGTCAAAATCGGTCCAGCCGTTTTAGAGATTATAAGTCGGAATAAACAGACAGACAGACAGACAAAAATGATAAAAATTTTTTTTTTTTTTGTAAAAAGCGGCTATTTTTTATTTATTTGTAAAGATGTATGTTATCCCGCCACCGATCGGATTTTTAAGTTCCAAGGTGGTAGCGGAATTGTGTTATCCCTTAGTCGCCTCTTACGACACCCACGGGAAGAGAGGGGGTAGCTATATTCTTTAGTACCGTAGCCACACAGTACCTGCTGGCTTTGAAATACACAGGCCGAAGACGGGCAGCAGCGTCTTCGGTGCGACAAAGCCAGCTCTGCGGTCACCAGCCCGCCTGCCCAGCGTGGTGACTATGGGCAAAACACATGAGTTCGCGCTATTTTTGGTGTGAACTTGTGGAGGCCTATGTCCAGCAGTGGACTGTATAGGCTGTAATGATGAAAGATGTATGTCCGTCAACTTGTTGTAGAGGCCAGCAGTAGATGCAGATATATAGTAGAGATCATTGTCTTTTATAAGTGAAGAAGCACGTGTCCAGCACGTTTAATGAGCTGTTAGGTTTGTAAACAAAATATATACTTATACTCTTGTATATCACTGTAATATTTTAATCGTTGGTAGATCTATAAACTATAAGCTTAAATAAGTTTGAGTTTGTTAAAAAAAGAAAGAAATGTTAATTATCATTTTTAACTGTTTTCATTTATCATGTGTCCATCGCTGCCGCCTAGCTAAGCACTTGTCTTTCGTATCCAAATAGGAAAAGCTTACAATTTAAGGGTTATGTTATATTAATATCAAAAAACTTCACATCACATGAAAGTGACGTAAAAATGAAATTCATGGATGAATTTTTGAGTTTTCCTCTCAAAAGTTTTATGAAGTAAAAGTTCTTTCCTGTAAGAGATTAAAGTGAGATTACTTTGAGTGTTACTTTATTGACCAAAGTGTGAGGTCATAAATATACAATTCACGATCCGACTATGGGGTTTCCATTTCATTGAGTAAGGAATATTGTGTGGTTTCAACCATTCCTTTCAGGTTACGTCATTTTTCTTTTTTTCTTTACTAATCTTTGAGATTGAAAATTTCACTTAAGGTGAGGTACTTCCCCAGTAAGGCTATTCCAGATTTGAGCCAGATATTTTTTACTGTGCCCTATTTCAGTTATAGTTAAAGGTATGTATATAAGGTATAGTAAGTTAAGGTAGCCATCAATTAATAATATATCCATACACTCATACATACAAAAACTTCAATATACACACATATAAGTATATTGAAATGCAAAATCACACATCTACAAATACTGTACTTTATAATTCCAAGTAAACACAAAATGAGATGAAACGTTGTATTTGACATTTCTGTTTTCGACATTCCACTGCTAGAAATAATAAGGAATATATAATGGAAGTAATTATCAAAATAATTTCGACGTGACGAAGGTTACGCCTGATTTGAAATAGATTAATTTCAATGAGTCAAGTGACTACAGGTTACCTTCGATATTCTCAAAATTAAGAAAACGTTTTTGAAAGAAATATAACATTACAAAGGTTACCATGTAGAAATCTCTCTTTAGCGATTAGTTTGTCTGTGTACATCTTTTTCTGTTTCTTTTCTATATTTGTCTGTATTTCTGTGTACAATAAAGAATAAATCAATCAATCAATTCAGCCTATTGCAGTCCATTGCTGGACATAGGCGTCCCAAGTTCGAACCAGACATCCCGGTTTTTCGCAATTCTCATCCAGCCTGCACCGCAATCTTGCGTAGATAATATATATATATATATATATATATATATATATATATATATATATATATATATATATATATATATATATATATATATATATATATATATATATATAAATAAATTGTTATTTTATTCACATAGCGAAACTAGTGCATAAAACATTTACATTAATACACAGATCAGAACACACAAATAGCGTGGAACTCTTGTACGAATAAGTTAGAATATAAACACTACACGGTTAGCATAGCGCCGCCATATTGGCCTTGGCTTCTTTGCCATGCGCCATTCACTTTATCCCTACTCCACGGCCAATTGTAATGCGACATGCGATAGATAAACGAAAAATTTTGGAACGTTAAAAAAAAGTTTCACTTTAATAAGTACTTTGTCTATATCTACGTCAAATACGCAAAACGCTTAGACATTTCAATGTTAAATCTTGATTTTTTTTTCATTATGCTTAAAAAGATAGCCGTACTTACGATATTTATTTCGGCAATGTTTCAATCGCCACCAACAAAACAATAAATGTAGTAAGCACCCGAACAAATTAAAATTTAAATTAAAAGTTATCGCGTTAGCTTAAAACATACTTACGATAGCACCTTGTTGCATTTATTCTAATTTGTTGTATATTTATAAAGTAAGTAAGTTACGGTACTATTACGGCTATTCGTTAATAAATTTTTAACATCATATTTCCATATTTGTAGGTTCGCGTATGTTGAAAATTGGCTCAATTGTTGAAAGGAAATTGTCATAAAAGAATAGAAAACTGATTCACTACAAGACAGAGAAGGATGGGGAGCAAGCTACACGCAGATAGATATGAAATGACAAAACTTTTTCTATAAAATACGACAATTTTACTTATATATAATACTGAGAAAATCTGTACATCTATATATAAATAAAATTAAAGTTTCTGTCTCTGGTTTGAAACTGTGTTTTTTCAAGTATATAGTTAATTATACGATACTAAAACAATAAAAAATGGCTCTAAAAAATTGTCTGTCTGTCTTTCATTGGTAGATAGAGGAGGTTGTGGACTCCACAATGTGGAGCAATATGTAGGCTACTTTTCGTGCCAGTATTCCGAATACCTACCGCTTAGATAGATATGAAATAATCAAACATTTTCATAATTATAATTATGCACTTGAAAAAACACAGTTAAATTAAAATCCCAAAAGATTTATATGTATATAATATTTAAAACAAATAAAATTAAATACGAAATTCTGCTTACAAATAAATATAATGTTTTTGTCAAGTTCATAACGGTATTTTTTATTTGGATGATAAATTAAAAACGTTTTCAAATGTTTATCTACATGTCTATACAATCTGTCTCTGCCTCTCTGGAACGGATAATATAATTGTGTTTGCTCGAAAACGAAAAAAAAACTGACTTCAATTACATCAAATAATAAAAGTAATACAACGTAAATAGGCGAAAAAATAATCAAGTAATTATGCGTTATAAAATATTACTTAAAAAGCACTCATTAGGGAAAAACAAAAGGGACTACAATGGAATTATCATCTTTCGATTAAAACATGAAATATCATCGAGCCAAAATTTCTGAGGTAGTACATAAAAAATACAGTTGAATCGATAACCTCCTCCTTTTTGGAAGTCGGTTAATAAAGGAGATTACATGGCAACAGATATTTTTCATCTCATATATTGACTAGCCCGTTGGCGCAGTTTGTAGTGACCCTGCTTTCTGCTCCGAGGGTTGTGGGTTCGATTCCCACCCCGAGTCTGGGTGTAATATAAATATTTATTTATATATTTATATGTGTATTATTTATAAGTATGTTTATCGAAAAAAAAAAAAATATGTAGCTATATACCAGTCGGCTGTAACCTATAACACAAGCATTAAGTTGCTTACTTTAGGAACAGACGACCGTGTGTGTATTGTGTAAATATTTATTTATTTACTTATTTATTTATATTTCCCAGGATCACGTTATTAGAAAAACAGGGATAGAATATCAACGAACAACCTCCTACACGAACGAAGTCGCGTGTACAGCTAATACGCAATATTTTATCGGTTGAGAATAAGTGGATAAAGCATACATGGTTATTTCTTGAAAGCCTTCGAAGTTTACAAAGTATTTCATATAACAAATTCCAAGACGTCAATTTATTCATGTTAGAATTTTGTAACACGATTGGAATTCAGTATTGCCTGCGTAAATGATGCATGCTTGTGGCGAGCGTTTTATCGTAATATATATAACTATCAGATATACTGAATTTTCTTTATGTTCATATTAAATATACGTTCTTTAATAATATGGATATTTCGTATATTTATGTTGTTTTTTTTTTTGTATGTCAAGCGATCTATTTGTAATATTAAAATAATCGTTTTTATTAAATGCTTATGGATATACGGTACATATACCAAAATAACATTTTTACAATTTTTGTCTCTCTGTCTGTTTGTTCCGGCTAATCTCTGAAACGATTGGACCGATTTTGGCGGGAGTTTCACTGGGATATAGCTGTTGTAGTAAGGAGTAACTCAGGTTAGGTTTGTTCTAGAAATTTATTTATTTTATAACTCTGCGAACTGAACAATAACTTTTTGTCAAATTCCACGTGGACGAAGTTGCGGGCACAGCTAGTAAATCGAGCAAAGTAGCAGATTGTCATGCAGGTTTAAACAAAAATTTAAATATTATAGCGAGTGATAAGTAATATTACATTATTTGATAAGCAGTTCGTCTAGTATACGTTTTTTTAATCTTTTATAGTTTTCTTAATTTGTTTGAAAATTAGTTATCTGAGTTTCAAGAGTTACATGTTCGTCTAATGGATTTTTTTTTATGAATCAAATTACTCGTCAGCAATAGAGAAGTAGACAGAGTCGTAAATATTCTCCTTAAAACAAGTAATATCCGCCTAACTTCGGAGCAAATCAGGCTGAAATATATTCTATACTTAATAACAATAACATCAAAATAAACAATTTTGTTACACCAATATAAATTTTTTTCAATATTTTCATAAGCTGTAAAATATACCTACGCAATGTTATTATACATAAGAAAATACAAAGGAAACGTTTGTTTCGTACGTAAACACGACTTACTCTGCCTACGACACTTAAACATCCTTAGGCAGCCATTAAACTGTTGAAGAATGCGAAAATACTACGCAGGTAAGTAGAGTCAATACTACGTTGCACTCTATTGTATGCTGCGTAGCGCTCCTCTCTAGTTTTCTCATACGGGAACTATAAGCATGTAGATATACTGTATTGTTCATACTGGTTATTATAGTAATAGCAACGTACTTATTTTCAAATGTGTTTATAATATACGTCGAAATTTATAATAAATTCTATTTTATTTGTAGGTACCTATTTGTAGTTTTTTTGTTAAGCAAATACCTTGATTATGTTAAACAAACAAGTATACACAACATTTTTTAATATTGTTCTCCTATATTACTCACGTATTGACTATAATTCTATTTATATTTGTTAATTAAGCTCGGTAATGGTAGGAACAGAAGAGAAGAAGAAGAAGAATAATAAGAATTTATACTACGAAACCCCTAGTTAAATAGTTGTTATAAAAATTTCATACCTATAACCATCACGACGTAATGTACATAAACACACATACACATTCACACACACTTCAGCCTACCGCAGTACACTGTTGGACATGCATGAGTTCACATGCCTTTTTCGGCACGAACTTGTAGGCCTTTGTCCAGCAGTGAACTCATGCCATTTTTTGGCACGAATGTGTTTTATGTGTTGCCCATAGTCACCACGCCAGGCAGGCGGGTTAGTGACCGCTTATTGTTGTGTATTTCAAAGCCAGCAGTTGGATGGTTATCCCGCTGTCGTCGGTCGGCTTTTTAAGTCCCGAGATGGTAGTGGAACTGTGTTATCACTTAGTCGCTTCTTACGACACCCAAGGGAAGAGAAAGGGTGGCTGTATTCATTACTGCCGCAACCACACATCATAATGTAAATACGCAAATATACATCTCGACCTCAAAACTTTAAATTAATGACATAAAAACCATTTTAAAACACTCCAAAACCGCGGTTAAGGTTAGCATAAAATACGCGAACATTTACTAGGAGAAGACAAAGGAAATAATAAATTTACCAAAGCAATGGCCGATACAGAACAGTTTTATGCACGTATCCACATAAAAATTTCCCTTATAAATCGCTGAGCGGATACCCCGTCGGGCGTCGGACTCCGACGTCTCGTAGGAAATGTATATCGGGCTATCTGTAAGAGTCCTTTTTAAATGAAGCGTTAGTGGTATTATATCTGTGACCGATGGTACTCGTATATGTATTCCTTTTTGGAACCTATTTTCAAATTTATTGTTTGCTTCTCAAATGTATAGAATATTATTAATATCTACATATTGAAAGAATGTTAACTTAAAAGATATTAAATCCTGTGTTACGATTGTTAATTTCCATACAAAGAAATTAGCTCAACTGGAAACGTTACAATTTTGTTCATTGTCAATTCACAATAGTAAAAAATTGACCATTACAATAAATTTTAAAATCGCTAGAAAATCTAAGTAGTTTACTCGTAATTTACTGTAACTATAAATTATAACTAAACGTGGAAATTTAAATTTTATAACAAATAGCTAATTAGCACTGATGTTTAAGTAATCCTAATCAAAATGCGTCTAAAAACATAATTTACAATAAATTACAATTAACGCGATAATTATGTGTATTTGTGAAAAATAATTAAAATAATAAATATATTGTAAAATAATTTATTATAAACCAGAATATTCAATATACTATCACAATTATATTCAATTTATCCGAAAATTCATTTAATTCCATTCGTAATAGTCAGACAAACGTAGCTTAAATGTCTAAGTACAAAGTTTTACCTGACGGCCAACTTATACGCTAGACATAGAAAGGCTTTTACGGAGACAGCTAGAAATCTTCGACGAAGTGACAGGTAATTGATTAATCTCTCTTTTATTGAGATAATTACAATAGATAGGATAATCATTAATAATCTCGTAGAAAAGTATAAGCCTCATTTCGAACGAGTCCAAAAAAAGAATTGACACAATCCGACTATGTACTTCTTATGTGAGTTACCTCAAAAGTTTTTACTTCTCTAATTGTAATAATAAGGCTTTATATATGTACTTAATAAGATAGAATTAGTCATATAATACATTAATAGAAAAAAAAAACAAAAATAAATGGATAAAAAGATTTTCTAAGTACAAAAAAAGTACCTAACAATAACATAGGTTAAGTGTACATTGTAAGTAGCAAATAAGTGTACATAAATATATTGTAGCTAGAAAATAAGTGTACATATATTGTAGTTAGCAAATAATAAAGTTAATATAATAAAAATAATAACTTTAAAAAAAAAAAATTGTAGAATAGTCTTGGTCAGAGGACTCGCGTCGATTTTTAGAGATTCTAAGGCTAGTTATTAAGTTTTCTAAAGTTGCAGTGAAGTACGGATGCATGTTAAAAAAAAAAAAAAAAAAAAAATATATATATATATATATATATACTAGCTGACCTGGCGAACTTTGTACCGCCTTCTTTATTTTTTTCTCAAATATAATAATTAATATATCAAAATCAAATATAGCCTATCTTTCAAGTTGGATCGAACTGCACATGGTGTGCGAATTTTATTATAATCGGTTAAGTGGTTTAGGAGTCCATTGAGGACAAACATTGTGACACGAGGTTTATATATATTAAGATAGAATAACAAAAGCACGGGCATTATAAGCCTGTGGATATATCAATACATTAAAACAAAAAACAAACTTTTTACTTCGTGTACCGATGTGATGATGTTGATGAAGTTGGTGCCTGTCATGTTTTCTCATTTAAATTAGAGCGAGGTCTGATGAGCAGTTTTAGAATTGTTCTTAATTTTACATATTACTCACTTGTCGATGTTATATGTATTATATAGTAATATTTATATAGTAGTATTTATATAGTAGTATTCATACGTACGTTTACGTTTATTTTTATGTATAACTTGTAGATATTTCTTTGTATGCCTGAACTCTATAACTCCTTAATCATTAGCTCTCGATCCACATGTTAAGCTTGTGTACACATACTGCAATATATCGGGTTAAATATTTATACTTATTTATTATGTAATTATTGAAATACCTGTAACCACAATTGATAGCTTCATAATTGGACGGGCACAGTCGATTGCACGGTCGATCTGTGAAACAGAGCAATCGGGTAGAAAATCACGATTTTATTAAATTCATTATCGTAAGTGATAAATAATTAATTAATTTAATATTTAAATTGTTAAGTTTTAAATCATTTTAAAAGCAGTGATTTTTTAAGATAATTTAATTTTATTATATAGGCATTTTCTTCATGCATACATGAAATAAATATAAATATTCGTTTTCACATTTATAGTCTAATTAACCATTCTCTCCTATTACTAAAATGAAAGTTTTTAAATTTTCATTTTAGATTAATACGTAATGTATGACAAATATACAATGTTTTCATTCTTGTTTTATAATGATAATTTATCAATCTCTAACTGACCCTAGATAATTTCGACATAAAAAGTAGCTTTTGTTCATCAGTGGGGCGTTAACAGGCTGATTAATACATTATGCTTACCACCTCTAATTAAATTTCGTGAAAAACTAAGCTCCAACTTTTCATTTAGAGAGATATGTATGTATAGACTTATATCTTCCTATATATCTTATAACACACACACATGGTCGTCTGTTCCAACGATAAGTAATTTAGTGTTCGTGTTATAAGTAACAGCTGAAATAATACATATATTAATATATAAATACACCCAGACTCAGTCGGGAATTAAACCCGCAACCCGCGGAACAGAAAGCAAGGCCACTACAAACTGCATCAACGGACTAATTACAGAACAATCGAGTATTCTGACAAGTGAAATTAATGGTCAGCGCCATTTTGGTAGACGTAAGCTCATATCAGTTCATTACTCATTGAGTGCAACGAGTAATCGGGCGAGAAGTCTATAATGTCATTGAATTGATTAAAACTTTTAGGTACGATATGCAAAACGTGTTTGAGTTTAACTGGAGGAGTTTTACTTGGTTTCGGTTCAAATGAGCTATCAATATTCAATGAGCACTGGTGATACTTTTGTATTGGTAAAGGTTTTGGCTATGAGAGTTTAGCATATAGGTATCGGCAAGTATCTTATTTTATTATATTTCTACATATAATAGTTACAATAATTTAAAAATAATACTGACTCATTGACGCATTCAAGCAGTGTTGTGTTTCTGTTGGTGAGTAAGGTGACCACAGCTCTTGGGAGGAATTGGGAATGGGATCCGCAACGCGCTTGCGACGCTTCTGGTATTACAGACGTCTATAAGCTACGGTAATCGCTTATTGTCAGGTGAGCCGTATGCTTGTTTGCCGACCTAGTTGTATAAAAAAGCACTGATGAATCAAAAACATTTCTTATGTCGATAATGAAGTCGTTGTAAGTAAATACATAGAAGTAAAAAAGACCTTGACCTAAATATAAAGCTTTGTAACTTTTTACAGTTTGAATTCAACCAATTTTAGTTATTACCACAACTCGTATAAAGTTACGTACACAAGAAGACAACAAGATCTCTTTATTCATATGAGACAATTTCACCTGTATACAAAGTAAGGACAATATATCCTTATGGCCGGCCATCATGAAAATTGGGACCCTATGATGCTACCTCGCTATTCAGTTTGAAGATTTAGCTGAATATTTCAATAGGATGTGAATTGTAAGCTTTGCGGAATAGGTAATGTACCAAAACAGTTCGGTTCGTTTCATCTAAACGCTTATTTTTGAGGGACTTAATCTGTTTTACGATGGTTTAGAGTAATTTATTCAAGAATATAATCACATGAAAGTTGACCCACTTACTTTTTAGTGTTTTGAACATTTGAACTGTTTGTCCATAATGGTTTGGCTAATCTGATGGATAATTTAAGTGCTTATTAGTATGATCTGATGTTAAGTATTACCTAGTCTCTAAACAGGCAGGGTGAATTTTTGGGAACTGTTTGGAAAATTAGGATGAGTTACGTTTAAGCACACGATTTTAACCTTTCATTATTTCATTCAAATCGCTTCATACAGTTTTGGATAAGTAATACTAATTATATAATATATGTATGTTCATTAAAATATATATAATATACAAGTACTCAAATATATTAATTATGCAAGTATATTTTTGGACATGTTTGTATGTTCCCTTTTAGCAATTGAAAGAATGACTCGTTAGTGGTGCTAGTTTTGACGCCGCGTTGGCGCAACGGTTAATTAAATAGCCTCGAATTGTTATTTAATAAATTAAAATTGTAATTATCGTTGTTAGCGACGCCGCATTGGCGCAGCAGGTTACAGCCATGGATTGTATCTGTTGCGCTGGCGGTTGCGGGTTCGATCCCCACACATGACAAACATTTGTATTGGCCATACAGGTGTTTGGCGTGGTCTGGGTGTTTGTGCAGTCCTTGTGGGTCTCCCCACCGTGCCTCGGAGAGCACGTTAAGCCGTCGGTCCCGGTTGTTATCATGTACACCTGATAGCGATCGTTACTCATAGTAGGGAATATATCCGTCAACCCGCATTGGAGCAGCGTGGTGGATTAAGCTCTGATCCTTCTCATACATGGGGAAAGAGGTCTAAGCCCAGTAGTGGGATATTACAGGCTAAAGCGTGGTGCTAGTTTTCGTAGCAAACGAAGCTATGCAGCTAGCGGCACTGCCGTTCTTAGTTAAGAAGCAGTAAACAAAATTTATTTGAACTAAAAATGTGAATGATATCATATTAATAAGTTAAAAAATTTGAGGTCGAAATATGTATATTTTACAAATGTAATCATAAAGGAAATAAAGTGGCGTCAAAATCTTATAAAAGGAGTGAAAAAGTTTTCTGCCTTTTAACTGAGCAAGGCAGAGTAGCGACAACTGTATAGGCAGCGGTAGTGGTTGCAGCAATAGCACAGTTATCAATAAATTATTTTAAAAATTTAAACTAAAACCGTTCCAAAATATTAAAGCCTCTTATAAGCATTTTGACAGGTTGATAATTATTTTTCTAGAGATTGTTGTAATGTCAGTCTAGTAACAGAAAATTTTACGTTGTTACCGACGCTTGATGGGGTGACTTGACATAAAATTAAAGTTTGTATTAAAAAGAAATTAACAGTAAAAGCTTATTTTTTGGTGCAGAATTATACTAATGATTTTTTTATGTCACTAGGTCGGCAAACAAGCGTACGCCTCACCTGATGGTAAGCGATTACCGTAGCTTATAGACACCTGCAACACCAGAAGCATCGCAAGCGCGTTGCTGACCCAATCCCCAATCCCTCCAGGAGCTCTGGTCACCTTACTCACCAACAGGAACACAATACTGCTTGAAAACAGTATTATTTTGCTGTGATCTTCTGTAAGGTCGAGCTATTACCCCAGTCGGGCTGCTCCATATTTTGAGCAGGAAATTCCTGCTGTGGCCTACCTGTAATGATAAAGATATATGGATTTAATGACGCTGTATTTTATGCAAGATATTACCAATTTTCTATTAAAATTCAGTTTTTTTTTAAAGTAACTGCGGAGTTACTTAATTTTACTTACTTACTTTTTACTTGCCGATTCTTCTCAGTGGAATATACGTTCCGAATTAGTGGTAGCTTCACTTTTAACCATAATTAAAATATTAATTTGTAAAATGACGATTCGGAGGAACTTTTGAAGACTATTTGAAAAAAGTTATTTTTTATTTAAATTTTGAGACCCGCAAAGGTGACTAACAGCTGGAAGCAAATATTACGTTGAATTTTATATTCCTTCTAGTTGGTATCGAAATCCTACCATCATATGGTTTGCACGTATACAATTTTGGCACCATACATTTTCCATAATATTCAGAGAAGAAAGTCGTTAATGACAAATGCTAAACTGCTAAGCGTATAGATCAGGGAAAAGGAATGATGCAGGAGTAATCAGTTAGGCAGTCGTTGAGTGGAATTATAAGTAAGGCGTCTTTAGATGCTATTGTATAGAGTAAAAATATCAATAAGTCTGCAATTAAACTTATTCAAAGAACACTAGATGATCGGTATGAATCTGGTAAGATTTTTATGTAAGTAAGTAAGTGACGTAAATCGTAACATTAAATGTTTAATTTCGGATTTCTGGAAATTAAAAATATTAAAGTACTACTTCTACTACTGCTCCTTTGGCGCTGAAACCCCAAAGTGGGTCTTGGCATCCGAGACGAGAACTCTCCATCTTGCCCGGTTCTGAGCGGTCTCTTGCCAATTATTATTGGCGTGTAATGCGCACAGGTCCACTTCAACTCTATCGCACCAGTGATACTTAGGTCGTCCAACCGGGCGTCGACTCGATGGTCGGCCCAAGTAAACCTTCCTCAGTACTCGTTCCTCACCCATTCGTTCTACATGACCAAGCCAACGGAGGCGTTGTGCTTTAATTTCTCCAAGTATATTTGGCTCGGCCATAGGTTTTTCTGATTCGGCGTTCTTTCGGACTCTCCAGCTTCCATCTTCACGTTTGATAGGACCAAAGATCTTCATATGAAGCTTTCTTTCAAAAAATTAAAGTAATTAAAAAATTCTAGATAAATTTAGAGAAAAACAAGACAGTAAAACATATTTACAGAAATTTAACACATATTGAAATATATTGATTAAATAAAAACTAGTAGATGGACGAAGAGAAGAATAAACGAAACCAAAAAAATCACTCTTCCTGATTTCAAAATTTTTACTACAGTTTTCATGTGTCGCAATGTTTTGCGTGTACTTTCGTCGAGCTTGTTCTTTTTACTCTGTGTACATATTCAGTTCCCCACGTTGTATGCGAGAAGACGGATACGAGAGCGCAATTGCTAATTCGCATAATTTGCTCCAGTCTAATCAAGCAAGTGCTCTGACTTTACCCGCTTAAGCATTCGAGCGTGCCAAGGTACGTTCTGTTTTTCATAGAGTTTTATGGTAAGTGCCAACAGTAATGGTTCCATTTGAATTTACCGTCTAGACAGGCTTTAATGTTCAAGATGGAGCCGCAAAACGTTTAAGGTTAGATGACACTTATATAACAGTGACGTGACTTGGAGTTGCCATATGAATATATATATGTATACGTAGTAGATAATAAAAAAATATATTTATGACTCAATTTTGAATCCAT
The DNA here is from genome assembly GCF_905220565.1 of Melitaea cinxia. Taxonomy (NCBI): domain Eukaryota; kingdom Metazoa; phylum Arthropoda; class Insecta; order Lepidoptera; family Nymphalidae; genus Melitaea; species Melitaea cinxia. The sequence goes on from NC_059406.1 coordinate 2,405,614, forward strand.
GTCAACTTTAATATAATTTGTTAATAAATGCCTCACACCATAAACGACTTACGTATGAAGGTACAAGGAAACAAACACAACATAAACAATAATACCCCCAGATCAACATACAAGACAACCATGTCTCTGATATTTACAAATATTTGTTCAACATTTGTAAATAAATATCAAACCAGCAAGTTGTTGTGCGCACCGTGATAACGCAAGGTCCCCAGGTTCAAGCTACGGTTACTGCTTACCATCAGCTCGGCTGTGTGCTCGTTTGCTGCCCTAAGCGCATAAAAATATATTTAATTCTAGTTTCATTCATACTAATACATTTAGTAATATCTCTAATGGGACAGTGATTTAAATTATTTCTGTTCGTACAAAAGTTAAGCGCAGGTCTTTGTGATATTGGTTAAATGGTCAAGGAATTCAATTATTACTGACATTATTGTAAACTAGAGAATAAACATATACAGATTTAAATAAGCTAAAATTAAAATTATCGTTAGGGCAAGGTTGACCGTAACTACACAGGCGTTACTATTTAGAGCAGCACTGACCATGGCGCTTGTAATTTCATTTCGGGAACTTACACCTAAAACAAAAAATAAAACCAAAGAAGTTAAAAAAAAACACTATTGATAACTAGATATTTAATAATTTTTTAATAGATTCGTAGAAACTGCTTTTAAATAAAAATCTTCTATAGATTTATAATAATAATATTAACACTTAACTTTGACTATGTTCTATAAAAAAAGTAGTTTTAATCACCATCCTGATAATTAAAAAGTGCTCCAACTAAGCCATAGTGGCATCTATTGATATAACGTACATTCAGCGAGGTTATTATTGTTAGGAAACACGAGCCACTGAAGTGGTAGCTGTGTTCAACTCCGGCGTTGATTATGTTTTAATGAATGCTGCTTTATTTTACTTAAATAAAAAATAAAAAATAAAACAGGAACTCGAGTGCGCGTTGTTGCATTTATCTAGCTAATTATAATGAACTAAATGATCAGCTCAATACGTAAAAGTGACTCTAAAGTAACTCTATAATAAGATAATTGTATCTTCCCGTTATTCTAAAACTACAGACCTCTTGCCATTTAGGGGAAGACACTAGTTTTAAGATATCTTAATAAAAATGGTAAATGTGTATTTTGGAACATTTTTGAAATATTTCTGTATATATGATGTAAGTCTCAAAAGTCGAGTTTGGTCCTGACAGAGATTTGAATCAGTTATGATTTGATCAAATCTATGACTAATTACAGGGACTTATAACACTTATAGAAAGTATTCATTAGATTTTAAACCTGTGACCCGTAAATTCAGTGTTCTATTTAATTAGGATTGATCTATGTTCATATAGTTCTGTAACGGTATGCATAAATTCATTGATGAGTTTTGCCATTTTTATGTTATTTTGCACATCTATGTTACATTCTTTCTTGCACGTATTAAGACGTATTAAGATTCGTTCGTAGTCGAGACTGTATAGCTTTAAGTCCCGCTTTCGTTTAACGTGCGTCAAAAAAAAAAGTGTAAATTCATAGGTGGATTAAATTTAATATTTGTATAGGTTCTATGTATGAGTAAAATTATTTTAATTATTAATCCATCAATTGAATTTATATTAACAAATTTAAAATTCAGTTATATATAAATAAATGAATTAAATCGTAATTATTTAAGGTGTTTAGTGAATCAAAACAAGTGTGTATGACAGTTTCGACGTACGACTGGAGTTAAGTCCTTCAGATCGACTGTCTAAATAGGCACAAAAAGCTTACCAGTCTAAGAAAAATAATTATAAAATATCAAATGGCAAATAAACAAATTAAACAACGCGATTAAAACAAAGATTTATTAAAAATTAAAAAATAAAATACGATACCTACATTCAGAATAAGTACAAACGAAATAAAGAAAAATTATTCATGTTTGAAGTCGTATGAGTGAGTCTACTTACCTAGCTATTTATAAAGAACCTTCGTAACATAATAGAAAATTTCCACATTCCATTTTCACACAGTCCCTCAGTTTCCATTAAATTCTATTATTGAAACCGTACAGTTCACTAATCCGGCACGAAACGTTTCTTATATACGGCCCTTTGTATTCAAACAATCGGATCATTCAGCTTTCAAACGCCGCTCGTATCATTAATAATTGCAGGTAATCGAGCGAAAATTTTCTACGCACGATTTTCATTAAAACACCGCGAACGATTTCGTAAAATAAATGTTGTAATCGAAATTAGCATCGATATTCTATGTACCCACAAAGGTTTAATTGAAAATGGGGATAATTTATTTCGATCTAGTGACTTTGGAACAATTAATTACTCACAGAAAATAACTGCCTCATATTTAACGGCGTCGGGTAAGAAGATTATCAAAAAAAAAAGTCAACGTTTGTATACAAATATGTATCGCGGGTTCGAATAACAAACACCACAATAGTGATTCGAGTTCTTCCAATCACGACTACTTCCTTATACCTAGATTTCTATAATTTATTCACTTTTATTTCGCTTTTAACTCAAAAATAAATCGATTATACACATTATGAAGGTTCATTTATGATAATATTAAATATGATAATATTAAATATGATAATATTAAATATTTCAACATTTGATTGAAATAAAATTATTTAAATAAAATGAACTGACAAAATACAATATTTTTTGATTGACACGTGGAAATAACGTTACCTCTGAAATATACTAGCGTAATACGGTAGCGGAAAGTATATTAATTCAACATATTACAGACCTTTGAAATTATTTTTATATTCTCGGTATGATTTATAGCAAGCAATTCATTCGAAATGAATTAAAATTAATGTAATGAAAGTCGAAGGAATAATTTGCGAACATAATTATTTAATTTTAATTTAAAATACATATAAAAACAGGCAATTAACTCAGTGGCTCTTTTTATATTTACTATGTGCCGTGTCAAGTGCAATTAATTTTTATTTGATTTATTAATTAAAAATATTCCAACATCTAATGAGATCATTTTTTTTAATTCAAAAGACATAATTTTTTATTTATTTAAATAATTTAAAATAAACTTAAGCGCCACGGTATTTTCTTGCATTAATGAATAATTTAAGCCATTGCACATTATAACTATTGATAAATTTAAAAAAGAATTTGTATTCAGTATAGAGTCACTAAATAAATAAATAAATAAATAAATAAAAACTTAGACAAACAAAACAAAATCTGTTACAAATTATAAGTATATATAAAAAAATCAAATAAAATAAAAAATATAATAATTTTTTCAAAATGAAAATCAAAAATAACTTTATTCAAATAGCTTCGAATTGCTATTTAATAAATTAAAATTTTAATTATCGTTTTTAGTGAAGCTAATTCGGAATGTAAATTCTGCAGAGAAGAACTGGAAACTCCGCAGTTACACTTTAAAAAAAAATCAACCGTGTTATGATACAAAATTTTAATTAAGTGTATTGGATATAATTTAATTTAATTTAATTTAATTTACTCTTTATTGTACACATAAAAAAGGTTACAATTTACAAAACGATTCACAAAAAGAAATGTACAACAGGCGGTCTTATCGCTAAACAGCGATCTCTTCCAGACAACCAGCTTGGAGGAGATAATGTGAAAAAAGCAGAAAGGGTGTACAGAATTAAAATTAATAGAACAGGAAGAAAACCAAATATACACACATACATGCATACATATACATACATACACATATTAAAAATATATTAACTATACAAAAAAAAAATTACAGAACACATTACATAATAATATGTACACACACTACGCATATAAATACATGTCAACATAAGCACATATATACACACACATACATACATAATATTATACATAACTAAGTATTATTAAGTAACAGTCGTAGAACAAATAAGAATATATAAATATATACAAATATCAGTGACTAATGACGAACTGGACGACAGTATTTCAAAGTCTTAAGTAGTGTTTTTTAACCATCTTTTTAAAGGAATCCAGTGATGTTGCACGTCTAATATGCAATGGCAAAGCATTCCATAGTCGTGCAGCCTCAATGCTAAAAGACTTGCTGTAGAAGGCAGTAGAGTGATTACAGATCTTCAGAGTTAGATTTTCACTAGAACGAAGTGATCTATTGTGTGAGTCACAGAGAAATTCAAAGCGTTCTTTCAAATAAGAAGGAAGGAAGGGATTAAATAATATAGAATATAGGAGAGATAATATATGAGTATTCCTGCGCAAACGTATAGGAAGCCATTTGAGCTTCGCACGGAACTCAGAGACACGGTCATACTTGCGAAGACCAAATATGAACCGAATACAGAGGTTTTGGAGTCGCTCAAGTTTATTTAGTTGATCCTCCCTTAGGTCTAGATAGCAAGTGTCAGCGTAATCAAGGATAGGATGAAGAAGAGATTGGGCAAGAACAATTTTAGTAGGAGTAGGAAGAAAATTACGCAACCTTCTTAATGAACCGACAGACGCAAACATTTTTTTGCTAACTTCACAGATCTGTGGATCCCACGACATAAATTTGTCAAACATTATACCCAGGTTTTTTACTTTTTCACTGAAAGGAATTACCACACCGGCAAAAGTTATTTGTGTCAAATTCGGCCAATCAATTCGTGAAATAAGCTGTTGGCTTCCGATAATTATAGCCTGCGATTTTGATGGGTTAACCTTCAGACCAAAGTCTTTGCTCCAGCTATTGATACGTTCGAGATCCTGATTTAAAGCGTTAATCGTATTAGGTAGGTCTGTTAAGCTTGTGTGTAAGTAAATTTGGAGATCGTCAGCATACAGGTGGTAGGGAGAAAAAATATATTGAGTAATAGTATTTATGAAGATTGAAAAGAGGAGTGGAGACATCACGCCACCTTGCGGTACACCGGCATTGATATTAGCCCAGTCAGAAAAAGTGTCGTTAAGTCGCACACGTTGCCGGCGCCCATGCAAGTAAGAGTGAAACCAGTCAATCGCTATAGGAGATATGTTAAGAGAATTCAATATGGCAAGCAAAATGTCGAAGTCTACACTATTGAAAGCATTACTAAAATCAAGCAATGTCAAGACAGTGAGCTTTCGGTTATCTTTTGCCATGCGAATATCATCAGTGATTTTAACTAATGCAGTAGTCGTACTGTGGCCTGCGCGGAATCCTGATTGAAATGGGTTTAAAAGGTTGTATCTGCAGAGGAAAAGGTTAAATTGATTATAAGTAAGGCGCTCGAGAACTTTAGAAAGGAACGGTAGGATAGAAATAGGGCGAAGATCGGAGAAAGAGGTAGAATTGGGTTTTTTAGGCAATGGGATGATTATAGCATCTTTCCAATAAGATGGAAATGTACCGCTACTAATAGAAAAATTGAAAATATTTGTTATTATAGGAACTAAATAATCTATAATAGGAATTACCATTTGACGACTAATGCAATCAGAACCAACACTGTTAGATGATACCGCTAAAATATTCTTCTTAACATCACTATTCGTGAATTGACTAAATTGAAAAAAGGGAGTATCACGAGTTGGAGAAGCTGAAATTTGAGAAATTGTATTTAATTTTGTTATGTTATCAAATGTAACAGAAGATGAGAAATGCTGATTAAGTGAATTTAAATTTAAGTTCTGGGAGTTAATATCTCGTTGCTGCTTGCCAACTCCTAGTGATTTGAGGAAATTCCAAACTCGGGCTGAGTCATCTTCCTCTATGACAGACTTAAAGATGTAGCGTCGATGTTCATCCCTACACAACCTGTTACAGCGATTCCGAGCTTTCCTGTACTTCTCACGATTTGTTTCGTTGGGATCGACTCTGTATTTAGCTTTGGCTATATTCCTTATCTTTTGTAGGCGTTTAACTTCGTCAGTCAACCATGGGGCCGGTAGATGTTTTAATCGCACCGGTCGAATAGGGGCATGCTTGTCATAAAGTTGTGCTACTCTTTTGCGGGTAGGTGCCAAACAAGTTACACGTAAAAAAGTCTAATAGAAATTATATTGCTTTAAAATTTATTAGTTCTGTTTAGTATAGTGCAATAAATGATTGTTTTCAAAATTTAAAGTACACCACCCACCAGCCAATAAATCCTTTTTAAATTCAAGCCAGTTTCACTAGTTTTATAACCGCTAATAGCTCCACCTGCTACTTCCCACTTCTAAAAATATGGATTCGCTGAAAGACACCCTGATGTCAATGACGGAATTGTTTACCACCAAGATGAACGAGTTCCAGCAAGATTTGCACAAGAGTTCTTCTCCGACGACCACTAGTTCATTAGCCGCTGATTTTAAATCCTTCAAAAGTTTCATTCTATTGGCTCTCACGTCACTTAAGCAACAAATTGAACTTTTGAGCAGAGTGATTGACCGGCAGGATATGAGGACGCGACGTAAAATGCTGCTGTTTCATGGTGTGACTGAGGACAAGGGTGAGGATACTTCAGCGCGTGTCACCAGCATTATTGCTGAAAATCTCAACCTGGCTAATTTCTCCACTACCAGCATTAAGTCTTCACATCGGTTGGGCCGCCCCGATAGCAAGAAGCCGCGTCCAATTGTAGTCCGATTCAGTGAGACTGCTGTGCGGGACAAGGTATGGTACGCCAAGACCAAGCTGAAAGGAACAGGCGTCACACAGTCTGAATTCCTAACGAAGACCCGTCATGAAGCTTTCCTGGCGGCTAGGGAGCGTTTCGGGATCAGCAGGTGTTGGACACGTGAAGGTATAATTTTTATTGTAACCTCAGACGGAACACGACATCGGGCTGAATGCCTGGCAGACATTGATGAAATTACTGGATCCAGCTCCAATGAAGGAGCAAAATCACCGCCAACAAGCACTGAATCCATCCAAAAGGCACCGGAATGTAAATCAGCTGCGTCACGCTCCAAGCGAGCGGTTAAGAAATAGTTTGTCTGTTCATTGTCGCTGTAACACTTATCTTCTTTTCCTATGTACATTAACTTATTTATTTTCATTTACGTTTAATTTATATTTCATAAAGATTCAATACACTTTGTTATTGTTTACTATTATATGTCATCCAATATGCACAATTATTTTATTTGTGGAGGGTAGATTCTATAATTTTGACACAGATGATCTTTGCAGATGAATAACAAGTAATCTAATAGGTACGTGTTACAGCTGACGATCGAGAAGATCGTGTTGCCAGTAGTGGTGTATAATTTGCCATGCTACTTTATATTTAATTCTGTGTTGTGTACGTTAACGTTATTTCTCTTCATCTTTATTAACTATTTTATAATTTTTGTTTATACCTTGCTTGTACGCTTGGAATTTTGTAAATTCTTAACTTCTTTCATTGCAACTGGTGGGTATGTTAAATGGTATTAACATATTTCATCTTTATTTCATTTTGTAATTTTATTATTATAATAATAATTATAATTATTTTATTTTTCTATATTATTTTTTTTATATTATTTTATTATTACCATCATTATTATATTATTGATTTAAAGGTTTAATTTATATAGAAATTGATTTTTATCTATTTATACCTTAATAATATATATATATATATATATATTTTTTTAATATCTATTCCTGTTATTATTATTATTATTATTTTTACGTTATTGTATTATATTTATATATATTGTTTTATTATTTTTTATTTATTTTTTTATTATTTTTATATACCTACATTTATTATATATATATTTTCTCTTTAATTTATTTATCTATTTTTTTTTTATGTCTTTCTTTGATGATAGTGACGCATTTTTATCGCTGTCGTCTGCTTCCGAAAACTCAAGTAACAATGACAGTTATTATAGCATACCCTCTTTGAGCGACACGTTAAACTCTTGTTTTGAAAACACTCCCAAGAATTTTAATTTAGTCCACATAAACGCACAGAGTATTCCTGCTCATTATCCAGATTTATTGTCATCTTTTGGTAATAAATATATACACGCTATCCTAGTTTCCGAGTCTTGGCTCAAACCTTGTTTGCCTTCTATTTCCTTTTCCATACCGGGATTTCACTTGATCCGTAATGACCGCATTGGTCGGACAGGTGGAGGGGTTGCCATATATCTTCGCTCTCATATTCCTTTTACCATCATAGATACTTCACAACCTCAGGCCGGTGGAGCTGAGCATCTTTTTGTTGAAGTGAATCTGTCACACACAAAACTCCTACTCGGTGTTTTTTATAGCCCATGTCTTACTGTAGACTATTTCACTTCGCTTGAATTGTTACTTCAACAGTTTAGTCCTTTATATAGTCATACGGTAATCATGGGTGATTTTAACACCTGTCTGCTCAAAAACGATCACCGGTCTTCCCGGCTAAAAACTCTAATTAATGGTTCAAATCTTCATATCTTACCTTTGCTTGCCACTCATACTTTACCAAATTGTATTCCTTCTCTTTTAGATCTAATTATTGTTTCTTCCATTGACCATGTTGAAAAACATGGTCAATGTGCTGCTGATGCTTTTTCTTACCACGATTTATTATATCTATCCTACAAAATCAAACCTCCTAAGCTTAAATCAAGAATTCTTCTACAACGTAGTTTTGGTGGAATGGATGTGGAACAACTGCGGAGGGATGCAGCTGAGATTGATTGGACTGCGGTTTACGATGCAGGTACAATTGACAGCCAGGTAGCTGTTTTCAGCTCTCTGCTTACACAACTTTACGATATTCACGCACCCATTCGACCAGTAAGAATAAAACATCTACCTGCCCCATGGATTACACCCGAAATTAAAAAATTGCAGGAAAAAAAAGTTCGTGCTAAGTCGCGGTACAGACTGAATAACAGTGAGGCTAATAGAGAGGTATATGTAAAGGCTCGGAATCACTGTAATAGGGTGTGTAGAGATGCACATCGTCGCCATATCCACAAATCTGTCATCGAAGAAGAAGATTCTAGCAAAATCTGGAATTTTCTTAAATCTCTTGGAATTGGCAAAGCGCGTCTGGATAATAGTTCTCAAAATCTTAATCTTGACGAGTTAAATCTCCACTTCTCTTCGTCTGTTGCCATAGATAGTGCAACTAAAGCCCATACAAGAAATCAACTTTCAGCTTTGTCAGTTCCTGATTCTCCCATTTTCTTTCTTGATCAGCTTTCTGAATGTGATGTTAAGAAGAATATATTAGCAATAACTTCAAATTCCGTTGGTTCTGATAGCATTAGTCGGAAAATGATCATTCCTCTCCTTGATATACTAACACCGGTAATTACATCCATTTTTAATACTTCCATCACTACCTGCACTTTCCCATCGATGTGGAAAGATGCTGAAATTGTACCTCTCCCAAAAAAACCTAATCCGTCGTCCTTATCCGAATATCGTCCTATTTCCATCCTCCCTTTTCTGTCCAAAGCACTTGAACGGCTTGTGCATCAACAGCTCAGCAGTTTCCTTTTAAAACACCGTCTGTTGAATCCCATGCAATCCGGTTTTCGTCCAGGTCACAGTACGACTACTGCGCTTGTAAAAATAACTGATGATATACGATCAAATATGGAAAACCAACAGGTCACGGTATTAACGTTACTCGATTTTAGTAACGCCTTTAATACCGTGGACTTTGATATACTATGTGATATTTTACGTTCTCTTAACATATCTCCTGAGGTTGCTGATTGGTTTCTTAGTTACTTGCAGGGTCGCCGGCAGCGAGTTAAATTGAATGACTCATACTCCAATTGGTCAATGGTCAATACCGGTGTCCCGCAAGGTGGCGTGCTCTCTCCTCTTTTGTTTTCAATATTTATAAACTCTATCTGTAATGTAATATCTTCTTTCTACCACCTCTATGCAGATGATCTCCAGATATACTCTCACTCCACTGTTCATAACTTATCTCAGTGTGTATCGCGTATAAACAATGACCTTTTAGCCATTGGTAAATGGAGTAAAGCCTATGGCCTAAATATAAATCCAAATAAAACGAAAGCTATTATTATAGGAAGCTCCAGACTGCTCAGCCGCATTGATAAATCTGAGCTATCTCCTGTTACATTTAATGGATTCACCATTCCATATAGCGAAAGCGTGAGAAATTTAGGTGTTATCTTTGACCAACATCTCTCTTGGGGTCCTCAAATATGTGAAATTAGTCGCAGACTGTTCGCTTCGGTTGGGTCTCTCCGCAGATTGCGTAATCTTCTGCCTATTCCTACTAAAATTGCTCTTGCACATAGTCTCCTATTACCAATTCTTGATTATGCTGATACTTGCTATCTTGACATCACAGAGGAGCAGCTTAATAAGCTTGAGCGCATTCAGAATGTATGTATAAGATTTATCTTTGGACTACGCAAATATGACCATATTTCGGAATTTCGCAAAAAACTCAAGTGGCTCCCAATTCGCCTTCGCAGGAATACTCATATCCTTACCCTACTTTACTCCATTTTATTTAATCCCTTTACCCCTTCCTATCTGAAAGAACGTTTCAAATTCCTTGGTGATTCTCACGAACGCTGTCTTCGTTCTGACAGTAATTTTCTTCTTGAAATTCCTTCTCACTCCTCTTCCTTTTATGACAAATCTTTTACAGTTCAAGCCTCTCGCTTATGGAATACCTTGCCATTGAATATCAGACGTGTACAAACACCTGCACTTTTTAAAAAGACTGTTTGGAAGCATTTTCTTCAAACTCAACAATAAACAAGTAATTCATAATTATAATGTATACATATATGTATTTATGTATGTATGTATGTATGTATTTATATATCTATTATAGTATGTATGTATGTATTTATGTATCTATTTATGTATGTATGTATGTATGTATATGTTTAATTATTTGAATATTTATGATAAATTTGTTGTAACTTGTACACCTATGCTGACGCTAGACCATTTCCTTTGCCCTAAGGTTGCCTGGAAGAGATCGCTTTTTAGCGATAAGGCCGCCCTTTGTACCTAATGAATATATTGTCAATATTTTCTTTTTTTGTATTATTTCTGTTTTTGGTGTACAATAAAGTGTATTATTATTATTATTATTATTATTGTGTTATAAGGGAATTAAAATAATTTAACTTCTCATCAATTGAAGAAGCATTAAGCACTCCGGACCAGTCAATCTTAGATACATCCTCGGCTAGACTATCAAAGTCAATTCCACTAAAATTGCGCCTCATAAGAATTTTTCGTTTAGCTTTAGGAGGTCTTAGTTTATAAGATAAGAAGAGAAGGTCGTGATAGGAAAAGGCAGTAGCTACACATTGACCAAATTTTTCGACATGAGTAGTAGAAGAGACAAGAATTAAATCGAGAAGAGAAGGTGAGCAGTTAGGAAATGCGTGGGTCGCAGATAATGGCAATATATTCAAATTAGCTGCCTTTACTATAGATGTAAAGCGTGAAGTTCGAGAGTCATTTTTAAGAAGGCAAGTATTAAAGTCACCCATAATAATTGTGTGTGAAAACAAAGGAGTAAACTTTTCAAGAAGATCTTCAAAAGACATAAAATAGTCAATGGTGAGGCTAGGATTATAAAAAACACCAAGAAGGAGCTTAGTGTTGAATAATAGGACTTCGATAAAAAGGTATTCTGCTCCAGGACTATTATGTTGTTGCGAAAATTCTATAACAGTAAAAGGAATATGAGATCGTAAATAAATGGCAACACCTCCGCCAGGTCGTCCTAAACGGTCATTTCGAATCAAGTGAAAACCTGGCAAGCAGAATGATGACGAAGGGAGACATGGTTTCAACCAGGATTCTGAGACTAAAATAGCATGTAAGTTTTTATTTTGAAAGGAGGCCAACATGTCAGGAAAATGAGCGGGTATACTCTGGGCATTGATGTGAACCAGGTTAAAATGCCTTGACGCGTCACAGAAATGTGCATTTAAGTCATCACTGAGTGAGGGAATACTGAGAAAACTGTCATCGCTATCTGTTTCATTAGAAGATGAAATAGAATAAAAGGTGTCAGATGGATCGTCCTTGTTATGAATCATAGTCATCTAAAGATATTACAAAAATAAAAAAAAAAATATATATATACAATAAGATAATATATATAGTTACGATATAGATATATATATTTAAAAAAATATTTATAACAACAAAAATAATATGTAATAAAAAGAAATACAAATACTATTAAGCTCAATTCACATACTCACCAGCTACAGAAGGAGTTGTATTACGGCAACTAAGGCTTACAATGGAATAGTAGATAAGCAACAATAAAAAGAAAGAAAAAAAAAAACGTAAAAATAAAAGACAAAAATTCAAAACAATAATAACAGGCAAGAGAACATTTGCAAAATGAAATAATTTTAGTTACTTTTTATCTTTTAACTAGAATTAAATTATTAAAATTAAACAATTAATAAATACCAATAGGCAAAAAAAAAAAAAGATTTTACTTATAAGCCTACGAAAACGAATTATGATTAAAATTAATATTTTACAAAGTCTTAAAAGCCTTACGTTCACAACAACAATTTGTTACAACATAGTTTATTATTATCTATATGTTAAGATAGTCTGTGGTAAAAAATGTTTTGTTATGGTTTTGTTATTCGCTTACACATTGAAACAGGGACAAAAAGAACAACAATAATAAATAAAAAATATAAAAGTAAAGTTATAAAGTAACTACAACTAGATTTGTTTATTTGTATGAAATATAAAGTGAATATAAAAAACTATCAACACATTATAAGCTATATGTAGTATCTAATAAAGTGTGAGTTCTAAAAATACCCAATTATGATTATATATTAAATTAAAAATTTACTCAAATTAAAAGTGAACAACTACTTTTTAGCCACTCTTTTAGATCTTAGAGGTGGGGCCTTACTGTCCGACGTCTTACTGGTGGCTGCAACACTTTGAACTGGCGATTTTGTGTTCGATGACGCGATAATGTTGTCGAGATCCAACATTCTTTCGATCTTATGTCGTGATCCATCCGGAGCAATAACATGAATAACTCCATCACGCGTCCAGCATTTGTCAACTCCGAAATGCTGTCTCGCCGCTATAAACACACTGTGTCGGGATTTGGTCAAGAACTCGGACTGCGTAATGCCGGTACCTTTGAACTTGGTTTTTGCGAACCACACCCTATTCCGCACAAGAACATCTGCGAATTTCACAACAATCGGGCGAGGTTTCTTTTCAGTTCTACGACCCAGTCGATAAGATGTTTTGATAGCGGTTGTGGAAAACTGATCAATGTCGAGATGTTCCGCGACAAGGCTGGTTACTCGCGCCGAGGTGTCTTCCGATTTTTCTTCAGGCACACCATGAAGCAGCAACATCTTTCTACGAGAACGCATTTCGAGTCGGTCAAATTCACAGGTAAATAGTTCTACCTGACGTTGGAGAGCATTTAAAGCTGTGATGACGAAGCTTTTAAAAGCAGCGAAGTCTGTAGCAAGAGAGGACGCAGTGACCGGTGAATTCGCCTTTTGTAAATCTTGTTGGAAGTCCCTCATTGTCGTGTTAAATTGCTCAGACAAAGAGGCCAGTAAATCTTTTATTGACTCCATTTCGAAAAGGGCCACAGAAGAAAAGTTTCGAAAGTATTAGATGCCTGTTATGTTGTAAATTAACACAGGATAATATTTGCTGGGAAGTATTGTGAACTGTCAGTACATAATATTTACTTTTTGGGCACTGTAACTTATTTAATTAAATAAAAAATACTATTTTCAAAACGGAGATGAAGTTATCGCTTTTCACACCTACCCGCACATATATGTAGCATATTACATACAAGACCGAACTAATAAAGTACCTAAGCATATTTGCTGCTGACTAATACCATATCAATTTTATTAAATTTACCTATAAACTTCCGTTAAACATCAGCTTCGTTAGTTTTGACCTGAATGTTAATTACAGTTTAATCAATTGATTAGAAATAGCTTTGAAGTAATGGTAGTTAATATTATCAAATGTAAAATACTCAATTTTACAATCAAGATCAGGACAGAAAAACATATTTCTTTTATTCAGGAGATGGGTTACAGGTACATGTACCACACTATTATTTTTCAAGTGCAAATTGAGAGAACCCTGTGTCAGGGGCTCGGAAAAATGCTAGTGCGACCCCATCTTGTCCCCCCAGATGGATAACTACTCACGTGGAGGTTTTTGGTCAGTAAAAGTCTGACATAACCTGTTATCTACGAGGATTTTTCTCACGTAAAAAAGAGTGCTCGGAAAAACAAAAAGAACAAACGCTCAGATCGTGTTGACACATCTGTGTTGTTTTTATAAATTTTTATAATGCACGACCCACAGTGATTGAGATAACTGCAATCAGTCTTTGACACGTGTTTAGTCTAACATGTGGTATACAAGGTTATGTATTCTCCCGTAAAGTATCTGATACGTCGGGCATTTAGAAACTTAATAAGCCGCGATAAAATACGAAAAAGTTGTTTTATTATAATAAATGAAATTCTGTGTGTACTGTGTGGCCACCCCCTCTCTTCCCGTGGGTGTCGTAAGAGGCGACTAAGGGATAACACAGTTCCGCTACCACCTTGGAACTTAAAAAGCCGAACGGTGGCGGGATAACCATCCAACTGCTGGCTTTGAAATACACAGGCCGAAGACGGGCAGCAGCGTCTTCGGTGCGACAAAGCCAGTACTGCGGTCACCAACCCGCCTGCCCAGCGTGGTGACTATGGGCAAAACACACGAGTTTACGTTATTTTTGGCGTAAACTTGTGAAGGCCTATGTCCAGCAGTATGGGCTGTAATGATGATTATGATGAAATAAAATTCGTGTGAATATTAGAAAACAATTTACTTATGTATAAATGTAAATAAAAAATAAAATATATAGTATTTCGTAGAAAACGTGGAGGGATCTCGCCAAGCCCAAAGTATCCTATTTATGGAAAACAACTTAATATTCATTACCGCATTAAATATTTATTGTATTATTATCTTTTATAGACGACTTAGGAATAATTGATCGCTTCGTCTAAGCGGTTTTCATTCTTATTGACGTGGATAATCCACTATTACATTGTTATGAATAAACTTAGTTTCGACGACTTGATTCAAATTAACTGTAAATAACTCATTATCTACTAAGTTTTCGTTTTATTATTTCTTATTGGGCTTTAGAGCGTGTTCAGCGTTTAAAGTTTATTAAGTAATAGGTAATTATTTTAGTCATTTGTTTCACTTCATTCAACATAAATGAAAAATAAAAAAGTACGTATATATTAATAAAAATAACTAAGTTGTATCACTTGGCTATGTGTTGTAACACCTGGCTTTGTCGCTAATATGATTTGTAAAATATTCGGAATTCTATTTATATTACTTCCCTACATATGTATACTAATATTGGAAATGTTTGCGAGTTCCAAAGCTATATTTTGTCAAATTGAAAACGTAAAACAATTTTCGACAATAAAAAGAAAAATTAAATTAAATAATTTACTAAAACAATCGTATAAATAAAAATAAAATAACGAATAAAAAAAAACAGACTAACATTTTAAAATGACATTCGATACCGATTGTTTTGTTCCATTCATTTCATCAACTATTTTCATTTTACAATCTATTCCGCCGAATGAATACGAAGCATTCATTTTACAGCAACAAATCTCCCCAGCGCGGGTGTAAATCATAGGATATGGAAAAAAATATCAGAGTTCGAATCGAACGTGACTAATTTAAAACATGGAAAGGCTCTTATTTCTCGACCATAATGTTTTCATAATAAACTATACATTCGATAACTTTTTAAACTAAAACAACCTTAACTGTTGAAAGCACAACGGATTTGTTTTTTTCGTTCGTAGTAATAGTTTGTTAGCGGTCTACGTCTATCAAGATATAAATGTACAAATTTTGTACTACATCAAAAAAACTGAGGATTTTTAAGTCAAATCTATTTTTGTTATATGTTATCATTACAGCCTTTACAGTCCACTACTGGACATAGGCCTCCACAAGTTTACGCCAAAAATACCGTGAACTTTATTGAGTCTTATTTATTATTAACAGTGGGATATTATAGGCTGAACCGAATTACATTTTAAAAAATATGTATTTTTGTACGGCAATATGTTATCTATAATGATCTGAAATGAATCGACGACGGATCAAATAAACCGGTATTACTTGAAGTTTGGCTATTCCCTTTGGTTCGTTATGAAAATCTATTTTATGTGTGTAACAAACGGGCGTAGCGAATATTAAAAACATAATAGTAATTATACTTTAAGACGATTCGGTAACAATAAAGCAGCTATGGTTTTAGGACTAGTATTAACCAAGAATTTTAATTTTAAAAGGTGTAGGTCTTGTAATAAGTTCTTAAGCAAGTAAAATGGCGTCAATTTCGTACGTCACGTATTGTAGGAACTTTTTATTGTGAGGTAATGAAGGTGATCAAACAGCTCCAAATAATTTGTCTAATGGGACCTAAATGTCTGAAATTAGACTTTAATTTCTTCGACGAACACAATACTTTCGTTTTGTTACTGTGACTAAAGACACACACACACACACAAACACAAAGACACAAACATACTTGAAGAGTGTTGATCACTATGAAAGTTCGAGTAGGTACTATTTTCAATCAATTTACTTGACAAATCAGTCGATTTCCTTTCTTCTTGATATTTTGTGAAATCAAAACAAACGAGATCTTATAATTATCATTAAAGTGCTTTATCATTTAATTAGCTTTTATAATTTGATTAGTAAGTCCCTCCTTTGAAGAAAAAAATATTAAGAATTTCGTTAACGATAATAAATAATTTATTTTAAATATCGTAATAGTATTATCTAAATTATTTAGTATTTCTGTTACATTAGTGAATTTGTTTGTTTAGACTGACAATTTGTTTAGACTCTTAATCAGCCTAAGGTTGCCTGTTCATTAATAATCTTCCTGCTACGATATTAGTCTACGATTTAATTTTCACCAGAATTTTCTTCTCCATAACATATAGACCGACAGCGGAAAATATAAAGTAATTGTAAGTTACCCAAAATAATACTGGCGGCTGCGGGTTTGATCCCCGCTTATGACAAACATTTGTATTGGTCATACAGATATCCATCCCACTGTGTAGGGTTGGCACAACATGTTTTCCTCTTCTCTATTATTCGACACTTCAGCGCTTATTCCTTTCTTTCTCATGTCCTGACTCACACAATCCATGTATCGCTTTTTTGTTCTCCCGATCGCTCTTCGTCCTTCGACTTCATCCCTAACATTCTTTTATCAATATAACATTCATTCCTCCTCATTCGATTCTGTACCAATTCGTAGAACTATAATCATTATAACATTCGTTTCTCCTCATTCAATTCTATACCAATTCGTAGAACTATAATATTATGTTAACAACGTCAAATGTAATACATTTTCTTAAGTATAAAAATACTTTCAGTAGTAGTCGTAAATTTCTATATTTTTAAATAAAAACTTTTTTATTCACATATTAGGCAGAGTACCAATTACGTTGTACATAAATAAACACAAGATATACAGCAAAACAAATCAAACGCAAGCCTTTGACGGAAAACAGAGCATCGAGTTCTGATACGTCTTATTCCAACGAGCCGTGAAGGAATAAGTCCCAAATGGAATTCGCAATATGCCGCAAGAAAATATATACGGTAAAACGCGGCCAAGTAAATACAGATGTCAGTAAATAAAGTCTTGTATGTTTGTGCAAAGAACTCTCCCGGACCTATGGCACAATCAGACGTTTGCATTATGCATGAAACCATCCTGAGGCGACAGATGCTTAGAAACTTCCAGAAGATTATTAATATTTGTACGGGGGTATTAAACGTACTTTGATGTGAGGGCTCACGAAGCTCGGAGTCTGCATGAAATTTTGATTAGTAAAAGTTGAGCTAATGAAATTAACTTGTCAACATGTTCTAACATGTAAGACTATTCAATCTCGGCTTAAAAGTTTCAAGTTTAGGCGTATCATATTTTGTAGGTAAAGTCTGATGGATATTTTACTTTTACTATAAATAGGTACTTTGTCAATTAGCGTAATATTAGATTTAAAATATTTCAAATTGTGTATAAAAAATATTATTAAGTATACATTTGTTTTCTTTTTAACATAAGGATTCATACCCAAAATGGTAAAAAGGAACCCGCGTAGCTATTATGCTCTGGTATCTGTATGACGGTCTATAGCACACAATTTATTCCGAATTTAGTGGCCCAATTCAATTGAAATTTAGCACACGGAATTTTGTTTGTTACTATTAACTTTAAGAAACTTTATTTTCCCTATAATTTTGTCCAGTTACCGTATCAGGGAAGAGTTTTCGTGACTGCAGAGATCATCTTAAAATCTGAGGTTTTATTTGTTAAGCAATTACAATATAAGTCTTCGATTAAAGAATGAAATCAATAGCCAATGTCATTAGTTTTCGACACAAACGTTGCGTTGATTATTAGAAAACATTTTCGATCATATTCTTTCACGTCATTTAAGATTAAGACAGGGTACAAATCCTCAAGTTAGCGGTCCAAGTGGCACGTAGTCGTTCTTGAGATCTCTCTATTGTATCCACTCCTGTCGTACGCCAGCCAATCAATTATAGTACACGCGAATGCTTTTAGCTAATGCAACGTACCGATATATTTCTTGATAAAAGATTTGGCACTAAGACTTATTGAAAATTTTTATATCGCGCAAAACGCAACGCGATGACATTTTTATGAAAACTTTAAAAATATCTCTCGATTTCTAAGGAAACGACAACGTTTCGTTTACGTTTCTGTCTTTTGGCTTAGTGCTCAATCTGCTGTATAAGTACCTACTGTCCTGATTTTAATGAACTTTTGCTTGTTACTTACAATTTTCGTATAAATATTATGGTGCATTCTTAAAACATTAAAACTACACATTGTAAAGACATACTTATTGCTGTAACTCGAATTTTATTATGTATTATATCTTTTTCTAAAACAAAGTTCTAACCACTTTTCACTGGCGCTCATTTCATGTGTAAATTTGAAATGTTTGATATTTTGTCTATAACAGAGTGAAAGTAAAAACTATACGGGAAATGTTTCATGTCAATCACATTACTTATTTTTGGGTGGATCAGGAAAAAAACAAACAAGAAAAAGTTTTCTCGTAAAATAGTAAAATACATGTCATAACATCGATAACAATGAAATGTTTAGTTTTTCGTTTCATTTTGAATATGTCATGGAAGAATTTCGTTTAGTCTTTCTTAAGAGTTGTAAAGTATTCAGTTGTCTTATACGTTTTAATATTAGTATCTTCATGAACAAAACTGAAAATCCTCGACGATCAACGAAGGCAAAACCATGCAGACCATTTTGTAATTCCATAAGATTTAAACGTTAATATCTTTTTTTACTCACATAGAGTTTCGTAAAATGAATATTATAAAATGTCTGCTGTAAAAGAGGTTGGAATCCAACAATTGATGCAAGGAGGCATGTTGAGCCAATTGGAGCGAATTCTTAAGGAAATTCGAAAGCATTTCAAATGAATTTCTAGAATAAGAGCAAGTATGTCGTGACTTGTCGGAGTATTTAACCTCGTTTTTTTATTATAATGGACAAAGAAATTACATTAATATTCTGTGTCTGAAATATTGCTGAAGAATTACTTTTGGGGCCTTAAATATAGTTCATAGTTTAATCCAATTATTTTCGTGACATGTAATCATTGTAGCTTGTTAAAGGTTAATTTAATTTGAATTTAAAATACTTCATTTAATGGTATTAATGACATTGGATAACACGCGATATATAAATATTTTGTCAGGTTTCTAGCACATTTGTTTAAGCTACTAGAAAAAAAGTCGCTAGGCTTTACTTGGGAATTTTATTGATTTGCTTTATATGTCTTTACTTCTCGCTTACTTTGAGTTTAATTAGTCACGATGATGACGATAAAGCTTGAAGACTTAAGAATTGACTTTGAAAAAGTAGTATTATAAAAGTTGTTAAAAAACTCGACTTGTGATTTGAAGGTTAATTTCTGTTAAAAATTACATCAACATTCGACGCGAAAATGAATTGTAAATTTTTAAGTTTTGTTAGTGTATCTAAGTTACTGTTATTATTGTTTACAATCAATGATGTTAATCTTAGGTTCAATATATTATTTGTTACAGTTTTACGCACGTGCCACCTTGTACCTAACCATGCTTAGTTTTTTTATTCATTGTAATTTTATTTTAAAACTTAAACAAATATTTTAATAATTTATATTTATTAAAGTAATGAATTATGTCTATAATCAAAGATAAATATATAAAAAGCCATCTTCCCTGAATATAAATTGATAACGATAGTGTCTATATATGGATTGCTACATTAGAGAAATAATTTGTTCTCATTTTGCACATCTAAAATCCATTAGGTTCAATCGAACCCAATTATATTCCTTAGGTAAGTCGGCAATTTCTGTATCGTCTCAAACTCTGTATTGAATAACGTATGATATTTATTGTAGCTATGTATTATTTTTTATATTTGATCTAGTTTGACATTTTTTTAACCATTTTAATCATAATTATATTTCAAATTGAAATGAGAATTTTTTTCGGTTTTAAACTGCCGTATTTTTTTTCTTGAACTTTTAACAATACTTAGATTATAAGCAGCTACGTTTTGTGCAATAAATATTCAACGAGGTTGGATAACCAACACTGCTCTTTTTAATTATTGTCAGTTCTCTTCTACTAATTTTTATCTTTTGAAACTAGTACATACGTTTGACTACTCTGGTACTGTAAGGATTTATACTGCCATGCTTAGGCAGTTAGCGTTTTAACTGCTTTTATAACATTTTGACACCGTTATATTTCTTGTATGTTTAAAATAAAACCTCTTTCATCATCACTTTAGCCTATCACAGTCCACTGCTGGACATAAGCTTCTCTAAGTTTGCATCATCTTCAGCCTGTGTATTTGAAAGCCATCAGTTATTCAACTGCTGGCTTGGTTTGTGACTGTTGCGTTGGCGGTAGCTGGTTCGATTCCCGCACATGACAAACATTTGTATTGGCCATACAGATGTCTACCGTGGTTTGTGTGTTTGTGCAGTCCTTGTAGGTCTCCCTACCTCTGTGTCTCGGAGAGCACGTTAAACCGTCGGTACCGATTGTTATCAAGTACACCAGATAGCGATCGTTACTCATAGTAGAGAATATATCTGCCAACCCGCATTGGAGCAGCGTGGTGGGTTAAGCTCTGATCCTTCTTCTACATGGGGAAAGAGGCCTATGCCCAGCAGTGGAATATTACATGCTGAAACGTAGCGTGTACATAATTTTACAGTCTTAGTTCTGATAATTTAATTACAATATTACTAATTCTAATTCGAAACAATGGACATTGTGGACAAGGACTTAGGAGAAAGTTAGTTTCGCTACTCCATTGTACCCTTGAGTACCAATTTATACATTTCATATAGACATCTAGAATTTCTGAAGCAGTTTGGAGTGCCTCGCTTTGTATTCACACGACGCTTGTACTGTGGTATAAGAATACGAATTTAGCACAGGATGGAATTTTATAGTATACGTTAAGACATTTTTAGGCCGGTATGTTTTTAGAATAGATTCTTATTATAGATTCTTGAAAACGGGTTGGGATAAATATTATTTTGTATTTTTTACTGTTGTATTCTTATATTATTATATAAATTAGAAAGTAGACAAATCGATAATTTACATAATTGCGTGTTAATCCTTTTGTCAACATTCTCAGACATTAGAAGAAAACTGTAAGTTGCAGAATCCAACGAATATTTAATAGTATCAGTTGGATTTGAAGAATATTTATCATTCTTAAGGCAGTGTTAGTTTTATCTATGTCCAACTGTAAAAAAGGAACAAAAGGGAAATGTAGATAGGAACGAAAATTAGAAGCTATATCCAATTTCAAGGTTCGACTGACCGAAAACAAATATTTGCACAAATACAAATATTAATCCCGAACGGGCAACGAATCCGCAACCGTGGTGTTTGGGCACCTATATGCACTAATACACCAAAGCGACTGTCAGTAACAATATCGCACCTTTAAAGTGAAACCGTTACTAAACGAAATTTTTCATGAATTGAGTTATCAATGCCATCTGTCTAAAATAGACTTAAACTACAAGATAAGCTTGTTTTTTCTTAAAAATGTCGTATTTTACGTCATCTAGCGGTAAATTAAAGCGTTACTAAACCGAGCTATGATCGGCTCACTAAATACAATATTGTGTCTTTACCAGTAAGAACACGATCGTAGACGAGTGACAACGAAATTTTAAAACAACAGTGCTATTATTTGTATAAACACGGCTGCAAGTCACAAAAAAGGTAAGTTATGGATTTTTTTAAAATAGGTATAGTGTTTTTATTTGTTTAGACACAGTTTTCGTGTTATAAATTTACGCAATTCATAATTCAATTTCATTGATAAAATGTTACAGTTTGTAAAATCACAGTTTACCTTTATTTTTAAGCAATTCATCCAATACTCGATCCGATACTCGAGAAGAAAATCTTATTGTACAAGGTCCTAGCAGTAGAACAAGATCCCATTCAACTAGCTCAGAATCATCTTCGAGTTCATCAACAATAAGTTCAAGTTCATCATCTTCATCTAGTTCATCTGAATCGGGTAAGGACTTTTCCCCCGATGAAGCAGATTGCGATCCTGATTACGTACCTAGGCATATATCATTTAGCCCAACACCTCAAAGTAGTATTTCTATGCAACTGTTAGTTGAAAAAAAAAGGATAATTTGGGTTCTCCAAAAGATAACAGAACTCCGAAAAAACGAAGTCGCAAAGGGTTTAAAAAACTATCAGTGATGCAAGATGCTAAAAAACTTCGTAATAGTGGTCAGCAATATACTTCAGTTTCCAAGTATAAAAAAGTCATGCCAAAGAAGCAGATAGGACCACCGTGTAGGGAAAAATGTAGATTAAAGTGCAGCGAAATAATCAAACAGGAAGACACCAGAGTGGTTGCTATATAATATTATACCATAATGAACAAATAAAATTAATTGTAAAGTGTTACTATAATAATATAAATCACGATAAAGAATGCTGTAAATAAAAAAAAAATACTTTTTTAAATCACATGTCATAATATAAACAGAGATCTATCATAGGATCTCATTAAATACCTTAAAGAATCCCGAACTCAGACTCTATTGAGAAAAAACAGTGACTTTTTTCTAATATTCGCTCTCCTGTAAAATTTCATAATTTCGTTTAGTAACGGTTTCACTTTAAAGGTGCGATATTATAACTTATTCTCAAATCTAAAGCAGTTTTTACTAATCATAGAACGAATGTGTAAAGAGAATATGAATGTGTAACTGTTTCTCACGTTCAAACAAAAGTATTCCAACTCTCTGATAAGATTTCCTGTATTTACCTCTTACTCCTGAAGACGTTGAAAGCGGAAGTAAATACGGATGTCCTGCGGCCATGGCACTTTGTCAATATAAGTCAGATTCAATTTATAACTTTGGTGTGAAAATTTCTCGGTTCACTTTGAAAATCTTATTTTAATTTGTGTCATCTTACCAATAAATTAAAGTTGAGTTTTGTCGTTATTTATTGCGTGATATTCATTTTTAATTACGTACATATGTAAGAAGTTTTATTTATTGTTCATTTGTGACATGAACTTCAAATTTAACGTTGCTACTATTATTATTATTACTAGTTGTTACGAATCGCGCCATCTCTTGACGAAGTGAACAAACCAAAACATCGGCATCGGTGTGAAGTAGCAGCGGACGGCGCGCCCGAGCAGCGACGGTGTTCAAGACGTCCACTTTTATTATAAATTCGTTGATCATTTTGTACTCGTCAAAATTTTAATTATTTGAAACTAACAAATTACTGTACAAAATCTAGAACTATAAACGTTTAAATATTTGTCTTGCATCTTATTTAATTTTGTTACTATATATACCACATGTACTGTGTGGCTACGGTACTAAAGAATATAGCCACCTCCTCTCTTCCCGTGGGTATCGTAAGAGGCGACTAAGGGATAACACAGTTTCGCTACCACCTTAGAACTTAAGAAGCCGACCGGTGGCGGGATAACTACCCAACTACTGGCTTTGAAATACACAGGCCGAAGACGGGCAGCAGCGT
This sequence comes from Melitaea cinxia, assembly GCF_905220565.1. Classification (NCBI taxonomy): domain Eukaryota; kingdom Metazoa; phylum Arthropoda; class Insecta; order Lepidoptera; family Nymphalidae; genus Melitaea; species Melitaea cinxia. The sequence goes on from NC_059406.1 coordinate 2,429,775, forward strand.
CTTCGGTGCGACAAAGCCAGCCCTGCGGTCACCAACCCGCCTGCCCCGCGTGGTGACTATGGGCAAAATACATGAGTTTACGTTATTTTTGGCGTAAACTTGTGGTGGCCTATGTCCAACAGTGGACTGTATAGGCTGTAATCATGATATACCACATAATATTTTGATAGATCAAACGGTTCCTATTACTGAATTTTTCATAACAAATGATTAGCAGGCATGGACCGAAATACATCAATTGAGATAGGTCAAAAAGTATGGCAAAACACATGAGTTCGTGCCATATTTGGCGCTAAATTGTGGAGGCCTATGTCCAGCAGTGGACTGCAATAGGCTGAAATGATGATGATGATGAAAAAGTATTTTATTGAAATAACACGTTATTGGGTAACTTACTTACCGTTACTGGATTGCAATTGACCTATCGAATAAAGCTAAGTAAACAACAAACAGAAAGCTATCACATTCATGATTAGTTGCGTAATTAATTTCATTCCGGGATTGATGCCTCTCTCTGATGACGCGCCGAATTCATCACGTGTGTCCATCGCTTATTCAAACATGAAACGGTTTTACAAATAAAGTTAAATGTACGAACAAAAAACGCGAATAAATTCTTGTTTTGTTATTTACAATGTAATAAACGTCGTCCATCGTACAATAAATGCACGGATTAAAAAGGAATGTTTGCGCTTTGATAGTGTTTCAACTTCCAATATTGCTATGGTAATATGTTTTAATCGTGTTTGCTCGCAAATGAAAAAAAAACTGACTTAATTTTACATAGACACAGTACAATATAAGTAGACAAAAATATTAAATTAAATACGCATTATTAGATATAACTCAAAATGTATCCGTCAGATCTCGATCACATTATTTAAATGAGATCATATGATAAGCACCAGCTATCGATCAAAAAAGAATCATCAAAATCGGTTCACCCGCTGAGAAATTACACACATGAAAAATACACTTGAATTGATGATCACCACCATTTTTGCAGTCGATTAAAATGGTCTAAAATATTCTCATATTTTTAGTTTCAAAATTTCGGAATATATTAGATCGAATGGATGTCTCAAGCAGATGACGTGTTCCAATTTCCAATATTACTATTATGATGAATTAAAACAAAGTTGTTTAAGGTAATTTTGGTACAAAATATTGTCATAGTTTTTGGGATTAATAAAATATAATTAAAAATAGATAAAGTATTAAAAGCCATTTAATAATTTACTTTATTCGAGCTACGTCATCCCTTATACTTGCAAGAGGAAAATTAAAAGATACTGCACTGCAATTAAACCTATATAATTATTGTATAATATACTTTTTTAGCTGTGTAAGAAAGATAATTGGATCTTAAATCCAAGCTTAGAGTTCTTATGGTGCTGACGCTACCTCCATACTAAGTATAACCTTTTCACAAAAAAAAAAATTGTACTCCCATCCTTTCCCTGATTTCAGTTTGCTTTTACCCTTTTTACGCCCATAACCAGGAAAGAGTTTGTGGCTCAAACAAAAAAATGTTACCTATGACCCGAGGTTTAAATTAAAAATAAAGTGATTCTTTTATGAAATAATTCTTACCTTATTTTTATAACCTCCTTTGAATAGTGGTGCGAGTTACCATTACGCTGTCGACTGCGAGTTCCATTGCCACTCAGAACAGGAATTTTTATTTGTAGTTAAATAATATTTGTATTTATAGTTAAATAATTTTGTTGCGAGCAGCAAACGAAAAAAAACCCAACGTCAATTACATTGACTACTTGTACATACAAAATGAGTATACGAAAAATTAGTCAAGTAAATACGGGGGTCGAAAGATTAATTAAAAATTAGTTATCAGGTGTCGATCATATTTAAATGGGACTACAAAACAAGCATCAGCTTTCAATTAAATATAGAATCATCGAAATCGATTCACCCACTAAAAAGTTCTGAGGTAACATACATTGAAAAAAAAATACAATCAAATTGAGACCCTCCTCCTTTTTAGAAGTCAGCCCATCAGTCGGTGTACGACTATATTTTATTATTATATTATTTTTCAACTATAGCAACCCATTTTTAATACAAAAATAAATCACAATATTTGTTTTAAAGTTCCTGAGATTTGAGCTTACGAACAAATAAACTATTCTAATTTTATAACTTAAAAAAATTAAATAACAGTCGAGTTAGTCCTCCCGTGACCATGGTTGCTGTAAAGTATCCGAAACGTCGGGCATCTAAAAAACTTAATAAGCCGCGATTAAATCCGAAAAAGTTGTTTCATTATGAAAATTAAATAAACTTGAACATTCACGTATTATTTCAATAACGTACCTAACCTACATTTTGTGATTGTTTTAAATCAATTTTTACCCAACGTTGCGCAGTAATGAAAAGGATAAAAACTAACGTGCCTCGATTAGATTGGTCTGATTAATAGCTGGCCATAATGACTGAAGCAATCATAGCGTTTGTTCATGTAGTAATAGTGTACCTACTATGTTTAGTGTTCAGTCGTATCGAGCAGCTAAGCGAAGGACAAAGCTATAAAGCGATGTTATAGGAATAAAAATATAAATAAATAACAGTGAATATTATTTCAATAAGAGATACAGGAAATGTTTGTTTAGCTTGGAGGTGGTAGCTTCACCTTAACTATATTGAACTTATTGAAGTGTACCTGAAGCCTACTTAAATAAAGTAATATAAGATTTTGTCTTTTATTCTGAGAAGTAAATCTACTATTATGTAAAGATGATCAAATATAACGTATAGGGTACCGTTACATTATTTTTAACCTAATTTATTTATATAAATTTGTTGTGAATATTAAATGAAACCTTTTTTTAATGGGAAAGACTGATTTTTATCTTGGTTGGTTAATCTTCCAAGCACCCTTTCTTGTCAATCAATAGATCTTGTGATACAAATATTTACAATATATAATGAGTAAACATTCGAAAATTTTATTCTTATAATTAAATATTAATTTCTTAATATGTCAATTTCAACTACAATTATTCTATTTATCTGTTTTAATCGAATGTAATTTTAGAACAAATTACTGTATTAATAGTAAATACACGTTGAAATTAATTTATTTCCCGCCCTCAACGATAAAACGCAGAAAAAATAATTGAAGAAAACGTTATTATGAAGAAAATGTTCTTTTTTTAAAACAGGTTTTTTTTTAAGTTTTATAAAGAACGTAATAATTTATCATTCCTCAAAAATGACTCCAAATAAAATGAAAATATAATAACATAACTTAAATTATGTTGATTGAAACAGTCGAAGTACGGTAGCGTTTTATGAAACATAAATATGGTTTTATTTAAGTCAAGTTTTTGCGCTAATAAAATGTATAATTTAACGTCGAACGTTTAATATCGTAAAATAAATTAAGTAAATATAATTTGAAATCAACGATATAATACTCCTTGAACATGCAACCAATTTCTATTCAAATTTAAAGGTCTTTAATTCAATTATATATAACCGCTTTGCGCGAAAATTTTATGAGGAAATTTAGTTGTTCTATATACAAATGTAATTATAATCTGTTCACTGTAACCCGCGTTTCAGCCGCGTTAATTTATGGAAAAATTGTACTATAATTGGGTTTGCTCGCAAACGAAAAAAAAACCGACTTTAATTACATCGATAAGTAATACAACGTAGGTAAACGAAAAAATAGGCAAGTAAATACACGTTATCAACAATTACTCAAAAAGTCGTAATCAAATCTCAATGAAATTTAAATGGTACATCAGCTTTCGACTAAAATAAATATCATCGAAATTGCTAACCCAGTGAAAAGTTATGCGGTATAATAAATACAACGTAGGTCGACGAAAAAATAGTCAAGTAAATATGCATTTATATCTATAATATAAAAATGAGTCGCTGAATGTGTTGCTAAGCGCAAAACTCGACAACGGTTGGACCGATTTCGCTAATTATTTTTTAAAAATATTCCTTGAAGTGCGAGGATGGTTCTTACGGAGAGAAAAATTAAAAAAAAAAAAAATAAATTTCCTGCAAAAGTCTAAAAACAACACTTTTCTATACTCCCATACAAAAGATTTGTGAAAATAAATAAAAGTCAATTTGAACTTTAATACCATACGATAAAGTTTGTGTTAGGCGATACGAAGTTCGCCGGGTCAGCTAGTTAGATATATAATTCAAAAAGTAATTCATAGATCGCAATTTAAATGGGACCAGATGACACCCCACCTTTCGATTCAAACAAAAATCATCGGTTCAAGTTCTGAACCACACACCAAGTTCTGAGTCAAGATACATTTAAAAAAAAAAAACAATTGAAATTAGAACCTCCTTCTTTTTTGGAAGTCTGTTTAAAATATTATTATGACCTCTCTCGATAAATGGACTAGGGAACACAAAAATAATTTTACAATTCGAACCGGTAGATGAGTGCGTTCAAATAAAAAAACTCTTCGGCTTTGTAATATTAGTAATTATGTGTATACTTTTCCATCAATCAGTATTTTGTAAATGCAATAGAAAAACCGTCAGCGTCGGACCACGTCCTAGTTTTACTAGGCAGTCACAGGACTGTCGATCTGTAGTAATAATGAAAAATCGCCTGTGGTATTATAATAATGCATGCATGATTTACAAAAGGCATAGGCATTTTGAACCCGTGGATGTAAATTTTTAAATAATAATAATAATATTAGTATAGATTACACAATATTAGAAGCAGAGTAAGTAATGCATTGGTAAAAATAGTTGAAGTATTTTGCGCGATGAAAATGTTTTATTTCCTTTATTGTTTTCTAATGTTTACGCGAATTTTACTCATTTAATTTTCATTTCGGGAGGACTGAGGTGTCAGACGTCCTAACGTTACAAAGTTATTCGAAACTACCCGACATACATCAATATTTTATTTAGTCGTATCTACGCAGAATGTGCTAATTGAGTCTTTAATCTGTGGTATATTATGCTTGGTTTTTGATTTAATTATATTAATAATGGGGTCCCAAGCAGGTGGTAATTGCCAGCCATCTTCTCTATTGAAATTGGAATGTTTTTAATTTCAATAGCCTCACGGATCATCCTTGGTTACTGTAAAGTATCCGAAACGTCGGGAATCAAAAGTTAATAATAAACCGCGATAAAATCCGAAAAAAGTGTTTCATTAGATGTTTTATTTCCTGTTTAGCAACAACGCGTATTTTACTTCATAAACAATCATTCAGTTACTATAGAAACAAATAACAATGCTTAGTAATTATAACATTAAGAGGTCATTCTAATTCTTAAAATTATTTTTCATATAAATATATCCAGATAGAGAGAATTCGTAGTAAAGCTCATTTTTACCCATATAGCGTATATGTCTCTTTATCGCGTCTGTAAAGACAATTCTGTTTTAAAATGTAATAATAAGCGATTTTCATGTATTTTTTTTAAATTCCAAGTATATTGGAACTCTATGCACGTAAAGTAGCGTGACGGATCAGTCTTACTTAGAAATGGACTGTTATTTTACAATACTTATTGTATCAGCAGATATATGCAGCGTAGCATCGTGCTACTTTAAGAAAAGCAGCACTACGTGGCAATAAAATGAAAGGATAATACAAAAACCGTGTGGTGTCGCGGGACACCAGATAGGAACGAAGTTCCTTGTTATAAAATATTAATTTCAAGTTATATTCGAGGTATAAAGAGAATAATTATTCGTATATATATTTTTTATTGTGATCTTTTTATCCATAAAAAACGTACAAAATTATCTTAACAACTTTATTTTATTTACAATTATTTATAAAAATACATAATATATATCGAATGACATAATAATAATAGCCAACTGCAATAATAATAACAATCATCACAAACCTATACATTAGACACTGTATAGCCATCATGCATGACCATACATAAGAATCTTAGGCTTTTATTTAACGTTACGGACTTTTTTTACCGGCTAGGGTACCCCCTCGCAACGCCCCACAAGGAACCTCGTTCCAAAAAAAAAAAAACTATATACGAGTATGAAATTCTTTTTAAAATCACATCGTAGAAATAGTGAATGATAAATGATAAAATTTTTATGATAGGAGAAAATCGTGAAACCACTTAACCGCATAAATAAATACCATTATCATAAGGAAATTCAAGCACACCTGTTATAGTGGTAAACTTACGCTTCGAACAAATTTATTCTCGTTCCTGAGCGTCTGGTTTGACATTGGCGATTATGTGCAAACAGAATTTTGTATTAGGCGGAACAATTTTATTGCTATCGCGAGGTTATTGTCTTTTACTGGATATGATTTTAGTAGATTCTTGTGTATGTAATAATATTTTCGACTTTCTTACAATAATAATTTCGTTAGCGTAGTTTGAAACGACTGTATATTATTTGTTTATGTAATATGTGCTAATATATGTAGAAGTCTAGTGTAGACAGGCGTGTGCCGGGTTGTCGCCTACACAGCGGCGGTTTGCGGGTTCGATTCCGCTCGGTATGAATATTTGTGTAAATGTACAAATAATAATAATAATAAGATAAGATTTATTTATTTTCTCACCACAATATTGCTAACAGGACATTAGATAGGTACATAATAACATGAGCACTAATATTGTGGGAGACTGGTGCCTAAGCTAGGCTCGAGGCCTGTGTTTCAGGACACCAGGTCTCCACCCCTTAAAAAAGTACATTTCAATTCTCATCATACGGGCATTAACAATTTTGTTGTAAACAATATTATATGAGATAGTAACTTTATATATCTAAGGTTAGTATATTTTATGTTATTCGTGGTAAGATATGGGTTAGGTGGTGTGTGTGTGTGTGTGTGTGTGTGTGTGTGTGTGTGTGTGTGTGTGTGTGTGTGTGTGTGTGTTGTGTGGGTGTGGGTGCTAGTATGTTAGAAGTACTCTAAGTAAGGGCAGAAAGAATCGCTTCCGTGTCATCATAGTTCAGTTTCTGTAACCAGTCAGTTAATTTCCGTTTACACCTATTTTTAGTGAGGTTGTATATAGGCAGAAATCGATTGATTTTGTTGTACAAAAAGCCACCCAAGCTGCAAAAGAATCGCTTTGAGAACCTTGTGGAAAACTTGCTACACTGTACAGGATTGTACCGCCTTTTGGCGTCTGACACTGACGGGTGATATTCAAGAAGTGTGTGTTGTCTTAGTAGGGTGTCAAGTATAAACAATTGGCGCACCGTTAAGACCTGGCACTCTTTGTATAACAATACAGTGGGGTAACGATACGGTTTAAATAATGATACCTTCAGTATAGCTCTTTGCGCTCTCTCCAGGTCAATCAGTCTGGTTTTCGGTGCACCACCCCAGGACGTGATGCAATAAGTTAGCACCGATTGAGCGAGGGCAAAATAGACAGATTTCAATCGGTTAGCATCCAAGACATTTCTTATTGTTTTAAAGACGTATATAAGTTTTCGTAACCTGTTAATAATCGCATCTATATGTTCGTCAAATCTAAGATTATTATCAATCACTACTCCCAAGTATTTTACAGTCTCTTTTTTTTGTAAGCATGTGCAGTCGCATGTAGCGTTTTGTGGTTCAGAACACGAGTGAACTTGTATGGCGTGAGTAGTAGACTGTGGTACAATGCCTTTAAAGGAGAAAGTGATGTAAGTGGTTTTCGCGCTATTTAAAGTCAATAGGTTTCCTTGTAACCACTTTGAGATAGTATTGAAACCCGACTGAGCATACCTGTATGTTTCGGCCCATGTATCTGCAGTGAATAAGAGAGCAGTGTCGTCGGCAAAGCTGATTATTTTGCAACCAGGGAGGGTGAGCATACTCAGGTCGTTGATGTAAATAAGAAATAGAGTAGGTCCAAGTACGCTACCTTGAGGCGTGCCATAAGTCAATGTACGCTCGCTACTGATGTATTCGTCTATTCTAACTCTCTGGGTACGCTCACTCAAGTAATCTTCAAAAAGGCACAGAGGTACACCTCTAATCCCCAGATTTTCCATTTTCCGGATAAGGAGGGGTACAGAAACCGTGTCAAATGCTTTGGCAATATCCAGGAATATACCCAAGACTTTCCGCCCTCCATCCATCTCTGATACTATAAAGTTGGTAAGTTCATTTACAGCATCAGAAGTGGATCTGCCCGCACGAAAGCCAAACTGCGCAGGTGAGAGAAGATTGTTCTTTTCCAGATAATTAGTAAGCCTGCTATTCATAATCCGCTCCAGTATTTTTGAGAGAGCAGGAAGTACGGCTATTGGCCTATAGTTATTAACACAGCCTCGATCCCCACTCTTATAGATCGGGTGTATGATGGCCTTCTTGAACACCTTAGGAAATTTGCCTGTAGAGAGCGCAAGGTTGCAAATGTATGTTAGAGGTGGTACTATAGTGAGTTCGTGTTTTTTTAATAAGTTGCTGGAAATGTTGTCCCAACCCTTTGCACAGTCACTACGGAGTGCCCTCAACAGCCCAGTGACTTCCTCCTCGTCAGTTGGCAACATGACCATTGATTGCGGGTTTATATTCTTTACCAAGGTGTTAAGTGGTACATTCTGTGAGGTTATATTTTTCTCCGCAAGCTGCTTACCAATGTTAGAGAAAAAATCATTAACAAAGTTTATCGAGAGATTCGGTGTGGCTAGTGTATTCAACAAATTAGTAGATGTATTTTCTTTATGTTTGGTTCTGCCTGATATGTTATTTATCACTGACCATAGTTCTTTTGGGTTTCTGTCTGCTTTGATTACTGCTTGTCTATCATATTCTAATTTAGTATTTTTTAATAGCCTATTACAAAAATTTCTGTACCTAGAAAAAGTGATTCGCAAGATCTCATTACTAGGTGCCTTTTTGAGGTTTTTATGTAAGGCGTCCCTGTGTCTGATACATCGAAGTAGACCAGGAGTAATCCATGGTTTTATGGTTACTTTTCGATTTGGTATTTTAACTGTTTTAGAATTTAAATCAATCAAATTTTTAATTAAATTTATCATCGTCTGAGCGGCATCGTGAGGGTTTTGCGTCTTATACACTTCGCTAAAGTCAAGTTTCATCATGTGAGCATCCAATTGTTCATAATTAACACGGACAACAACTTTTTTTGCTATGGTTTTAGTTACTTTTTTAGCAAGATATAATAAGATTGTGTCATGATCAGTTAAAGCAGAATGTGCGACCAAGGTAGAAGCAGGTAGCCCAGTTTTGAGGATAAAATGATCAAGACAAGCATTTTGTCGAGTGGGTAAGTAATGGGCAGGCAGCAGGCCATGTGATGCTAATAGATTTAAGTACTTATATTTGATTGTATCTCGGCATTGTTGGTGAATGTTAATATTTATATCTCCCGTAATTATAATATTTTTATAATGAGCTATATTTGTTAGTATGTCATTTAAGGAAGATAAAAAGTTGGTAATGTCTCTATAGCTCGGAGGTCGGTATATGACTAGCAGTACTGTACTAGAGTCAATTGTTATTTGAAGACAATTAGCATCCATAAAAGTAGGCTCTGTCACCATGACCCTAAGTGCTTTGTGTGCATAAACCACAACACCCTCGTTTTGTGTACGGTTATTAACCGTCTTAAAACTATTGTAGTTTGCTAACTCAGGAATATTTTGTGTATTAAGCAACCAACATTCAGTTAAGGCGATTATTTCCCAGTCAATTTTTGCCCTAGCCAGTATGGTCATAAAACCTGGCATGTTTTTTGTAATACTTCGTATGTTTTGACTTAGGAATTTCAGTGACTGGGCTGGATTAAAATTTGGTGGGATACAATGGTCCAAGTCACAAGTTGAAGATACAGACACAGAGACAGAGTCTATATTGTTAAGATTATTCTGTATTATATCGAATTTTATTATAGTTAATTATCAATTTACATTTATACAATGTTAATTTACAGAAATTTAATGTCTTTAGCAGAGTCCAACAATAAATGATATTGTTGATTCCAATCACAAACAGTCCCAAACAAGAATCGTCAATTTTTGTAATCAGTAAGAAAAGTTTTGTTTTACTATTCAAGAAAATCATTATTTTTATAATTTGAGGGTAGTATGTGTTTGTTTTTATGAGTATAGATAATATGTACTGTATTGGCTTTTTGTAAAATGTTTGCGGTGTGTATTTGTAGTAATGTAATGTATATAACCCAATGATACAAAATAAATATAATGTATATATTAATGAGTGTATTTTGTAAATAGTTTTATTATACTCGTATTTTTGTTTGTATTTATAGATTAGTTCAATTTTGCTTAAAATATTTAACAATTTGATAAGTATATACAATGCGGGCGAAATTTTAAGATACATAAATGACATGTAATGTAAATATATAATGTATATGATATGTAATGTATGTATTAATGTGTGTATTTTGTAAATAGTTTTATTATACTCGTATTTTTGTTTGTATTTGTAGGTTAGTTCAATATTGCTTAAAATATTTAGGGGTTTAATAAGTACATACAATGCGAGCGAAATTTTAAGATACATGAAGGATACATAATGTATATATATAATGTATATTATATGTAATGTATATTTTACTGTGTGTATTTTGTAAATAGTTTTATTATATTTTTGATTGTACATGTAGGTTAGTACACTATTGCTTAAAATATTTAACAATTTAATAGGTACATAGAACGCATGTGCAATTTTAAAGTACATAAATGATAGTAATATAAACCGGACTAGTCACTTTTGTTTTCGTAGCCGCGAAAGATCTTCTTCAGACTTTATAAGCCGGCCAGGCATTCCATCCTTTTCTCGTACATACACCTTGCCGTTGGCAGTCCAGCATTGCTCATATTCACTGCTTTTAACAAACTCTTTCGCCAGGTAGTGTAACCGTTTCGTCATAGTAGTGAGAACTTCTGAGATATATAGTGGTTGCTTAGGAACTTTTTCATTCACGTGGTTTGAATTAAGGCGGTTTTTCGTATTTTGTTTATTAAAGGATTTAGTTGAGCTTAGGAACTGTTCTTTAAGTTTTGGAGACGCAAATTCAACTATAACTGTACCCAACGAGTCTGTCTTATTCTTTAATCGAAAGATGTTCTGAATCTCACTTCCATTAAGCGGTTGATTGACGATGTTACTAATTTTTTTTACTGAGTTAATAAGCGTTTCTCGAGTTTCTGGTGTTGTGGACGGAAGATTTTTAATCTCTAAGGAAGCCGCTTTAATATGCTTTTCCAAATAGTCAACCTTACCCTCCAGAGCCTTTATAGTTTTTTTGTTGTTGTTGCATTCTTTTTTTAAATTATCTATCTCCAGAAGGGCATCATCGTACTTATCAGAGAGGAATTTAATAGTATTCTGAATTTCAATATTTTGTGTGCGTATTTCAGCGTTTTGAGTCCTTATGATAGCATTTTGAGATCTAATTTCGTCAAGAGCTGAATGTAAGGAATCCATTTTATCATTCTGCTGGTTTTGTTTTGTTACTAGTTGAGAAAACATACCCTTCATCTCATTCATCATTATCTCCATTCGTTCCCAATCATTATCACTACGCTTTCTCTTCCTATGGGTAGTATTTGAAATATCATCATCACCTTTATAGTCCTTGGAAGTATTTGATGTTAAGTTAGGCTCAGAGGCGTAATGAGACGACGCTGGACTATTAGGTGGGGTTCTTTTCATAGAGGAAAGCATTGGATTTATTATCTGGTGATACGGTATTTACTGACAAAAAAATATAGATAGATATGATATGTAAAAATAAGGAGCAAAACAGCTGTACTCACAAGGCCGTATTTAGCAAACGTCGGAGGGAATATTGTTATTTCACTGTCACTGCGCCGCCGCCGCACCGAACGATTCCGAGCAAGGATATCGGAGGCCGTCGGTACGTCCTTGTTGACACGAAGTTTACCGAGCGAAGGCCGGTCGTTGACACCGTTGCAATACACTGCTCGAGTCCGTTGACCGATGACTCATGCGCCTCAAATGTTAATTCAAATGTTTTATAGCCGTTGTTGAATAAAACTGTGATATCTTCTTTGTCAGTTGCTTGATTTAAAAACTGAATAGTTCAACGTGAAGCCCACAAAATAAGCTATCCAACAATGTAATTTAATATTTAAAGGGTCAACTTTTTACAACAATAAGGATTTTTAAAGCAAGACTAAGAATAGTTACGTTAGAACGCCCTGAGTAGTGCGGGGGGAATGAAATATTTCCGGTTTGGGTGTCTGTCTTTGTGGATCTTCCCACCGTGCCTCGGAGAGTAGCTGTATGTCCCGTTTGTTATCATAAATATCTGATAGCGATCGTTACTCATAGTGGGAAAGATATGTGCCAACCAGCAGTGGAGAAGCGTGATGGATTAAGCTCCAATACTTCTCCTACATGGAGAAAGAGGCCTATGCCCAGCAGTGGGATGTACAGGCTGAATTGTGATCGTGATACGGAGTAGTATATGTATTACAAGAAATGTATATGTGTCAAACGGCTGTTGTACAAAAAGGTATTACGTTCACTATCTTTGGATCTCACGCTTTTATGGGTATGGTAACAACATATTTATTTATATCAGTTTTATTGATAGCAACTGAGTCTTCAAATATAGCTTTTTAATGTGCCATTTTTAGTGATAAAAAAATCTTAAAACCTTTTTTATTGAAAGTCTAAAATTAACTTTCATATCATAAATAGTTGAGAAATCGTGAAGCATTACAAACTAACACTTACTTGACAATTAAGTTAAAGTTTAATTTTTCGCGATAAAAATTTATTCTGTATCCTTTTAGAAGGTGAAGTCTATTTTTATACTAACACAGGTCAACAAACAGACTTAATTATTTACGCATAAGTAATATTTGTATGGATGTCTATAAATTATTTTCATAAAAATAAATTGGCATATAGCTAATAATGATAATAATAAAATATCACAGGAGATCTTTTACATTGACTTACCACATGCAATGACACACTATAAAACTAACTGTTATATCAGCCCGACTGGGGAAGTATTTACCCTTACAGAAGATGACAGCTAAGTAACATTGCTTCCAAGTAGCCTCGTGTTCTTATGGTGAGCCAGAGCTCATGGGGTGGATTGGGTTTAAGGTCTATAAGGTATGTGAATCGTTTGTCATTAGTTGAATCGTAGGCTTATTGGCCGACCTAGTTGTATTAAAAAGGCTCAGTTTTAGTTATAATCATCACAGATAAAAATTTATTAAAATCCATATGTATTTCCTATATTGAAACAGTTAGAGCTTAGCAGATTGTGCTATAAAACGTTTATTAAAAGCTCTTTCTGTAAGAAATTTTTACAATCCTTCTTCCAAACTAAATCATCACACTTCACAACAAATCCCCCCCCCCCAAAGTTAAACGCTATATCAAGTCAGTAATCCTATAATTACAAGGTAATACAATATGGAACAAAGCCCACAGATCTCAATTGAACCATCTGAAATAGATTCAGGGTGAAAAAAATAATGCCCGGTCGGTCACGTACAGCGAATAAACAACCTTTAACGTTCTTACGAGCTCTCTTAATGCTTAAACCGTCGCTTAGCGTCGTCCCGGACAGTTTAGTGCGAATTTTTTGCGATCCAGCCCGCTGTTAACTCGAACTAAGAAATTATTATAGCCTATAAATAAAGTCTATTATTGCTTTATTACGTACGACATGTTATGTCTGCATGTGTTATTAACAATTTTGTCTTTAATTTAATCTCAAGATGTTTATCGAAAAAAATATATGTAGCTATACTAGTCGGCTGTTACCTATAACACAAGCATTAAGTTGCTTACTTTAAGGAACAGACGACCGTGTATTGTGTAAATATTTATTTATTTTTATGGTGTGTTAAAATTGTGAACACATGCAGAACTCACATTTCTATTGTTAATTTATTTTTACAGTATAGTCAAGCGCCGTTAGGAGAGCGGTCGTAATCATCATCAGTATTTCTATTTTAAGCAAGATAACGTCTGTCGGGCCCGTTAGTCTATATATATAAATGAATGTCTGTCTGTATGTCCTTTATAGAATCGTAAACTATGTATTTGATCATGTCATGATCTTCAGAAAAGTGTCGTGTATGAGCCCACAAAGGTTTCTGAGTTGGTACGACTAAAAAAAATAAATAAAAAAAGCGTGGCAATGCGCGCAGGGTGCAGCTACTTTATGAATAAATATTGCAATATAAAAAAATAAAATAAAAAAAACAATCAGCAAATAATTTATTCAATAATTTTCATTAAACAAAATTAATATTCATCAGCATCGAATGATGGAACGAAAATTTCGAAACACGAACGTTAAATATTCATAATAGAGTTGCAATTTGACCAAAGAACTTGACATATTTGCCACAACAATCATCAATCAATCCACGCAGGACCGCAATGCCACAAAAAGTGACATGCTGACATTTATTAGGCTACATTCACGTGTAGCCATTGCTCAGGGTCTTTAGCGCTCGGTGACAACAAAACACGTCTTTATGTCGTCATGCGACATAGGGTTATCATTTAAAAAATATTTTATGACTTAGCACCATGCTCAGGAGCATGGCATCTCATTAGCATGGAAGTATTTTGATAATTAATAATTGTGGTTGCTCGCAAACGGAAAAAAATCGACTTCAATTGCATGGACCAGATTTACTTGACTATTTTTTTGGCGGACTACGTTGCATTATACCTCATAACTTTTTAGTATATGTACCGATTTTGATAATTCTAATTTTAATTGAAAGCTGATGCTTGTTTTGTGGTCCCATTTAATTTGATCTAGATTTAATAACGACTTTATGAGTAATCTTTGATAACGTTCATTTACTTGACTTTTTTTTCATCTACCTACGTTATATTACTTTGTCGATGAAATTGAAGTCGCTTTTTTTTTTTTTTGTTTGCGAACAAACACTCTTTACTTTCACGCGTTTGACAGTTCGCAAGAGGAGATAACGTTTGTTGGATAATAAATTATGAATTTCATACAATATGAAAAAAATATGTTAATACTTGTTTGTAACACTCCAGAGAAATAAACTTTATATTTCGTGTTTACGTGTCTCATTTTAAATGAAACTATGTTGCTTATGGGAATAAATGTCAAAACATTGTTCTAAAAGTATATAAATTTATTATAACGTATTCATTGAAACAGTAAAAACAATATGTTCAATAAACGTAACAGTCAACCTTATTAGCGAAGAGTTTCGACCAACACCTTAAGAAACTATCGCATCACTTTTGGATTAACAGTTCCAACGGCCTGCATGGTGAGGGGTTCCGCAGCCTGGAGTCTTGACTTTCGCCGGCCCGGCTCTCGTGCTACCGAAGCACCAGTATTATTTATATTTTTAAGCATTTTTTTTCCTATTATAAATATTTTTGAAAGGTATTAAGTATGATAAATATAGGAATAATAAAGTTATAATTACTTTCACATTTCTGGTTTTTTTTTGTATGTATTTGACAATTCATAATTTATTTATTTTTATGATTATGTGTTTTTGTAGTCTATATTACTGTCCTTATCAAATTATTACTTTTTTTTTGTTTTCTAATTAGTTGTATTGACTAATTATTTATTATTATTTAATTGTATTTTTTTTGTGTAAAAACTGTCTACAATTTCTGTGATGTCCCAAATGAACCTGTTTATTTTTGTGTAGGCTACTACATAATACAAATTAGTTTAAACACATGCATAATGTAGCATACGTATCAATTAAAATAATTACATACACTAAACCCATCTATCACTAACCGTAAATCCATAATGACAGTTAATTTATCAAAATGGATTGCACTTTACTCATATAAACTCAGCCTTACGCCGCATGGCGTTTTGATTCCAACACTCGTGTGGAATCCAATTAAGGCTGGTTTTGTTAGCGTTAGATATCAGATACGATAGTACGGAATTGGTTCTCATTGGGGAGCTTTTAACGCGACAGCAGTATTTGTACGTGATCATCGATTCCATAATGAGTCACTAATTTAAATGGAATTTGTATTAGGGGATTGATTGAATGTATATTCATTTTCGTTTCTTTTTGAGGGTAGTTTGTCAGTAGTCGATGTTGGGTTAATTTTTTGTTGTATTTTTTTAAATTACTTCTTTTATAAATCTCTTTATTTATTTTATCGTTTGTAAATATTGAAGGAGTGTTATAAATTGTTTAAGCGATCTAGAAACTAGATTTTAATAGCTGTTCATGCGGTTTCCTCCGTATAATTTTCGATCCAAATAAAAACTATCCTATGTCTTATTCTAGATATTCAGCTATGTTGTACTGTAGTAGATATAGTTTTATTAAAATCGGTCTAGTAGTTTTACGTGAAAGAGTAACAAACAAACGTACATACATATGTACATAGCCCCTCATAAAATTTCGATTTTATAATATTAGTAGGGGTACCAAGATTAAAAGTATAGCGCTGTGTAATCTTGAAATTTTCGAATAATAATTTTTTTTTAAATTATTAATTTTGTCGTAGTATATTCGATTCATTAAATATCAATATTGCTCTTATCACAGCGGAATCCTTTCCAAGCAAGCACTTGGAAAGTAAATTTTGAATGGAAAGTTAGATCGTGAAATATTATATAATATGTGAATGTAAGTTTGTTTGTTACAATTGCACACGAAAACTACTTAACGGATCATTATGAAACGTTATACACATATTTATAGAGGTATTAAAAGTAACATAGGATACTTTTTACTAAAAATTATATGCGAGTGAAGTCACAGGTAAAGTCTAGTAATGAATATTTTTAGCATTAAATGTAACTGTTATTTCGTGAGTTATAATTATGCTTAAAATAAATTTATTAGAAATTATTTTCTTCGGCCATGTGTTGATTGCTTTTATACTATACAATTTCCAGACAGTGCTCCACTAACCCTTAAATAATTATACACACCTTTACATTATAGGCAACCCAAATATAAACAGTGAGAAAACAAGAAAAAAACCTTATACACGACGCCGCCTATAGGACTAGAACCCTGTGACGGGGCTCTAGTCTGTGCGGAGGTTAGTTTTTATCCTTTTCATTACTGCGCAACGTTGGGTAAAAATTAATTTAAAACAATCACAAAATGTAGGTTAGGTACGTAATTGAAATAATACGTGAATGTTCAAGTTGATTTAATTTTCATTATGGAACAACTTTTTCGGATTTAATCGCGGCTTATTAATTTTTTTAGACGACCGATATTTCGGATATTTTACAGCGACCATGGGCACGGGAGAACGGGGTCACGTGTCGTGCAATAAAATCCGATAAGTTGTTTCATTATAATGTGAAATATATAGTTGATGAGACCACTACACCAACGTATAGTCAAATAATAAATAATAGTCATCGTTAAAAAGCCAACATACATTGTAAACTATTCATAAAACTTGTATCTCTTACACAAGAATTAATTATTACGAAGTTTACAAGAGGAACAGAGTTAATAAGTAATAATATTATTAAACTATTCCATTCGGCATAGTTTTATGTAGCGGTTGGACGCTGGACCGAATTTAATTAACCGTCTGCAGTTGGTAGCTGGCGGACCTACCCGCTGGGACGTGGTAGCTGTGGTCCGAGTTGGAAGGATATAGCGGAAAACTTTCAAAGTCTAATCGTCTTATTGATACTTCTTATAAAGCTACTACTAGTACTAGGTCCAATTTTGTGTATAATATACGTTGTGAAAGTGTGATAAAGTGATTTTGTTTTTACACTAACATTAATAATGATCATTGTATTTCTTTTTCATTTTGTTCAGTCTATAATAATAATAATAATTTACTCTTTATTGTACACATAAAAAGAAGTTTACAATTTATAAAGTTATTTTTAAAGTTATTTCAGAAATTATTGACAATCCAATCAAGACCCTTCATCTTATTATTTATTTTTGTGTTACCCACACATTAGGGAATTCTAAACATTTTTTTTTAATATATCAAATTTCGACCGTTCCAGCGGGGATCGAACCTGCAGCTCCGACTTCTCACTTAGAACCGAATATAAAATTATCATATCAAAAATTTCGATCTAACGGGTACATCGTTGCATAGCTTAATGGGCTAAAACACCGACACGGTCAGTCGGAGATGCAGTTCGATCCCCGCTGGAACGGTCGACTTTTGATATGATATTAAAAATCCTTATGGCCCGGCCCCATATCCACGGCAAGGCGCCGTCACCGTAAAACGGAACGGCGCCGGCATCGTAATTCGGCACGGCGCCGTGGCGTTTTACGGCGACGGCGTCCTGCCGTAGCATGGTGCTACATATTTTCTTTTGAAATAGGTAACCTCCGTCTTGGTTCATTGTATAAATATATGGATTTACCAAAATTTCCTCGTTTCCGTTTCTTTTTAATTTGTCGTCTTAGTAAGAACAGTAGAAAAACCTTTTTTGCGATCCATATCTAGAAAAGCACGCCCGAGCACACAAACTGCGAAATATCAATTGTCAAGTAGCACGCGGCGCGCCTAGTGCGCGCCGTCCACAGCACCGTGCTTCGGCACGACGCCGTGAAAAGTTACGGCACGGCGCCGTGGCGTTTTATTTATTTATTTATTTATTTTATTTTATGTCACTAGGTCGGCAAACAAGCGTACGGCTTACCTGATGGTAAGCGATTACCGTAGCTTATAGACACCTGCAACACCAGAAGCATCGCAAGCGCGTTGCCGACCCAATCCCCAATCCCCAATCCCCCCAGGAGCTCTGGTCACCTTACTCATCAACAGGAACACAATACTGCTTGAAAACAGTATTATTTTGCTGTGATCTTCTGTAAGGTCGAGGTACTACCCCAGTCGGGCTGCAAACGGCGACGGCGTCAAAGAATATGGCCACCCCCTCTCTTCTCGTGGGTCTCGTAAGAGGCGACTAAGGGATAACGCAGTTCCACTACCACCTTGGAACTTAAGAAACCGACCGATGGTGGGATAACCATCCAACTGCTTTGAAATACACAGGCCGAAGATGGGCAGCAGCGTCTTCGGTGCGACAAGATGGTGGTAAGCCAGCCAGCCCTGCGGTCACCAACCCGCCTGCCCAGCTTGGTGACTATGGGCAACACACATGAGTTCACGCCATTTTTTGCGCGAACTTGTAGAGGCCTATGTCCAGCAGTGGACTGTGATAGGCTGAAATGATGAGATATATTCCCAGCAATGAAACTATTATTTGTCATTGGTTAATCTAAAAACTAGTATTATATTAAAACTTAAAAATAGTCGCTTTGAATATTTACTTGAATATCTTTTGGGTCAAGTTTATCTAATATGAAATGATATTAAGATCACTTAACTTGGACCTAACAAAGTCCGAACAATATTCAAGCAGTCACTCTTCCTACATAAGTTATTTCCCCCTCATAGTTTAGTTCCAACTTGGATTGTGGGTCAGCACAGCGTCTTGGGGATAAATATTATAGGGAAAGAGAGATTTTATTGTTTACACCGAATATTGCGTTTACCCTTGAACAATAACAACAATAGAAGGGCTTTTATTGTAAAGCTCATGGGTCATGATAGTATAATCTGTAGGCTTAATTATTTGTATATACATTTTATAAGTAACGCGGATGGTAAGGTAAGGTATAAATAACAATAAGGTATAACTAAAATATATTTAAAGTTTTTAATTTTATAAATAACTTAACGTTTAATATAAAAAAAAAACTGTATGAAAAGTTCCGACGTTTAGAGGGATTTATATTAAAATAACCATATTCTATTTCATCAGTTGACTACGTAAATCCGCAAAAATTTCATTTCGCATACCGTTCATACGAAATTCTAAAAAGGACATTTATATTTAACGTTGTTATTTCATTTTTTGGAGAGACGCCAGGTTACTTAGGCTTAAAATTTAGGTATACCTGATCTCAGTTTGACAGCGATCTAGGGACGCATTAATGCTAAAACTTTATAAAAGGTCGTCGCAAATTATTATATATGAAATAGAGACACTTAAACCATTAAAATAAAAGCTTTTATTAAATTCGCCATACACAGTAACTTAACAGGGAAAAGGCGCAGTACCTAGTAGTTTTCCCTGTTAAGTTACTATTTATGGCAAAAATACTAATGAAAAAAAAACGAATAAATACAGATTTATATAATATAGGAAACTTTAATAGCATTCTATCAAAAAAATTATTAACTAAGAGTTACCTAAAGAGATCAAATATGGCTTTAAATATCCCCCAATAAATTGAATATCGTACCTATTTATACATAAAAAAAAATTAATAAAATAAAAATAAAAAAGCCCTTTATTCCTTGCGAATTTAAGACACAAATATGAAAAAAACAGAACTAATTTTTCATTACAGAACTTAAGTATTATCTAATTTTATTTGGTTTCACAAAACCTAGAAACTGTTTTTTTTTTTTTAATGCATGTACAAATACCAATTGGAATCAAACAAACAAAAATACATAATTCTAATTAAATCAAGTGAAAGGATTAAATTTATACATACCAATAATTGTGTTTTTTGGCAAATGAAAAAACCGACTTCAATTTCATCGACAAGTAATACAACATAGGGTAGACGAAAAAATAGTCAAGTAAATACGCATTATCAATGATTACTCCAAAAGTTGTAATCAGATCTCGATGAAATTTAAATGTGACCACATGATAAACATCGGGTTTCGATTAAATTAAAAATCATCAAAATCGGTACACCCAGTAAAAAGTTATGCGGATTTTCAAGTGTTTCCCATCGATTTCTCTAGGATCCCATCATCAGATTCTGGTTTCTTTATCATGTTACTACACCTGGGATATCTACTTTCCAACAAAAAGAATTATTAAAATCGGTTCATAAACGACGAAGTTATCCCCGAACATACATAAAAAATAACCTCCTCCTTTTTTGAAGTCGGCTAAAAAATTAAATTACAATACATTAATATTTTATTTACAAAATTTATTGTGCAATAACTATGTTTTCTCATTCGAGAAAAAAAAAAAATACATCACTCTACGTAACGAGACACGTATCCTTTTACGATCGTAAAAATTGCGCATGTTACACATTTTGTAAGAAACATTAGGTCGTAATAATAAACATATAACATCAAACATAAGAAAAGCGGTAGTGAAAAGTGTCTAATACCTTCATATTGTTGGCAATCCGAGCTAGAGGTATACTGGAAAATAAATGTTTGCGTAAGTCTCGCTACGAAATCAGTACATTTCTATTCAAATGATTATTGTGGAGCCCGCGATTACATTTATTTTTGCCATTCGACTATCGTTTGTTAGGGCACTTGGTAGCCACGGGTGGACTCCGCATAATACAGCAGTGACGTTAAAATGAATCGCGTGACATTTGGACGTTGTTGTTCTTCGCAAAATGTTTAACTTTTAATTTTGTTTTTAGTCTTATCTTGTTTCTTTTGCTTGTTTTAATGGAAATAGACTAAGCGCGACATCTAGTGACTCATTTAAATTGGAAATTATTGTTGTGTCCATTTTTTTATAAATTTATTTCTCTCTAGAGACAGTTACACATTTATCGGATTTTTACACATTATCAAAATAATTATTGATTCGCTTCCAATATTTGTATCTTAGTTTTTCATATCGTCTTTTTCCTTTGGGATCGATCACAACAACATCGAAATGTAAATGATAATAATATTTTCAAAACACTATCGGTAAAATACATACTAAACGTTATGTTTGGCGGTAGCGGTTCGGGTTCAATTCCCGTACATGGCAGATATATGTATTGGTCATACAGATGTTTGTCATGATCTGGGCGCTTGTGCTTGTGTTTTGGTGTGTTTCCGGACACAGGAGCATATCCCAAATGAGGCCGTTGAGTGTGAGTCCTTTATTATTACTAAACAAAGATTCGGTGTATAAAATTTTGAAATAAATTAAAGTTAATATAATATTAACTTAGGGACAGCAGGAAACATCCTGCGCAAAATCTGGAGCAGCCCGACAGGGGATGTACCTAGACCTTACAGATGATCACAATTAATAATATTGCTTTGGAGAAGTGTTGTGTTTTTGTGGTAAGTAACTTGACCAGAGCTTGGGGGGGGGGGGATTAAGGTCGCCGACGAGCTTGCGATGCTTCTGGTGTCCGGTGTCTATAGGTGGTACGGTAACCGCTTATAATTAGACTAGCTGTGCCCGCGGCTTCGCCCGCGTTGAAATCAGTGTGTCACAAAGTTTTCCCGGTAAACTTCCAGTGAAACTATTATCAAAATTGGCTTAGCCATTCCATAAACCTTCCTCTTGAAGCCCTCTCTCCATTGGTGAAACCGCATGTAAATCTGTTCAGTAGATTTTGAGGGAATCGATCACATACACTTTTGGGGACATTGTTTTATAATACACTAACTGTTGCCCGCGACTACCTCCGTGTGGTTATGAAGATATACATTACTATTAAGATGTTTAATGCAAATTATTTTTTTATTTCAGTCACTTGAAATGCTTATAACACTGGGTAACTTTTTAAAAGCCACAATTTAGTATAATTTAATAGTTATATTTATAAAACCTCTCTATACACCACATTTTTAGTTTTATTATCAGGCTGCAGTATAAATAACCTATCAGGCGAACTTATAACTGCTGTATATGTTTCATACAAACTATCAACCCCAATTAAACCCCCTTAGCGGTGGAATATCACAAAATTCGTTCTTAGCGGAAGTTTACTAACTATAATCTACCTCCCTGCCAAATTTTATGTTTGTCCAACCTGGATGGCTACACCATCCAGCGGTATTTGAGTTCTCGTGATGAGTGAGTTAGTGACCTTTCTCTTTTATATATATTATAGATTACGTTGCATTATTTGGATACCTCCTCACCATCTATAGAGCATTTATTTTAAATTTAAAGTCTCTTACTTCAAAAACATAAGACTTTCATACAAACTTCCAACCCCCGTTTTATCACCTTAGGGGTCGATTTTCGTAAAATAAGCTCTTATCGGACGTTTACGCCCTATAAGGAACCTACCTGCCAAATTTCAAATTTGTTGCTGTTATAGTTTCGGAGAATTGTGATGAGGGAGTCAACTTACCATCCCCCGTTTTAACCCCAAAAGGGAGTTGATTTCTAAAGATACATTATTTGTACACCTTCTCAGCATCTAAAGAGCATACATTTTAAATTTCAACTCTCTTACTTCAAAAACATAGGACTTTCATACAAACTTCCAACCCCCGTTTTACCCCCTTAGGGGTCGATTTTCGTGAAACCCGTTCTTAGCGAATGTCTACGCCCTATAAGAAGCCTTCCTGCCAAATTTCAAGCTTGTAGGTGTTATAGTTTTGGAGATTTTGTGATGAGTGAGTCAACCTACCACCCCCCGTTTTAACTCCAAAAGGGACTTGATTTTTAATGATACATTACTTGGACACCTTTTCATCATCTATAGAGCATACATTAGAAATTTCAAGTCTCTTACTTCAAAAACATAGGACTTTCATACAAACTTGCAACCCCTGTTTCACCCCCTTAGGGGTCGAGTTTCGTAAAATCCGTTCTTAGCGGATGTTTACGTCTTATAAGGAGCCTACCTACCAAATTTCAAGTTTGTAGGTGTTATAGTTTCGGAGATTTCGTGATGAGTGAGTGACCTTTCGCTTTTATATATATTATAGATTATAGATAAGCGCATTGCAAGCGCAAGCGCAAGCATTTTTGCGGACCTAGTTGTTTAAAAAAAAAGATACATCTAATATTCACGTCATATTTTCCGTGTTAGTCAAAATGAAGCCGTGTCTATTCAAAACTTAATTTTTGCTTAAAATTTATAATACGTGTGATGCGTACAGAGTGAGCATAACCTTCAGAGGTCAGCTGAGTTGAAACCCAGTAAATACATTGATAATATAAACTCTATTACTATAAACTATAAACTCTATTCATTATGAATGAAAAAAAAATAAACTCTATACGTAACTATAATGAAAAAGATAGCTGTGTTTGCTCACAAACGAAAAAACCTTCATTAATTTACATCGACAAGTAATAAATACAACGTGGGAAGTCGAAAAATTATCTAATAAATACGCATAAATATAGATAAGTTAAAAATTACTGGTTTAAACTCAACCTAATTTAAATAGGACCACATGAAAAGAACCAGCTTATGGATTAAAAAAAGAATTATTAAAATCGCTACACCCAGTAAAAAGTTACGTTGTAGCACTCATAAAAAGCAGTCGAAATGAGAACATCCTCCTTTATTTTTGAAGTCAGTTAAAACACGAATGAAACAGAAATATAAAAAAGGGAAAGTATTAGTTGACTACAATTTATTTACAGACAGAACAAATATATATTAAACTAGATGTGCCCGCGACTTCGTCTGCGTGGAATTTAGAAAAAAAATTGTTATAAAATGAGAGTTAGGAAAGAGAGTTATAAAATAAATAAGTTGCTAAATTAAAAGTAGTCTAATTTACTCATTATTATATCAGCTATCTGCCAGTAAAAGTCCCGTCAAAATCGGTCCAGCCATTTTAAAGATTAGCCGGAACAAATAAACAAACAGACTGACAGATAAAAAAAATTAAAAATGTTCTTTTGGTATATGTACCGTGTATCCATATGCATTTAGTAAAAAGCGATTAATTTAATATTACACACAGACACTCCAAATTTATTTATTTGTATAGATTATTATCTTTGCAAGGAATTTTTTAGTAATTGATACTATTATGTACCTTCTTGTCCTCGAATCGTAGTTATTGATATTAAAATAAAGAAAACGAAGTAATTGGTATCTTGTGTGTTTTATAAAACAGTGTACAAACCCTCGGTTTTGTTCGTTATTAGTGTTGGTAAAAAATCCTTTTTAAAATTTTTAAGAATTTTATGAATATCAAAATATATAGTAAAAATTATTTCTTACTTATGAATCCTTCAAAATTCAGTTTAACGGTCTCTTCTTTCAAATTTTGTTTGGAATTCTTAAACTATTCTAGTAGAGAACTTTATAATAGGTTAATTGGTTACTAAGAGTACACTCACGGTGCTTGCTTCGTAGTCATAGTTGTAGTTTGTAGTCGTATGATTCATACATAATTATTTTCTTGATAGCCATATAGGAAGTCTTCGGAATAGATAAAAAAAGTTAAGTTAAGTAAGTAAAGGGCCACCTGTATTAGACGATCACTATAAAAAAATCACATACCACAGACATAAAAAGCCCTAAATAATACCAAGCATATTTTATTTTTCCATTTCGTACTATGGAGATGTTTTAAAGATCAATAAATAAATTACTTAATTGGTAACATTATTGTGTTGTTGCGTGCTCGTAATATCACCTTTAATGTAGCACTTTGAATATATTTCACGTTGCAATTATCTTTATAAATAGTAAACGAAATATGGAAACATTGACGTTTTTGTTTATACTAGTCGTCGCCAAGTGGTCGAAATTTGACCATAATCAATTTAAAATATAACTTTGAACACTATTAAGGTTCTGTTGTCAAAGACTATAATAATAAACAAAAGAGTATGCTATATGCGTATGTGTGTCAAATACATGGTAGTGTGTGCAATGTTTTTTATTTATTGATTTGATGTATTTATAATGCATAATTTGAAAAAAAAAACTATTAGCATTCTGCACTCTTTCTCAATATAAACTATAAGTGTGCAGAATTGCATACTCCTCCGTCCGCGCAATTATCATAAAAAGGGGCACAAACGTTTTCAAATTACGTATTAATATACATATATAGATAACATTGTAATGTAAAATTGTTTATTTGTTTGTTAACTCCAGTCTAATGATCATATTGATCCTTCTAAATCAAAAATAATTTTATTTAAATAGGCTTCAAAAGCCGCATCGGATCGTAATCTTAAAAGTTACATTTTGTTGTTAATAATACCACCATCTCGGATTGTAGATTCTGCAGAGAATAATCGGCAAGAAACTCCGCAGTTACTCGTATAAAAAATAAACTGTGTTATAATATCACACACACACACACACACACACACACACACACACACACACACACCACTAACTAGTGCTACTGAAAGAGTGGTACGAAATACTACGAGTAATACATATGTAGCTGCCTAAGTTTGCAAGGTTAAGGTCAAGTAGTACTATGGTAATCTGAAATGAGTAAATGAAGTGAATAATAGAAATAAGTGTGGGGTACTATGAATATTGTCTGAATTTGGAAAAGAAGACGTAAAAATATATTGGATATTTAAAAATTACAAAAGTAAGATATTTTTTAATATCATATCAAAAATCGACCGTTTTCCGACCGCTTCGAAACGAATATAAAATCATCATATCAAAATTTTCGATCTAGCGGGTACGTCGTTCCATAGCTTAATTGGCTATAGCACCGACACGGTCAGTCGGAGATGCGGGTTCGATCCCCGCTGGAATGGTCGATTTTTGATTTGATATTAAAAAATGTGTAGAATTCCCTAATGTGTGGGTAACACAAAAATAAAATCGCACGAACTAAGAAATATTAGAACTAAGAAATATTTGTTTCATTAAATGTTTAACTTTCACTAAATGTAAACATATTTTAATCTTACTTTTGAGTAAGGTTCATTACAAGGATCATTAAATCCTCCATGGTCATTACCATGTCACATAATTATGACAATGTCACAAAAAAGTCTCAAAAAACCATTCCAAGCAATAAAAAAGCGGAGGCTAATGAATGTTGTTTTTTTTTTCGTTTTTTATTTAAAACGCTTTTTATTATACATCAGTAAAATATTCTTCAAAAATATGTTGTTTAACTCGATACACCTGTTTTCAAAACGAATTGTCATTAAAACGAGAACGAAATGTTATCTCGCTGTGAATAATACGACGTACAGAATTGGTACAATTACTGCCTTTCGTCGCGTGTTTACGATTCCAACTGTAGTTATGGCGATATTCGTTCGACGGTTGTGAAATCCCTTTTAATGTTAATGAACTATTATAATTGTGAATATTTTTTACACGTTTACTTTCTTACAGTTAAAATTTTACATGAAAAATTAAATTGTAATCGTAAACAGTGAAATTGCATTTTGTATATATAGTATGAAAAACAAAAACAACGCACGAGTTCACGCCATTTTTGGCGCGAACCTGTGGAGGCCTATGACCAGCTGTGGACTGCGATAGGCTCAAGTGATGATGGTGATGATGGTGATATATAGTAATATTAGTGTTTGTTTGGTTTGCTCCATTTTAACCGACTTGCAAAAAAAGAGGAGTTTTTAAATTTATCTCTAATTTTTACTTGTTTTATCTAAAAACTTTTTACTTGGTGTATTAAATTTGATATATTAATTCTTTTTTATTTGAAAGCTAGTAATTTCTATAGTTACATTAAAATTTAAGCGAGGTCTGACGAGTAGTTTTTTAACTATCCCAAAGCATTTTCTGTAGAAATGACTTGATTTGATTCATAGGTTGTATCACATACAATGTAATATCAAATATTCATCCAGCCAGTATCATCCCACTGCTGGGCATAATGGGCTTAACGTGCTCTCCACAGCTCGGTGGGAGACTCACAAGGAAGGACATTCAAACCAAGAAGTACGATACGGCATGATTCAGAGTATAACATCCCACTGCTGGGCATGGCCTCGTTCTCCACGTAGGAGAAGGATTGGAGCTTAATCCACCACGCTACTCCACTGCGGGTTGGCAGATATGTTCCCTACTATGAGTAACGCTTACAATCAGGTATTTATGAAAACCGGGACCAACGACTCAACGTGCCCCGCAAAGACAGATATTCAAATTGGAAAGGAATATTTGCACAATTACAAATATCTATCCCGAGCAGGATTCAAACCCACAAACAGTCGGTGTTTTAGGCGATTACTCGCACCACTACACCAGAGCGGTTGTTTATATTATTATGAAATATAAATAAATTAATAAATTTATAAGATTGCTCCAAAATTAAGAAAACAGTTCAACCACTAGGCGTCACCAATTAACTGCTTATCGTTATTAGATTGTCATAATTTCGGTCTGAGTTATTAATTTAAATTCAGAGCAAATTTATTATTGTTACATAAAGTCGCATAAATCCTTTTTCAACACCATTTAAAGAAAAAGAAAAAAAAAACGTTTATTGTCACTTTACTTCACTACTATGACTTACTGTGAGTAGACTTTTCCCGCCCGAGGAATTAGCGCATTTTTAACGTTTTACGAGAACTGCAGACGCTGTACAAGGGGATAGTCACCTGATACCTCTTTGAAGGCGACTTTTAATGCGTTACAATGGAATGTCACTACTCTATAAGAAAGTTTCAAGTAATATTTGACGTAGTATTTTGTCATTTGTTACTAAGTTGTAATGTCAATATTTTTAATAACATAATGTAACTCAAATAGGGAATATGATACAGTCGATGAATATCAATATAATAATTTTCGAAAAATATACATTAGTTTTTTGTTTGTTAATGATTTATTATTTCACAATTTAAAAACGATTTAAGCGTTTCTCAAAATAAAAATAAGGTAAGTTAATTAACTCAATAACAAACATATCCACCCATGATTAGTAACCATATCACCCTACGCAATTCTTACATCTGGTTACTCTTTTTTTATTAATTGTTTTTGTTTCACATTTACAATACATACTTACATATGGGTCTAACCACTGTGCTTCGAAGAGCACAGTAAGCTGACGATTGTTCTTTATATGAACTAGGTATATCTGCGAATCTTTAGTAGAACAGCTCCGATCATTATCATATATAGAGAAAGAGCCCTATGCCCAGCAGGGCAGCATATTCAAAACTGAATCAGCCAAAAAAAAAACTAAAATAAAGTAACGTTTCGCACTGCATCTCGACTGCTGTATAATTTTCCTACATAATTATCTTTGTACTAGTGTTTATATATTGTCAACTTGCAAACAAAAAGTAAATTGCATATATAAAAATTAAAAGCACGTGAATATTGAATTGATTAGATGTCCTCCCGATAAAACGCACAGAGACCGTAACGAACAGCCTTTATTCAACAAGTACGAGAAGTATTCAAAGTACGAGACTCCGGCTTGCGGCTGTCACCTGACAAGTTCTTTATAAGCGTGTCTTTCATAATTTCCTTTCTTCCCCTATCCCGCTCGCTTCCAAGATATTACCTTTTATCTATTTGCAGAATTAAAAGCTGCATTATAAAGAACCTTTTACTAACAGACTACATTATCTCGAGATAATTGATAGTGACGTGAGCTCTTTACAATGCAACAAAAGATATCATGTGGAGTACTCGGGGTGTTTTAAACAAAAAATTTTAGTTAAAAAAAGACAGATGATAGAATAAATAAAAGAATTATGACAGAACATTCTTTAATACAAAGTAGCGTGCTTTTTTAAGTTAAAATCTTATTTAAGATGTATAATTTAAGAGAATCCTTGTAAAATATTGATGAATGAAGGGGATGTCTAAAAGGCATTTTAATTAATATTGTGTGCACCTGAGAACAGAAAAATTATAGAAATTACATCTTGAAATAAGTTATTTTAAAAAAAAAGATATTTTGAAATAAAAATTATTACTTATATTTGAAATCTAAATGATTTTTAAAAGTTTCTTAAAATATGTATTGGTATTATATTTAGACTTATTTATTTTAAGAACAAAATATCTGTCGTGAATAATTGAAGAAAAATGTATTTTTACAAGTGTTATTAACCTTGTCGCTTTCAAATATACATGTAGGATTCACGCTGCCCACTATTGTCAGTTGATGTAAAATATACGTTGACATTTTGAAAAATCTATAAATATCGGAATGATTTTAAATAATTATCAGTCAATATCGAGTTTTAATTCCCTTCACTACACCTAGTACTGCTGCAACCCTACTATTACGATGTTAACAGGATGAATGACCTTACATATGAATATAATCAATAATAATATATTTAAATACGGTCACTTAGTTTAATGGATTAAATGTAGGCGATATTAAGCTGAGTTTAAGATGACTAAGGGTTCCACTGCTGAGCAAAGAGTTGCTCACATACATAATACATAAAAGATGAGTTGGTGTTTAATTCGTCCCCCTGCTTCACTTGAGTTTGGTATATAATTTTCCTATTTGGAATCATAATGGTTGTTACCACAACCTTCAAACAATTCTTGAATTATATCTAAAGGAAGATAGTTTAATCTGTAATTATAATGTAATCGCTCGATAAAGTGACTAATTTTAGACTCCATTTACATGAAGATAATAAATCGTATTTTAAGATACACAAGCTGATACTCGCAACTTCGTCTGCTTTGCTTATTTTTGTATAGCTGTGTCTGTTGAAAACGAATCTTTCGTACTATTTTACGATAGTACCAACAATATTTATAGAATTACAACTTTATTTTTAGAGTTATACTTAATTTCTAAACAAGATGGAAACTTTCACTAGATTTAAGGTAAGGAACAAACATACAGGTATTTAGACTGTCTAACAAAATTGCAGATAATAAGTATTTTGTTTTCTAGTGATATTAAAAAGAAACACCGATAGTTAGTTTCTATTTTATATTAAAAACAATCTGTCAACATTGTTGCATTTCGGACAGAACTTATACATGTCACATTCACAGTAATTTTTATTCTGTGTTATGTATCAACTTCGAAAAGGCATATTCCAATTATATTCGCAGTCTACATTGTCAATGATTGTCGTTACGATTAATTAATCTGTTTATTAACTCTGTCACAAGGAGCTCATTTGTTCTGTCTGGACAAAAGGTATTTCATTACGCTGTATTCGAGTTTATTTCTGCCTTTGAAATGTCAAGTGACAACATTCGTTGGAGAACCTCTTTTTAAAAAATTATATAATATGTTATAGCATATGATTACATGTTGGCATATTGGTCACAACTTTGGATATCAATTAGCGGATCCATGTGAAAAATGTTTGCTCAGGCTTAAGAGATATGATAACACATTTTTTTGGAAATGTAGATTTTTTTTAAATATTTGTATTTAATTTAATTTCATGACAAATATTTGTACGATCCGTATATATGTTAGTTGTGGTTTGGTTGTTTGCGTTTGTATAGCGTATTTTGTGTATATTTCTGAACCGCGGTATTCTTTTTAATTTTGTGTTCTGAAGTCATAAGCAACTGTGGATCATTTAATACAAAGCGTTTCTTATTTATATCTTAGTTATTGACTTTCAATAGTAAAAAAGAGATTTTATCCAATTATCATTTAATAATTTATCAACAAACGTATAACAATGTACTCGTATTTTTTAAATCAATCTTCGTTATCATTACGTGAGAAACGTTTCTGAGTTTAGGTTCTAATGTACACAAATCCAAAAAGCTAAGATACGACGAGAGAAGTAAATATTGACTTGTAATTTCACCTACATTATGTTATACGTTGTAAATTCAAACCTTTTCAACATTTGTCGTATTTATTTATCACAGTAATTTTCATATTTCTTGTCACTTACAAATGGTAATGGGTTTGAAAAAAAAGAAATATATTAAAAGAACAATAATTTATTTCTTAAATTAGAATAGTAAATCTCTACATCGATTCTCGATCGAATTCTGCTTTAGTGAAAAAAATTAACGAGTGTGCCGTGAGACCACACGACTGAAGTAAAACTAACGAAATGTAACTCTACTCTACTCTCTCTCCGTCTATTTTTACTAACTTATATCTTCCTCTCAACTTCCGTTCGCCTTGCCCGATCACACTTTTGGTAACGCTCTTGTCATGTATTCACCAACTTACTCCTTAAGTCAAGCGTGTGTAGTTTTCAAATCAAAAATAAAATAAACAAGTTATTATTTATGTGTAACCTACATTACCCTAGAAAGATTAATATATAACTATTATATTATGTTCTTATTTCAACATGTCTCTTCTCATTTCCCAATTGAGTTACAAAATTATGTTAAAGAAAATACATCTAACCTTTTAAATAGAGGGATGTCAAGCAAAATAGAGATTACGAGTGACACAAAAATGAATGTCGCTTTGCTAATTGTTTTGAGACCAAGGGACGCGGTCACTGCTGGAGCGAGAAATTGTATTAGGCTGCTATAACAACTCCGGGCTGAAAATTAAAGCATCGTAAACATTACTCGCTAAATTGGACCTTATTTTTAAGTCGATCGAGTTCGTTCTCGCTTAACATTTTCAAGGCTGTGAATTAGTGCAAAAACAGGCACTAGTTACAAGCTTCGTGACTAATTGCATTATAGTAATGTGGTAATTATGAAAGTACCTATAAAAGCGTGTTCGTGATGCTTTGACATATACGACTAAAATGTAAATAACAATTGTATGTAACTAAATATTTTTACATTTTTTTATACTACATCAGTCAGGAACTGTATTTACTTTTACTCATTCATTATAGTTAATATTTTATGTATGTGTTTGCTATCTAATTGACATCAGAGCAGTTAGTGTGTAAAATCCTAGAAACTGCATTTTTTATTCTAATTTTTTTCAGCAATTAGATTTTAATTTACAGCTAGTAAAGCTGAGTCCCGCCTTTTTACACGCATAAATTCGAGAAAAAAAAAACAAAAAAAAAAACTTCAAACTTCCTTCGAAATTGAGCTATTTTAACCAGCAATTCTGAGATTAGCGCGTTTGAACAAACAAATTTTTAAGATTTATAGTATTAGTATAGATAAATAATAAATAGTACTTGTCATTATTAATTAGGTATCAGTCAGTTAGTCAGTTCAGCCTGTTACAGTAATTATTAATAATAATTATTATTAACTAACTAATTAGGTATTCCTAAGAGATTATTTTTCTTATCAAGTTAACGAAATTACTCTGAAGCCATATAAAAAAATGTATATTCATTTTTGTAATATGAACGTTAAAATAATTTTGACTGAATTTTAGTATTGAGTTTGGTGATGATTTTAATTTTAGGTATGATTGAATTTTAGTATATAGATTTTGATTTTGATTTTAGTGTTGTTTGATTGTATTTTGATTTGATAAATTTATATTATCACATTGAACTTGTGTCATTGTTGTTGTCATGTTCATTGTATCATATTGAAACTAACATAGTTTAAGAAAAAAAAATTGAACTAACAAAAATATGGACATATGTCTGAAATAAATTATTATAATAATAATTATCATTATTATTAAAATAACGTTTAACGTCAACGAAATCCTTTTCGAATATTTTTAATTCAAGCTTACGTACTTAGCTGAGGTATTCCTTTGTTTTAAAATAGCCCTCTCGACGTTCTCTTGGGTGGCACGTTTGCGAAACATCTATTTTGACTCTTAAAATATATCGATATAAACTTGTAAATTTTCGTGTTTTCTATCACTATTGAATTAAATATTTTAATAATATTTTTTTGGCCGAAGCTAATCTAAAATGTTTTTCAAATTGTGACAAAAATACCTTATTAAGAAAAGACTATCCACGAATGTCGGTAAAGTCGATTAAAACCCCAATATGTGAGTGTATAATGAAAATAATATTAATTAAATTATTCTGACCAATGAGAAATATTTTTACACAATCTAAAAAAATAGAAGTATAACATTCCCTTTATTATAAAAATATTTATATTTTTTTATATAAAAAAATAAATTAATTAAGTTGATATGAATTACAGGTACTTATATATATGTATATATATATATAAATCTCTGAAACATATTACAATAAATAAATATAAAAATAAAGCAAGTTACATATAAAAGATAGATTAGATTAAAATTCTAGACACGCTAGTTCCCTGAGAAAATAATCCCCTCATAATAAAATCGACGATCCAAATAATAACTCAGCGTTAGACAAACACCAGTAAGCATAGCGGGTCCAAATGAATTTTCGAATTTCCCTTTATTTTCCCAAAGGCTTTAGTTTTATTGTTTTTACTTGGCATTGAGCCAAATGGCTTTACTATTCCTTAGATTGATGTTTTAATACAAGAAAACTTAGTGAAAGATGTTAATGTCTGTGTCTCAAGAGTGAAGCTCATTGATTTAGTTATAAATCTAATATTTAGAAGTATATTTTGAAACGTGTATATATTGTTGATTTATTTAAAACGATTTTTTGCATATTCATAACATATAACTTTGAAAAAAATATACAGGCAATTTTGAAAGTTATTACTGGAACTATTAAAAGTCTAGATCAAATAATGCTACTAGTATATATAATCTTCTCGTTGACTTAGTCAGTGAGAAGTCAGCTCTTGACCAACGACGAAAACGATGATCCAACCCATGACTACCATGGATGAAACTTCGTAGTAACTTCGAGTTAAAAGAAAAAGTAACACACCATATATTACCACAATAAGCCCAGCAAGACATAGTTAAAAATAATACGTGAAAAACTTAAGATACACCAGCATGATTACTCTACTAATATTAAAGTGTTTACTAGCCCTGTTCTAAGGTAAGGTCAAATTTTAAGAATTTTCGCTTATAAATATGAATTAATTTTTGTCTTTACGTCTGTAGAAAATAATACTTTGGACTTGAGACGTAAATTTATCCTCAGCAACATTTAAAAGAAAAATAATCGCAAAAGGAGAGCTTTAGTTGAGTAAATTTGTTCTTATTACAATTTTAGTGTAGTACAAAGAGGCTTCACTCGAAGCAGGATTTCAGTAAAATGACGAGTAATTGAATATGATACAGTAACATGATGAGATATTAATACAAATTAGCTTATATACCTAATAAACGTTCTCTTGCGAATAGTCAAATGATGGAATCCTTGAAATCCTTCTAAAAATTTTGAAAAATATTCTTAGAAATTTTCGAAACGTTCTTCTAAGAATATTTTCCAAACGTGTTCGTTTTACTCTTAGTAACATATTCATTTGTATTGGCCATACAGATGTTTGCCGTGATCGTTCGATCGATATCGTTATATAAACTCAGTCTATAATTTACATTATTTAATATTACGTATCATTCAATAAAAACATTGATGATATCGCTTTTATGTTTATTACCGTCAATAAAACAACCATAAAGATAAATCGTACTGCCGAAGAAATAATATTGTTTAGCTATTTATTTCGTTATATGTAAAAGTATGTGAAAAACAAATTTATTATGTTTCGTAAGAGGCCGACTCTACCAGCTGATTATCTTTGAATACAACATGTATATAAGATCGTTATTTTAGTATGCGATATAAAAAAAAAAACGACTTTGCTTTAGGCCACACGACTGAAGTAAAACTTCTTTATCTTCGTCTAACTAATATCTCACTTTCAACTTGCGTTCGCCTTGCCCACACACTTTTCATAACGCTCTTGTCACGCATTCACCAGCTTACTCTCCAAGTCAAGCGTGCGTAAAGGAATTATTCTTTAAAATATCAAAATTGATGTTGCTACTATATCTATCATTTGTCACCAAGACTAAACTTTGGCTAGGACAGATGAAATTTGACGTCATTAGTGCCATTGAAAAGGAGTGAATTATGTCTATTTATTAGATTTATCAGTGATTGTTACATCAATACAAAAAAAAATATACAACTTTTACAGCTTACACTAATAGATCGGTAAATATCGCAAGCAAAAAAAAGAGTTATGTGGAATCTTTTTTATTTCGAAATTAGAATTCAGAATGTTTTAAAGCATGTACACAGAGTGCAATACCTAGTTTTTTTTTTAAATATTTGGTACAGTAGATACTGTTTGGAGATGAGGGAGATGATTCATTTGCCAGCATTCCGAATTTTTATCAGGGTTTGGTAATTATTCTAGTGTGGAACTGACAGATTACTAATTTTTATACAGCTGTCGATGATCTTATTGACGAGAGTGATTTTTTTTTTCACCAAGGAGAATAAATATAATCATCTGGTACTTGTAACAACAAACAGAAAAGGAATGTTAACGTGTCTGAGAAGTTCCTCGGGGATAAACACTTAAATCGTAGAGGAATATTTGAGCAATTAAAAATGTTTCGTTATAGTAATAAACTCGTGAGTATTAGTTGTTTGAATGAGAAATGTTTTCGTTTCCTTGCAATAAAGTCTAGATATTTCTAGCTGTGAGACTTATCGACTCCAAGTAGCGTCAAAACAGAGAAAATAGATAAAACAATTAAGTTTATAGGCCCTTTACTTAGTCAATAAGGCAAAAAGCATAGAAATGTCTAACAAAATGTAAAGAAAACGCAACTTGATTTAAAAATGGAATTTGACGTTTATTGATCAAGTTAATCCTGCTAGTTCTTTTTTTTTCTAACATTCACACATCGTCTGTTCCTATGTTAAGCAACTTAATGCTTGACCGACTGTTATTACTATATTTTATTTTTATTTTGACTTTATAAATTATACATAGAAATAATACAAATATAAATATAATAGTTGTCGACATATTTATAGTCTAGGACCAATCTCACTTTGTTATCGAAATACGTATATGTCAGCATTACATATAATTTCAGAACTCACCTCTAATACAGGAGTATTAAGGAGGGTTTATCTCAGCTGGTGAAGTAGTATCACCGCGTTACATACTTCGGTAGATAAAGTGATGCGTAAGTTTGTTTCAACGGTAGGTGCCGAAGTTGTAATGAATAGGTAAACTTTTCTCTTCCAAAACACATTTGCTCAATCTTATGTTCAGGTGGGAAAAATTACATGTTTACGTTGTTTTTAGATACTTTTTTTTTTTTCGTGAACTTCTTAAATACCTACAAGGGTAATAAAGTAGAGTAATAAAGGAAAGTGTGTTCTTTTTTTTCTATTTAATAGTTTATTAATTACTTGTCTCGGGTTCTGTGCTTTAGAACTTCAAAAACAATAGTGTATTGAGTTACTTGAAAAATATTTTAGAACGTAAGGTTTCTAAGGTCGATACTTTGTGCCTAATGAATATTTTTCGGTGTTTTTGTCTAGATATTTCAATTTTTGTATTTTAATTGGTCGTGTATGTACCTAAGTGTAACTCGTAGACTGCACAACAGAAATAATTTTGGAAAATATTTCAAATCTGTATGTATGTACGTATTTATGTATGTATGCATATGTGTATGCATGTATGCAAGTTTGTATCTGTTTATGTATGTATATATTTGTATGGTATATATATGAATTATTTGCTCGTGTATATAATATAACGATTGCCACTAACGCTACCTTATACTTCCTCCCCTTTTTTCTTCTTAATGTGAATTTTACTAATACTCAATTTTGTACACCTACAAACGTCTGCTCTTGAACGTCCTAAGTTGGCTGGCAGAGAATGCTTTTAGCATTAAGTCCGCCTTTTGCGCAATTCTTTAATGTGTATTGTGCAATAAAGTATTAATAAATAAATAAAAGTCTAACACAATATGTAACATGTCAAAATTTAATAATTCATTTCGCTTCAACCTGTAATATCCCACTGTTAGGCATAGACCTCTGTCCCGTGTAGGAGAATGATTGGAGCTCACACTTCTCCGATTCGGGTTGGCGAATAATTTTTTCATAAATCATATTCACTTTTTGTTATTTTTTTAATTTATTTATCAAACGAACAATAATTATACTTACTCATATTATTAACGGATTTAAATATCAACAAAATCTCACAATTATGGTTTTTGTACTATTCAGTCATTATATCGTATCGATTTTTAAATTCTATATATATCTCTATTCTACATTTGGATTCCACGTCATCATACGTTATTATACGTGTTATAATGACGTAATAGTCACTGTCAAAAATCCACGAATCATTCCAGTGCAATTTTCGCTCGTTTACACTTATAATGAGCATAAGTAAAAATAAAGCACTAAGCCATTTTTTCCTTTTCAGCCAAAGCATTACAAAAGCGGCCATCGTAAAATTAATTACTTTGTTAGAAAAAGCTTTGTTATTATTGAATTAAATTTTTAACAATAGGAAAACTACAATAATAAAAGTGTAGCATACATCGCATTTTAACTTATGTTTAATTTTTTGGTTAATAATAAAGTAATAAGAGTGTGTGCTTAAGACCGCACGACAGAAGTGAAAACTTAGTTGGCCATTACAATCAAACAATAACGCAATAAGTCCGGAGCTTACACGATCGAGCCGTTCACCGTTCAGCAGTAAAGAGCAGCTGTCTATATCTTTCTCGCTCGGGTACACTCGGCAGTCACGGGTTCACCCGATTGAGCCTTTCACTTCAGAGCGTGACGGATTAGCCTAACTTACTACCTACGTAAAAATGTGTGTGCGGTGCGCCAAAAAAGTTTTTACTTAAAAAAAAAAAACCGTATAAAATAAGCGAATAAGTGTGTCTGATCCCTTATCAGATGTGGATTCGATACGCGGATATTGCTCGAAACTATTGTTTTGTTAAAACTTTCCTTGATCGTGAAATGTAATTAAATTCCTAGTAACATAAACTTTCTCAACTGCACTGTAAATTTAAAGCCTTAATTAACAAAACCTACATTGTTCGAAACAGCATCAACGTTTCCTTAAAGTTATTGTTATAAGTAAATTTAACTTTGTAACTGTGGGTATATGTTGTTTTGACTAGCCCGTTGGTTTAGTTTGTGACCTTGCTTTCTGCTCCGGGGTTTGTCGGTTCGATTCCCGCCTGAGTCTGGATGTGTTAAATCATAGATAGGTCGAATAGATAGAATATAATTTATTGCACACCACTCTCACTTATCACTTCCTAGCGATCATTTCTAGACAACCCTTAGAAAGCGGAAAATATACATTGAAAAGGTAGGCGCAGCAGCGTTATTATTTGTAAATAAAACATTATGTATGCAAATATGATGCGTTTTCGTTCCCTACATTATATATATATATATATAATGTAGGGAAGGGGGGAATGGGAGGGGTATTTACAGTTTCTATGTATATTTTTATTGTAATTAATTATTTTATTTTATTTATATTATTCATATATTTATTGTATTTACTTATTTTATTGTTACTTGTCTTGTAATAGGCCAGGCCTTAGCTTAGTCGTAAATATGGCACTGATTATCTCATCGATTGAGTTGTCACGAAGTTGTGGCCACAATATTGCATGATAATTTGTAACACCAACTGCGTTCATAGTATTAAACATTTACTGTCAACAGGAACTGGATTAAGTGTAGCATCTGTATTTCGTAAGTAAGATTACTATAGTCGTAGGGTATAAAGTCAAAACGTTTTTATAAGTTGTAGCGTTAGTGTAGCTGTCGCGTAGGCGTAGCTGTCGCGTAGGCGTAGCCGTAGCATTAGCGTAGACGTAGCGTTAGTGTAGCAATAAAGTTAATATGTCATTAGTAATGATAAGCATACATTTTTTTATAATACGGTAACTATTTTATGGACAATGTCAATATGGTATTGAAAATCTTATTTGTTGAGTCCTACAATTAAAAATGACATCTATAATTATAAAATACTTTTTATTCTTATTCCAATTTCCTCTTTTTACATTTTTTTTATAAAACTAGGTCGGCAAACTAGCGTACGGGTCACCTGATAATAAGCGATTACCGTAGCTTATAGACGCCTGCAACATCAGAAGCATCGCAAGCGCTTTGCTGACCCAATCCCCCCAGGAGCTCTGTTCACCTTACTCACCAACACATCACCAGGAACACAATACTGCTTGAAAACAGTATTATTTAGCTGTGATCTCCTCTAAGGTCGAGGTACTACCCCAGTCGGGCTGCTCCATATTTTGAACAGAAAATAATTTTGGAAACTTCGTACGTAACGTAACGTCTACGAGATAGTGTGAAACAAAAGATTAGGCCTTGATAATCTAAGTTTGATATCCACTGGTCCATTTTGGCTTTTAACACGTTATAGTGTCATGTTTAATCTGTAACACAAATTAATTCACACACAGTTAAGTAAGAAGTTGCAAAGTCCGCAATTCAATTGCATTGCATGTTACCTTTAACTCTTTGGGTAATTTGTATTGGGATAAGCCGATAAAGTTAAGGGTTATCCGAAGCAATCGCCACTAATTGAAGGGACTCAGTTCGAGAATATTTGTCACGAGAAATTGGAGACTTCATTTTATCCTTAGTTTAATCGAGATAACTTCGGCCCTCCATAATTTTGCGATTTGGATTTTCGATTACCGAATTTTAATTGATTGGAAAAATTTCCGTACTTAATTGTCTGTCTCATACGTACCTTTATTTGAATAAAGGGAAATGTTTAATGTTTTATATTAATTTTTTTTTTGTAATATAATTTTATTTTATGTGCTATGTCGCCTAGAGGTTGAAATTTTACCATAATTAATTTAAATTATGTTTGAACATTGTGTGGATTTTTTTTATTGATTTAATGTACTTTTGATGCATAATTAAAAAAAAATATTACCGTTCTGCACTCTTTCCCCATATAAACTACTAGCTGTACCCTGCGCGCGTTGCTACGTTTTTTTTTGTCGTACCAACTCAGAAACCTTTATGGGCTCATGCACAAGACTTTTATGAAAATTATGATATGATCAAATGCATAGTTTACGATTCTATAAAGGACATGCAGACAAATATTCATTTATATATATATAGACTAATGGGCCGGAACGGCAGACGTTCGTCTTGCCCGGTAAACAGCTACCAAATTTGATAGCTTACCTACCGATAGCAGCGCCACCTCCTGGGTCCAATTGAAATAAAAACTATCTCCTAAGTTAGACCCAATTACAGATGCTTACAAAATTTGATAAAAATTGGTTTAGTAGTTTCGGAGTTACATTCATTTACAAATTTCACTGTTAACGCCCACGCCCGCAATCCTTATTGGGGATGAGTTATCATAAAATCCGCTCATTGATCATTTCTACATCATACATAGGAGATTCCTACAAAATTTGGAGTCGATAGGAGCTATAGTTTAAAAACGGGAATTTTCCATTGTTAACGCGCCTGTAGTTGTTAACGCAGTTTGTAGTGACTCTGCTATCTGACCTGCGGTTTGCAAAGACGATTCCCGCTTCAATTTGAGTGACAGATGACTATTTTAGCTAAATATATTTATTTTAAGAAAAAATATTTAGCTATATCAGTCATCTATTACCACATTACACATACATTATTACATTATTACAAGCATTAAGTTGCTTACCTTAGGAACAAACGACTGTGTGTGTATGTTATAAGATATTTAAATAAATATCCCCCATTCTTCGTTGCATGCCCAACAAAATTAGTTGGGCATACAACGAAGAATATTGAAAAAAAAAAAGTTAATTGAACATGTGTGTAATAACATTCTCGACAGCGCCGCAAGCAAGTTACTAATTAAAAAAACACAGTACACCTTTATGTGTATAGGAAAGTTAATAAATTTGATCGTTATTAAGGCCACATAAAAACATTGAAAGAGTAGTATAGACTGAGTTCTTTATAAAAGAAAAATGGTATGAAAAGGCTTAATTATGTTATCTATTGTAGGCCTTCTTACAAACTCAATTTTAATAATACCAATGTAAATCCTTTAAGGCGTTTATATTTAACGTTTATTTTGATTAAATTAACGTTTTTATGTTAAGAATTCTTTCATTTTGATGTAATTTTAAATTTTATTTGATACAAGTTGACCCCGCAAACATTGTTTTGCATACATGTTATTAACCCCCTTAACCCCTAAGTTATAAGGGGGGGACCCTTATAACTTAGGGGTATGAAAAATAGATGTTGACCGATTCTCAGACCTACCCGATATGCACACAAAATTTCATAAAAATCGGTCCAGACGCTTCGGAGGAGTTTGTTAAGTTGTAACAACCCGCCTGCCCAGCGTGGTGACTATGGGCAACACACATGAGTTCACGCATTTTTGGCGCGAACTTATGGAGGCCTATGTCCAGCAGTGGACTGCAATAGGCTGGAATGATGAGTAGTAAGTTAGTCTTTATTCTATACAAAAAAGACAGAAAATACATTAAATCTTAAATTAATCAAATTTTGATTTTAATTAAAGATAAATTTAATTTTGACCTCGAAAATTCGGCGCCTACTTGATTAATTCAACATGTTAGTTACCAAGTACTTGATATATTCAGTCTATACGTTACGAAACTTAAAAATAACAACTCGAAGGACTAACTAAATTATTCATATATAACAGAATATAACAAAATACATAATATATTTATTAAAATATCAACGTACAATTTCTATCCAAGTAACAAAAATACAATTTAATTTTGAACACACATGAGCCCCCTGGAGCTTGTAACAATACTATGAAACTTTCGACCTAGTAAAACAAATGTTTTATACTAATTTCACAAAACCAACATCTTTGACATAGAAAACAATCTATTCCACGGCTTCGTTTAAAACAAATGCAGGTTAAGTTCATCTTGTAAACTGTGAGTGATAACATCTGAGTGCCTGTCTACAGCAATTAGTGTAAACACAGCCGACACATACAAGTGCCCTCAAACGGAATGACTCGCGTCTCAGTGGTAGTACGAGGTAAGTTCTCTGTTACTCTTGTGAACGTAACCTAGTTTTGTATTTGCTTTTCACCCGACATAACCTTCGTGAGAAAAGAAAATATATTACATATGGGAAACTACGTACAAAATATGTACATATATAATATCGTTCTTTATTCAAATTTTAAAAAACTATTGCGATTTTTCTTTTTAGAAACCAATTCTATCTTAAGAGAAGATTGGATTTGGGAACATCGAGAAGAATGAAAGACCTGTATAATCAGATTATGAAAAATAAAAAAAATTTACCTGTTTCACACACACAATATTTAACAGTCAATATTTTTAAAACTGTACAAGAATGTAATGTGTACTCGAGAACTAAACAAAATGTTTTAGCTAATAACGTGTCTGTCATTTTGTTTACGTCCTTGTTCGGCTACTTGAAAAAAAATCAGCTTACAAGACCATCTATCTTAAATTACTTTGTAGCTTACGTCTGATAAAATGAACGCATGTATTATTGACAAGCTTTTACCTGTGTCTTCGCTAGCATTGGATTTTTTTTAGTAAAAAGTATCCTATGTTACTGCTAATACCTACAAAACTTAATTAACTTTATCTGAGGTAGGGCACAGCAGGAATTTCCTGCTCAAAATATGGAGCAGCCCGACTGGGGTAGTACCTCGACCTTACAAAAGATCACAGTAAAATAATTCTGTTTTCAGGCAGTATTGTGTTCCTATTGGTGAGTAAGGTGACCAGAGCTCCTGGGGGGATTGGGGATTGGGTCGGCAACGCGCTTGCGATGCTTCTGGTGTTGCAGGTGTCTATAAGCTACGGTAATCGCTTACCATCAGGTGAGGCGTATGCTTGTTTGCCGACCGAGTGACATAAAAAAAAAACTATGTGTACAAAGTTTCATGATGATCGGTTACGTAATTTTCGCGTGAAAGCGTAACAAACAAACTTACATTCACATATTTTATAGTATTAGTAGGGATGGTACTTTAGCACAACAGTCAAAGAATTGGGTTGTAGCTGTTGCGGTGGCGTTTAAGAGCTTAGTCCCCGCACATGGTATACATTTGTAAAGACCATATAAATATTTTCCGTGGTCACTGACAAAAATCCACGAATCATTCCAGTGCAATTTTCGCTCGTTTACACTTATAATGAGCATAAGTAAAAATAAAGCACTGAACTATTCTTTCCTTTTCAATCATATTACAAAAGCGGCCGTCGCAAAATTAATACTTAATTTGTTACAAAAAGTCATGTTATTATTAAATGAAATTTTTAACAATAGGAAAAACTACAATAATAAAAATGTAGCATACATGGCATTTAAACTTATGTTTAATTTTTTGGCTATTAAAACAAGTGTGTGTGCTTAAGACCGCACGGCAGAAGTGAAAAGTTAATTGGCTATCACAATCAAACAATAACGCAATAAGTCCGGAGCTTACACGATCGAGCCGTTCACCATTCAGCAGTAAAGAGCAGCTGCCTATATCTTTCTCGCTTGGGTACACTCGGCAGTCACGGGTTCACCCGAATGAGCCTTTTACTTCAGAGCGTGACGGATTAGCCTAACTTACTACCTACGTAAAAATGTGTGTGCGGTGCGCCAAAAAAAGTTTTTACTTCAACAAAAAAAAAAAACCGTATAAAATAAGCGAATAAGTGTGTCTGATCCCTTATCAGACGTGGATTCGATATGCGGGTATTG
This sequence comes from Melitaea cinxia, assembly GCF_905220565.1. NCBI lineage: Eukaryota > Metazoa > Arthropoda > Insecta > Lepidoptera > Nymphalidae > Melitaea > Melitaea cinxia. The sequence continues at coordinate 2,473,944 of NC_059406.1, forward strand.
CTCGAAACTATTGTTTTGTTAAAACTTTCCTTGATCGTGAAATGTAATTAAATTCTTAGTAACATAAACTTTCTCAACTGCACTGTAAATTTAAAGCCTTAATTAACAAAACCTACATTGTTCGAAACAACATCAACGTTTCCTTAAAGTTATTGTTATAAGTAAATTTAACTTTGTAACTGTAGGTATATGTTTTTTGACTAGCTCGTTAGTGTAGTTTGAGACCTTGTTTTCTGCTCCGGGGGTTGTCGGTTTGATTCCCGCCTGAGTCTGGGTGCATTGAATCATAGATGGGTAGAATAGATAGAATATACTTTATTGCTTATTTTCAGAAAAGATTTACATAAAACAAGTAATTACACATAGAGTTAGTAATGCACAAAGGCGGTCTTATCACTTCGTAGCGATCATTTCTAGACAAGCTTTAGAAAAAGGAAAATGTACATTGAAAAGGTAGGCGCAGCAGCGTTTTTATGTCTATTATTTGTAAATAAAACATTATGTATGCAAATATGATGCGTTTTCGTTCCCTACATTATATATATATATATATATTTTTTTTTTTCAGTTTCTATGTATATTTTTATTGTAATTAATTATTTTATTTATATTATTCATATATTTATTGTATTTACTTATTTTATTGTTACTTGTCTTGTAATAGGCCAGGCCTTAGCTTAGTCGTAAATATGGCACTAATTATCTCATCGATTGAGTTGTCACGAAGTTGTGGCCACACTATTGCATGATAATTTGTAACGCCAACTGCGTTCATAGTATTAAACATTTACTGTCAACAGGAACTGGATTAAGTGTAGCATCTGTATTTTGTAAGTAAGATTACTATAGTCGTAGGGTATAAAGTCGAAACGTTTAACCTCGAAAACTTTATAAATCGTAGCGTTAGTGTAGCTGTCGCGTAGGCGTAGCTGTCGCGTAGGCGTAGCCGTAGCATTAGCGTAGACGTAGCGTTAGTGTAGCAGTAAAGTTAATATGTTATTAGTAATGATAAGCATACATTTTTTTTATAATACGGTAACTACTTTATGAACAATGCCAATATTGTATTTAAAATCTTATTTGTTGAGTCCTACAATTTAAAATGCCTCTAGAATTATAAAATACTTTTTATTCTTATTCCAATTTCCTCCTTTTACATTTTTTTTAAAAACTAGGTCGGCAAACAAGCGTACGGGTCACCTGATAATAAGCGATTACCGTGGCTTATAGACGCCTGCAACATCAGAAGCATCGCAAGCGCTTTGCTGACCCAATCCCCCCAGGAGCTCTGTTCACCTTACTCACCAACACACCACCAGGAACACAATACTGCTTGAAAGCAGTATTATTTAGCTGTGGGCTTCTCTAAGGTCAAGATACTTCCCCAGACGGGCTGCTCCATATTTTGAACAGAAAATAATTTTGGAAACTTCGTACGTAACGTAACGTCTACGAGATAGTGTGAAACAAAAGATTAGGCCTTGATAATCTAAGTTTGATATCCACTAGTCCATTTTGGCTTTTAACACTTTATGGTGTCATGTTTAATCTGTAACACAAATTAATTCACACACAGTTAAGTAAGAAGTTGCAAAGTCCGCAATTCAATTGCATTGCATGTTACCTTTAACTCTTTGGGTAATTTGTATTGGGATAAGCCGATAAAGTTAAGGGTTATCCGAAGCAATCGCCACTAATTGAAGGGACTCAGTTCGAGAATATTTGTCACGAGAAATTGGAGACTTCATTTTATCCTTAGTTTAATCGAGATAACTTCGGCCCTCCATAATTTTGCGATTTGGATTTTCGATTACCGAATTTTAATTGATTGGAAAAATTTCCGTACTTAATTGTCTGTCTCATACGTACCTTTGTTTGAATAAAGGGAAATGTTTAATATTTTATATTACTTTTTTTGTATATGTTTTGTTATAATTTCATTTTATGTGCTATGTAGGTAATGTGTTTGAATATTATATGAACTAGTGGTCGCCCAGAAGTCAAAATTTGGCCATAATTAATTTAAATTATGTTTGAACATTGAACAAAAGAGTTTATTATGCGTGTGTGTGTCAAATACATGGTAGTGTGTGGAATTTTGTTTTTTATTGATTTAATGTACTTTTGACGCATAATTAAAAAAATATTACCATTCTGCACTCTTTCCCCATATAAACTACTAGCTGTAAACTGCGCGCGTTGCTGCGCTTTTTTTGTTTTTTTTTTGTCGTACCAACTCAGAAACCTTCGTGGGCTCATGCACAACACTTTTATGAAAATTATGACATGATCAAATGCATAGTTTACGATTCTATAAAGGACATGCAGACAAATATTCATTTTTATATATATAAACTAACGGACCCGGCAGACGTTGTCTTGCCCGGTAAACAGCTACCAAATTTGATAGCTTACCTACCGATAGCAACGCCACCTCTCGGGTCCGACTGAAGTAAAAACTCTATCTCCCAATTTAGACCAAATTACAGATGTTTACAAAATTTGATAAAAATTGGTTTAGTAGTTTCGGAGTTACATTGATTTACAAATTTCACTGTTAACGCCCACCCCCGCAATCCTTATTGGGGATGAGTTATCATAAAATCCGCTCATTGATCATTTCTACATCATACATAGGAGATTTTCACAAAATTTGGAGTCGATAAGAGCTATAGTTTAAAAACGGGAATTTTCCATTGTTAACGCGCCCGCAGTTGTTGACGCAGTTTGTAGTGGCTCTGCTTTCTGACCTGCGGTTTACAGATGCGATTCTCGCTTCAATTTGTGTGACAGATGACTATTTTAGCTAAATATATTTATTTTAAGAAAAAATATTTAGCTATATCAGTCATCTTAAGGTGCTCAGTCAGCATTAAGTTGCTTACCTTAGGAACAAACGATCGTGTGTGTATGTTATAAGATATTTATTTAGTTGGGCATACAACGAAGAATATTGAAAAAAAAAACTTAATTGAACACGTGTGTAATAACATTCTCGACAGCGCCGCAAGCAAGTTACTAATTAAAAAAAAAAAACAGTACACCTTTATGTGTATAGGAAAGTTAATAAATTTGATCGTTATTAAGGCCACATAAAAACATTGAAAGAGTAGTATAGACTGAATTCTTTATAAAAGAAAAATGGTATGAAAAGGCTTAATTATGTTATCTATTGTAGGCCTTCTTACAAACTCAATTTTAATAATACCAATGTAAATCCTTTAAGGCGTTTATATTTAACGTTTATTTTGATTAAATTAACGTTTTTATGTTAAGAATTCTTTCATTTTGATGTAATTTTAAATTTTATTTGATACAAGTTGACCCCGCAAACATTGTTTTGCATACATGTTATTAACCCCTTTAACCCCTAAGTTATAAGGGGGGGACCCTTATAACTTAGGGGTATGAAAAATAGATGTTGACCGATTCTTAGACCTACCCGATATGCACACAAAATTTCATAAAAATCGGTCCAGACGCTTCGGAGGAGTTTGTTAAGTTGTAACAACCCGCTTGCCCAGCGTGGTGACTATGGGCAACACACATGAGTTCACGCATTTTGGGCGCGAACTTGTGGAGGCCTATGTCCAGCAGTGGACTGCAATAGGCTGGAATGATGAGTAGTAAGTTAGTCTTTATTCTATACAAAAAAGACAGAAAATACATTAAATCTTAAATTAATCAAATTTTGATTTTAATTAAAGATAAATTTAATTTTGACCTCGAAAATTCGGCGCCTACTTGATTAATTCAACCTGTTAGTTACCAAGTACTTGATATATTCAGTCTGTTCGTTACGAAACTTAAAAATAACAACTCTAAGGACTACCTAAATTATTCATATATAACAGAATATAACAAAATACATAATATATTTATTAAAATATCAACGTACAATTTCTAACCAAGTAACAAAAATACAATTCAATTTTGAACATTAATGGAGCATATAACAATACTATGAAACTTTCGACCTAGTAAAACAAATGTTTTATACTAATTTCACAAAACCAACATCTTTGACATAGAAAACAATCTATTCGACGGCTTCGTTTAAAACAAATGCAGGTTAAGTTCATCTTGTAAACTGTGAGTGATAACATCTGAGTGCCTGTCTACAGCAATTAGTGTAAACACAGCCGACACATACAAGTGCCCTCAAACGGAATGACTCGCGTCTCAGTGGTAGTACGAGGTAAGTTCTCTGTTACTCTTGTGAACGTAACCTAGTTTTGTATTTGCTTTTCACCCGACATAACCTTCGTGAGAAAAGAAAATATATTACATATGGGAAACTACGTACAAAATATGTACATATATAATATCGTTCTTTATTCAAATTTTAAAAAACTATTGCGATTTTTCTTTTTAGAAACCAATTCTATCTTAAGAGAAGATTGGATTTGGGAACATCGAGAAGAATGAAAGACCTGTATAATCAGATTATGAAAAATAAAAAAAATGTACCTGTTTCACACACACAATATTTAACAGTCAATATTTTTAAAACTGTACAAGAATGTAATGTGTACTCGAGAACTAAACAAAATGTTTTAGCTAATAACGTGTCTGTCATTTTGTTTACGTCCTTGTTCGGCTACTTGAAAAAAAATCAGCTTACAAGACCATCTATCTTAAATTACTTTGTAGCTTACGTCTGATAAAATGAACGCATGTATTATTGACAAGCTTTTACCTGTGTCTTCGCTAGCATTGGATTTTTTTTAGTAAAAAGTATCCTATGTTACTGCTAATACCTACAAAACTTAATTAACTTTATCTGAGGTAGGGCACAGCAGGAATTTCCTGCTCAAAATATGGAGCAGCCCGACTGGGGTAGTACCTCGACCTTACAGAAGATCACAGCAAAATAATACGGTTTTCAAGCAGTATTGTGTTCCTGTTGGTGAGTAAGGTGACCAGAGCTCCTGGGGGGATTGGGTCGGCAACGCGCTTGCGATGCTTCTGGTGTTGCAGGTGTCTATAAGCTACGGTAATGGCTTACAATCAGGTGAGCCGTACGCTTGTTTGCCGAACTAGTGACATAAAAAAAAAACTATGTGTACAAAGTTTCATGATGATCAGATACGTAATTTTTGCGTGAAAGCGTAACAAACAAACTTACATTCACTTATTTTATAATATTAGTAGGGATGGTACTTTAGCACAACAGTCAAAGAATTGGGTTGTAGCTGTTGCGGTGGCGTTTAAGAGTTTAGTCCCCGCACATGGTATACATTTGTAAAGACCATATAAATATTTTCCGTGATCTGGGCGTTTGAGTACGTGAGTTTCTGGACCCCTGACACGAGGGAGAATCTTAATGGGGGCCGTTGAGTGTGAGGCATTTATTTATTTATTAATTTACTCTACTGCAAGATAGAAGATTTTATTCGTAGCCCCCAAGGATTAAGGTTAAGGATTTTGTTTCCCCCTCCTCCCCAGGAACCAAATTAAATTCACAACATATGTATATTCATTTTTATTTCTAGACTGTAATGTTAAAAAATACTTAGATTAAGTGAATTTTAATTTAGATTTTTCATTTCGATGTTAGGTCACATTTATACTTAGACGCAGACAAGCTGTTTAACAAAACATGAAATGTAACACTGGATCGATTGAGCTTTATTTTCTCAGTATAAAATATTAAAAAAAAAAACTATATTTCAATATCCAAATCAATTATTAAATATCGAACATAACCGAACTCTCATTTAGCTATTGGAGAAAAACATATGTTTTACATAAAATCTTCACTGCACCTGCCTATATACAGAAATGGCTGAATGATTTTTCCCATGATCAATATTTTTGAAAGGCCACTCCATAAAAGAAGTCTTGATAATCCGAGGGATTAAAAACTACCAAATATTGAAAAGCTGGTCAAAAGAGTAAATGCAAAAACGTGACTGATATGAACCGTTGGCAATGTTTCGAAAACCGTGTTTTTAGGGATCAATTGAACAGAAATTTTAAATATCTAAGATTTTATTTTTGTGTAACCCCATTAGGAATTCTAAACATTTTTGAATATCATATCAGAGCTCACTATAGCCTGCGCCACGGTTCGCTTAAACCAAATATAAAATTCATCATATCAAAAATTTCGATCCAGCGGGTATATCGTTCCATAATTTAATTGGCTAGAGCGCCGACACGGTCAGTCGGAGACGCGGGTTCGAACCCCGCTGGAGCGGTCAATTTTTGATATGATATTCAAAAATGTTTAGAAATTATAAATTTTAGTTTATGAAGCTCCGATGACTTAAAAAAACAAAGTGTAATAACAGTTATCGGTACAGATACAGCTGACACCGTACTTTACCCAAACATTTTATGAATATAGATTAATTTAATTATTACTAAATTATTAGCAAGTTAAAGTGGCAGTGGGCTGGTCATCTGTGTCGCAGGACCGATGGCCGTTGGAGTAGACGGGTTCTGGAGTGGAAACCGCGTATTAACAAACGCAGTATGGCACGTCTTCCGACTCGTTGGACCGACGATCTACGTAAGATTGCCGGTGTGGGCTGGATGAGGATTGCGGAAAACCAGGGTACCTGGCACAAACTTAGGGAGGCGTATGTCCAGCAGCGGACTGCAATAGTCTGAACTGACTGACTGACTGACTGAGTAGTCAATACTTTTTTGCATTTTTTTTTTATATATTTGTGCTGAACAAATGCATTTTTATATTATACGATGCGCAAAGCGATCCTCGCTTTATGAGCTAGCGTTAAACATTCGTGCCAATACCCACAAAGCAGATAAAGTGATAAGCACTTTCTCTATAAAATGACAAAAAAGTCAAATGTGTTTTCATATTAACTTTATTATAGTAAGTCGAAAGTATTTATATTTATACCAGCTATATGTCTTACATGGCTACAATTTATTTTATTTTGCGTTCATGCCAAATACTATTCTTTTATTCTATTCTATTTATAAGTTTCAACCTGGAATATCCCACTGCTGGGCATAGACTTCTTTCCTCATGTAGGAAAAGGATCAGTCAGAGCTTAATCCACCACGATCCACCACGCTGCTCCAATGCGGGTTGGCGGATATATTTCCTACTATGAGTAATGATCGCTATCAGGCGTACGTGATAACAACCGAGATCGACAGATTAATGTGCTCTCCGAGGCATGGTGGGAAGATCCACAAGGACTAACAACCAGACCGGAAATAAATATTCGTATAAACACGAATATACTCTCCGAGCGGGAATCCAACCCGCGACTGTTAATGTTTAGGCACCGCCGATACGGCATATGCACCAATACACCAGAGCGGTCATCATCATCATCATCATCATCATCATCATCATCATCATCATCATCATCATCATCATCACCATCATTATCATCATTATCATCATCATCATCATCACCATCATCATCATCATCATCATCATCATCATTACAGCCTATACAGTCCACTGCTGGACATAGGCCTCCACAAGTTTACGCCAAAAATAACGTGAACTCATGTGTAGTCAGCAAGCTGGGCAGGCGGGTTAGTGACCGCAAGGCTAGCTTTCTCGCACTCGAAGACGTTGCTACCCGTCTTCGGCCTGTGTATTTCAAAGCCAGCAGTTGGATGGTTACCCTGCAACCGGTCGGCTTTTTAAGTTCCAAGGTGTTAGTGGAACTGTATTATCCCTTAGTCGCCTCTTACGACACCCACGGGAAGAGAGGGGGAACGTAACCAATATTACATAACAATATATAAATGTGAAATGTATGGACATAATTTATAACTCAAAATTTAGTAAACGAGTCCACTAGCGCGTTGAATTGAAATAAGATCACCCTACCCTTTGCGTCAACGGTAAATTATGGTAAATACGAGTAGTAATAGTGAACTAAGGCTAACCCCATGCCTTGTCCAGGCAAACGTATGACGATAAACGTATGAATAAAGATATTTATAATTTTATTATATAGAAGGATTAGGCTGAACTGGGTGAAGTCATATCGATTAAAGTTTCGCCCTTAGGGATTTAACCTCAATTTAATTATTACTTATTCGACTATCAACTTATTTTGAGGTCGGTCACTATCACGAAGATTGACAAGTAATTTAATTATTATTATTTAAACGTTAAGTTTGATATATTTTATCTGTGTGACGTATTTTATACTGATTTTATTAATTGGAGAATGGTTGTTTATAGGAAAGGTCACACGATTTACGCATTTGTTACGTAAATAACTGAAGGCCACGATTCGAGGTGTAAGATTGTTGAAATAGCGTTAACGCACATTATAGGACTTCGGCTATCAAAATTAATTCAAAAGAAAACGCTACAGTTAATTTATTTAATACACTAAGTTATAAATTAAAAAAAATAAATACATGTAAGTTTTTCTATCATAACCGATCACTATTAATTACATTAAGTAATCGATCATTCATTTAATTTTAGATGATTAGTGCGTTCATCAATGTTAATTGATAAAACGTACAACTTTTCCGTGCATAGAACTATTGAAGTAATTGTTACTAAAATTAGGTTTATATTATTTGAATTAGATTAAGCGGCTCATGACGGGTGTCATAGCAGGATTAGTGCTCATTTTGATCATAGAGTTACTGTGAGCATTAGATAAGTGAAATTTCGCTTATATGTATGTCAAGTAATGCTATCCGAACTTGTGTGAACAAATTAAAAAGAAAAGAATAATCCCTCTTAACGTCACTTGTAATTGGCATCTAATATTACCGATGCATGACCATTTTGGCGTTTGAGCTTAGTACTTAGGGCAGAATCGTGAAAAATCGCTGCTCACGGGAGAAAGTAAAGTAATTCTACATATTGCCGTTGGCGTCAGCCGGCTTTTTATTATCATTCGTTTAAAACACGTGTTTTCAGTATAATTATCAGTATTAAGTTTTAAACGAACGATTTTTTTAAAATTTAAATTCAAATACTTATTATTATTATGTATTTTCTTTATTTTTTAATTAAATTAAAATCACTTTTTTATTTGCCATTTGATGAAAAAAAAGAAGTTTATAACCACGCTAACCGACGATTATTTTTAGCAATACTAAATATTAGAAAATTTTATATATACAACTAGTTCGACAAACAAGCGTATGGCTCATCTGATGGTAAGCGATTACCGTAGCGTATAGATGCCTGTAACACTAGAAGTATTGCAAGCGTGTTTCTGACTTTACAGTGAATCTTCCTAGAAGCTGTGGTTATCTTACTCACCACAGGAACACAACACTGCTTGAAAGCAGTACTATTGCGCAGTGATCTTCAGGTAAGCCCAGGTACTTCCTCAGACGGGCTGCCCTATACGGATATATATTATTTTTGATTCATTTCTTTGTGACTAATAAACCAGTCTTAGGTGTATTAAATGTATTATAAATGTAATATACACATACAAGTACGTTTCATACGTACATATAAACACACATACGCACACGCACATAGTTTACAACTCGCATATAAACTCATACAAAAGTCATTAACGTTGTTTTAACAACACACAAAGACGTCAGTATAAAGAGTTTTTCCTACCTTTTCTTTGTACTTGGGATGCGGTGTGAGAAAATTTTTGAAGGCAAACTTAATCCGAACTTTGCCTTTTCCAAGATGCACTCTCCCTTTTCCTTAAGTAGAATGCTTAACTTTTTATTTTCATCTTTTCTTTTATTTTTTCTCTCGCTCGAACACTTCTGGACTAAGGATTTGTGCTTTAATCTCGGCTACACCTCGTCTGCCCTATTAATGCTTGCGTTGCATTGCTCGAAGGCGTTAGGCACTCAGACAGGCGTCTGGTATGAACTGCTTAGTAACTGTTTGATAATGAAAGTTTTACGTTCTTGAATTTCATTAAATTTTAATATTTTATTTATAAAATATAAAAAAAGTAATAGGAATGTATAAGATACCATAAATAAAGAAGAACTAACATTTATTTTTAAATCAAATAAATTATTTAACGTTTTATCGCACACATGCATTGCATCGTTTAATTGTATTAAAGGTAAGCTTAATTATAAAAGCATTTTCTAATTATTAACTTAGTATTAGTACATAAATTTATATAATACAAATATAATATAATTTCAATAGAAATAATTTATAATAGGTAGAGGTAGGGAATATATCCACCAACCCGCATTGGAGCGTGGTGGATTAAGCTCTGATCCTTCTCCTACATGGGGAAAGAGGCCTATGCCCAGTAGTGAGATATTACAGGCTGAAGCGATATTGCTATAAATTTACTACCATTAAAGGTTTATTACCTAATTCGATAGTACATACTAAAATATTATAACACAACACAACGAACAACAACAACACAACCATTAATCATAACATATAATAAATAAAGCAGCTCATGTGAATTCATTCAGAGTACAACAGAATAGGTCCACCTGATCTGACAGCTGATTCGTGTGGCGCGAGTGAGCGGCGCCTCCCGCAGCAAATTGGTGCTTCTGATAATAAGGATTAGAAACGAACAGGTAAAGTAGAAAAATTAAATAGAATCAGACACTAACATAAATATTATAAATGTGCTTCATATATAGCCTTACCATTGTTTTAATTTTAATTTTTATGACGATATATAACAACCCATATCGTTGTAGTATGTACTAGTTGTACAAGGGCTGTCAAAACCATTTCCATCATTTGAAATGAAGTGTTTTTAAAATAAAAATAAAAACTTAGTTTAAAAAACTTGAAATATCAAGTGACTATATTTCACAAAGCTTATACAAATAATTTACGGATTGCGTCTGGCGTGAGCTATTTATTCACGAAATTGAATGAAGGGGCGTTCCAACCAAATAATTTATCAACAAAATGTGTTACATTACATTGCTTTTGTAAAAAATTGCACCGTTTGGATGTGGCGGTCGTTTTTTTATGTAAATTTACCGTCGATTCAATCATTTGATACGAATCGGCGTGTTTTGTTTACATGTCTGGTTGATTTTTATCGGTTACAGTATATTTATATTTTTTAATTTTTCGATAGGGCTTAGCTATAGCCATTTATAGCTAAGGCAATAGGGACAGTACAACGCTCTTGAGAAAAAATAATTGGCGTAAAGTTACTGTCGAACTTACGTTATTGTACCTGGAAAGTGAGAAAATCTGAAGCAAAATACTTTTTTTTAAAATGTAACTAGGTCGGCTAACAAGCGTACGGCTCACCAAATGGTAAGCGATTACCGTAGCTTATAGACGTCTGCAACATCGGTAACACCGCAAGCGCGTTGACGACCCTATCCCCAATTCCCCATACTCCTATGGGTCTCTTATTCACCAACATGAACACAATACTGCTTAAAAATAGTATTATTTAGCTGTGGTCTTCTGTAAGGTCGAGGTATTACCCTAGTCGGACTGCTCCATATTTTGAGCAGGAAATTTCCTGCTGTGCCCTACATCAGTTAAAGTTTTCTTCATTGAAGTCTATCAGGTTTATTGTTGAAATAAAATAAATACTTATTTCTTAAAATGTTCGACATACTTCCGAGAAACCTACCGCCATTGTTACTATTCTCTTTCTTTGCCCTACTTTATTACATTCTGACACTGTGATCCACAACAATATATTTTCGATTTCTTAGTATTTTTATTATTAGGTATTTTATTACGTGTGTGGGTAATATTATATAAATATTATATACAAATTTACTATATTCACTAATGGATTGTGTAACGTAACCATCGTGCTTTCCTCTGCTTTGTTGATGTTCGGAGAGTAATCTTGAAGTTTAACATTCAATAATGTATTCAAACTGAAAAACTTATTTTAAATATATTAAAAACGTGAAGAAAAATTAAATATTAAGAAATAATTTTTATGAAACAATCGATGACCGATTAATTAGACATACAAAGAACGGCCATTGCTTTAATCATCGTAGAATTACATTACATATGAAATTAAATCAAAAACTTCATTATTCAAATATATTTCTAATGAAACTTTCGAAGCATGAAACATTTCATTCATATACTGTTTTGTTTTCAAGAAATTGTTTTCAATTAAACAATTATTGTACAAGCATTATTAACTGCGTAAGACAATCAATCTTTGATGAGGTAATTTTCTACCAGATGTCAATACCAAATAATACACGCTCTACAGTTTCTAGGTGGTTAGAAGAACAGAAATGGCACCTGTGTCACCGATATTTTATACTTTTATGTTATAGTAATTGCTACCATAAGCTTTCATTTTTACATTAAAATTGAATTTAAATAACTTACCTTGATATAAATATAATAAAAAAATAGACATATATAAGATAGATGAAGAGATCGCTTTTTAGCGATGAGGCCGCCCTTTATACCTAATGAATATATATTTATATAATTTTTCTTTCTTTGCTATGTATTATTTCTGTTTTTGGTGTACAATACTTGGAGAAACTCTCGTAATAAACACGCACACACACAATTATATACCGAATATTAATTTGAGTATATTCTTCATGAATTAGTGTATTAGATATAATCTTCGTATACCTGAAGCCGGTATTGTTAGTACGTATAAAAATTGTATGAGTGTAGATATAAAACTATTATTTAAAAATAAAAAAGGCATTTTATTTTTGAATTTGTATCGATATCATTTCTAAATGTACATATTCCGTGTCACGTCACATACGGTTCACGCAGTCGATCTACATTATTGACGTAATGAGAGACGTAACAACTGGACACGGCTGAGTGCATAAATTAATTTGCTCTGGTTCACGAGCGATAAATCTTGCTCGAGTGGCCATCGTGTATAGCGTGAGATGCCATATCCAGCATATCTATCTATGGTATTATAAAATTATAATTTTGTATTTATTGTGTTTTGGTGTGTCGTATATTCACCCACACGCACATTCACTAGTGGTTGTAGGTTAGATTTACGCCCTGGTCAAATATAATAATAATAATAATATACTTTATTGCACATGTAAATAAAGAACAAAATTTACATTACAAGCCATATAGTAACAAATTGTACAACCAGGCGATCTTATTGCTAAAAAGCAATCTCTTCCAGACAACCTGATAATGAAAGGGATATTACTTTTCCGATGGGCAGGTGGTATATAAACTTAAATAAGTAAAAAGACAGAATATAAAACAATATGTATATACATATACATTATACACATACGTACGCAATAAAAAATAAATAAATATAAATATTTACATACAAGTTACGATTGTTGCAGCCGCAGATGCCAAAAAAAAGCAATTTACTTATAATAATTTATTAATCTACATTATAATTAAACTTAATACTAAAGAGGTGATTCCCTACTGATGTTAAGTAGAAGAATGATTTAATAAAACGAAGTTGAAGAAAGGTTTCCACGGTGTGGCCGTCGCTGCGGTGGTCTCTGCGGTGGTCGCTTTCCGTTGCTTGCCATCTTCATCCGAAATGATGTTGAAATCTTGCACGCGTGCCGTACAGAGAAAATAAGGTTGTGGGCACACCTGTGTTTCTTATATTCAAATATATTGTTTAATTATCTTCGTATGAAGTTAAGTCGGAGGCACACTGATACCGTGGGGTTAGGCTAGTGTAACACCTCCCCCCGTAGAACAGCGACTGTTGAAGACTGATGTCGTAAACTGCGCTGAAAGATTATCAGGATCCACCCTTCTGGTACCTGGGACAGTGTAGACAGCTTGCATTTCCGGATTATTTTCTTCATTTTCTTTCGTTGTTTTAGCTGGTGGTCTGGTACGACGCTTCCAATAGCATTAGCTTAGAAGGGCGCATATACTTAATAGTATGGTTACATACATAGGTATCGTAGTGTGATAGATACCATAGTTTTCTTCGGTTTTTAACTTTATAGGTTGCTGCATAGAGATTCTAGTATTCATTTCTTGAAGGTTTTTTAACTTACTGAGTTAAGGGTGAGTGCAGGCTGTAAGCTTTGGTCGGCAGTGGTGTAATTAGGCATATTCAATAATTTCAGCGCCTGTCCTTTTAAGTGATCCTTGGAATTAGAAATAGTGAATTGTGGTGTCTCTATATAACATTGCTTAGGGATTATGACGAGATAGCTGCCGTGAAGAGTTTCATAGGAGTGTCGCTCGCAGAACAAGTGGACCTTTGTTGATTCAGGAAAACTGACTGTGTAATGCTTGTCATCCAATTCTTCATATGCTGCGTGGCTCAAAGTGACAGTCCTCTGATTGATTAAGAGGGTTCGGCTTTTCTATACATAAATGCCACTTGCTGGCCTTCGGGCATTCAGCCTCTATGTACCTGAATTCTTTCTCATGAATAACTAGGAATGGAAAGGTGGGTGATAGGACCTGATGGTATTTATTGGGAACCATAGATAACTTATATAAATTATAGATATAAAATATAACTATGGGGAATTTAAAAACTAAAACTATCTCATTACCTACATAAAATGATCCTATCTATTTATGTCATAGTATTCTCTTATGTCTAAATTAATTATATGTTCGCTGCCGTATAATAATGACAGCTTATCTATAATAGAGCGCAAGGTGGTTTGATCTAAAGCCGAATGATGTAAAGTGGGAGTTTTAACAAACGCTAGAATATTCTGTAATTTAATTATCTCCTGTGAAATATAATCTACATCGTCACTCAATATCAGTAGTGTTTGAGCAAGATGAGCATATTTCATTTTGAATTTAACCTTATATTACTTAACCTACTATTCCTAATTTTTCGCGGATGAAAAATTTTTGAATTTGTAAATTAACACATAGCTATATAAATTATAATTATAAATATGTATAATAAGCCTAAAATTCACACATAAAAATTATGCAATATAATTTTTATGGATTACCTAAATATATTTGAATTTAATTTAACACACGGATTTATAATTATGTAAAATATTATGTATAATACGACTAAAATTCAGACATAAAAATTATGCGATATAATTTTTATGGATTATTTTAGTATAATAAGTGAATTAAAATTAACACACAGACAAATAATTATATAAAATATGTATAATACGACTAAAATTCAGACATAAAAATTATGCGATATAATTTTTATGGATTATTTAATTATAATAAAAGACTTATAGGATAGGTTTGGGTAAGGAACTTGAAAGATTCAAGGTAAGGTACCTTTGCATTTTTCTTAGCCGAATCGATTTCTTGATTCTCTTTGGCTGCAACTTCTGTAGATTCTTCGTATAGTACTCGATCGTAGTTTGAAAACCACACGGGTGGCACGCGTCGATGATTTTTGATCCCGAATCTCGCGAACCGGCCCGTGAGTACTATCCTACCGACTGCGCCAGTTACGATTGTTGCAGCCGCAGATGCCAAAAAAAAGCAATTTACTTATAATAATTTATTAATCTACATTATAATTAAACTTAATACTAAAGAGGTGATTCCCTACTGATGTTAAGTAGAAGAATGATTTAATAAAACGAAGTTGAAGAAAGGTTTCCACGGTGTGACCGTCGCTGCGGTGGTCTCTGCGGTGGTCGCTTTCCGTTGCTTGCCATCTTCATCCGAAATGATGTTGAAATCTTGCACGCGTGCCGTACAGAGAAAATAAGGTTGTGGGCACACCTGTGTTTCTTATATTCAAATATATTGTTTAATTATCTTCGTATGAAGTTAAGTCGGAGGCACACTGATACCGTGGGGTTAGGCTAGTGTAACATACACATAAATATATAAATACAGTAATATAAATATTAATATGTACAATTGGATTTTTTTATATATTTTTTGCGTCATACTAAACGGCTTTCAGTAGGATTTTCATATCACGAGTGTCCGGAAACACAGATTAAACTCAAGCACAAACGTCTTCACGTTCAGTCAGATCACGGAAAACATATAAATGGTCAATACAAATGTTTGTCACAAGCAGAAATCGAACACGCGACCGCAAAAGCGCGATAGCCAGCGCTGTAACCGCTGCGTCAGTGTACGTAGTGGAGCAGCGTGGTCGATTTAGCTCAAATATTTCTGCTATTTGGCGAAAAAGGACCAGCTGTGAGACGCTATAATAATATAATTGCTGTAATAATATAATAATAATTATTATTATTATTCTTGGGCTTAATATAATAATAATAATAAATCGCTGTTTTTTTATTGCTTTATCGAATTTGGTCATAATGTCATTTATAAATTTATAACGGTTCATTGAAAATTATGTGGCAAAACTTAAACACATAAATATGTTAAATCAATTAGTGTTTTAAAATCTCCTCTATCTAAGGTTGTCTGGGAGGATTCGCTTGCTTACTAGCGATAAGACCACATTTGTGCATAATATTATTTTATAAGTTTTATTTTTAAGATACCTATTGTATGTTAACTTCTATGCACAATAAAGTATATTTTATCCTTAATTCTCAAGTTAAACAGGGTATAAACATAGGCTTAGTAAGAAATGAAAAAACTTCCTTTTCGACTAATTTAAATAATCACTATTACCTAAAATCTATATCTCTGTCACAAAGATATATTAATCTATACTAATATTATAAAGAGGTAAAGATTCTAACTTTGTTTGTTTGTAGGGGGTAATCTTCGCAAATACTGATCCGATTATAAAAATTCTTTCACTAACAGAAAGCTACACTATTCAGGAATGATATAGGCTGTTTTAATGTTATTGGACAAAATGTTCAGTAAAAAATAATAATATATGTAAATCAAGTCGGTGAAATGCGAGCGAGGTCGAAACTTTACTATAATATTTGCATCATAATAATTGTGTTTGCAAGCAAACGAAAAAAAACCGACTTCAATTATATCGACAAGTAATACAACGTAGGTAGACGAAAAAATAGTCAAGTAAATACGCATTATCTAAGATTACTCCAAAAGTTGTAATCAGATCTCGATGAAATTTAAATGTGACCACATGATAAATATCGGCTTTCGATTAAATTAATAATCATTAAAGTCGGTACGACCAGTAAAAAGTTATACGGATTTTCGAGAGTTTCCCCCGATTTCTCTGGAATCCCATCATCAGACCCTGATTTCCTTATCATGGTACCAAACTAGGGATATCCCCTTTCCAACAAAAAAATAATTATCGAAATCGGTCCATAAACGACGGAGTTATCCCCGAACATACATAAAAAAAACATATATACGGTCGAATTGAGTAACCTCCTCCTTTTTATGAAGTCGGTTAAAAATAATAATTAACGCCCAACGAAGTGGGTACGTGTCGGCTAGTCGGTTAATAAAGAAATATATAATTCGGCTAGCCCGTTGGCGCAGTTTGAAGTGCTTTCTGCTTCGGGGGTTGTGGGTTCAATTCCCACTCCGAGTCTGGGTGTAATATATATATATGTATATATATATATATTTATTTATATATATAGGTATTATTTATAAGTACGTTTATCTAAAAAAAAATGTAGCTATACCAGTCGGCCGTTACCTATAACACAAGCATTAAGTTGCTTACTTTAGGAACAGACGACCGTGTATTGTGTAGATTAAAAAAATCTAATAAAATAAATACATGTAAGTGCAGGGAGGTCTACAAAACCAAAACGTTTCCCACTTCCACCTCTCACCAAACTATTTACATCGGAAATCAAGTATAAGAGGAATTGTTTCAAAGCACCCGCAGCCACAATCTTAATTTAGTAACATTCTCATCTGTCACAAAACAATTCTAATTGCATTCCTGTACCAGACGCTACCAGCATAGAGTGTGAAGAACGTACCAACTTTTATCTGGCATTGCCTTATAAAATATTGCTTCAGTCTGTAATATCACACTGCTGGGCGGGCATAAGCCTCTTTCCTTGTGTACGAGAAGGATCATATTAAAATATAAAAAAAACAAACACATGACATTCAGCCTGTAACATCCCACTGCTGGGCATAGGCGTCTTTTTCCATTAAATGAAGGATTGGAGCTTAATCCACCACGCTGCTCCACTGTGGATTAGCGGATATGTTCCCGACTATGAGTAACGATCGCTATCAGGTTTTTATGATAACAACCGGGATCAACAGCTTAGCGTGCTCTCCGAGGCACGGTGAAGAGACCCACAAGTACAGACATCCAAAACGGAATAAAATATTTGTACAAATACAAATATTCACCCCGAGCGGGAATCGAACCCGAAAACCGTCGATATTTTAGGTAACTACTCTCACACTATTACACCAGAATGGTTGTAAAATATGACATTGAATTAACGTCAAGTTTAAATTGATTGTAAAATAATATTATTATGAATTGAGTGCAATTTGTATTCTATTGCGGGTAGGGCGTAAAATGAAAACTCGGAAGAGTCACGCGCTTAGAATAAGTTTCAGATGAAGTTGAGAGATAAAAATTAATCAATCTATTATAGTAAATCGGAGCAATGATTCAAATTATATAATACTTATAATAAAACTCCTTTTACTATAGATATTATGTTTCTATATTTAATATGGCCTGCCACATAGAAATATCTGTAATAGGAGAAAAAAAGGAAGAATCAAGCTAAGTCCTCTCCAAAAAATTGTTTAGTTCTTTCATTTTCATTACTCTAGATACGATAAATTCATTATTAATTACTCTTACGCGAAGTTATTTCTTTACCAGACATTTAAAGTTATTAGAAAAGTTTCTATAAGCGATTGTCGACCAACTGTTACCACCTTGATTCGTAACAATCTTGTACCTGTAATCACATATATTTTACGATTTTGAACGTATATAACTTTAAATAATTGTACCGCGCGTGTGCCTAGTGATATAATTACTTAAGTTTTTATCATTACAGTCATACAATATTAATATTTTTGTAAAATAATGTAGTAATGAATAAACATTTAAACGAGAGATGATCAATAAAACCAATTACGTTAGTGCTGATGAAGTATCTCATTTCTGTAAAAGGTTTTGCGTAGTTTTGTTATTAGCCTATAAAAGTGACAAATAATACTGCCCTTTAAAAATATTCATTGGTTTGGTTTCAAAACACAGTTTGAACAGCGAATACATGTGATTCTAATGAAATATTCGGCGCCATAAACGTTTGTTACAAAAAATATCCTCTCTGGTTATACATCCGTTGGATTCTAAGAAGCGAGATTTGAAATTATTTTAGTTTAATAGATCTTAAATTATGGTGTCAAAGAACACGTTGATTAAAAATTGAATAGACAATAGGATAGTGATCAGATACGAACGGAACGTAAGGGATAAGAAATTAAGATATTTTTTATCCCATTTTATTTCATAGACATTTGCTCCCGACAACAAAACACGTAGCGTGCAACGAAAAATGCAGCGGCAGCTTTGTACGGAAGAATTGAATTAAAAATGGCAACGGTAAAATTCTGTTTTTCCCGCGGCACGCGCTACTGCCCGCAAATGGACAATTAGCTAGCGAGGCAGGGAAATAAAATCAAGTTCACTTGGATTTTAGTGAAAACATTGTAATTTCTGGCGTGTGCCATAAGCTGGTTAATGATCGTTCGATTACCATCGCCGGAGTTATCGTGCGTTTGTTTGTATTCGTACGACGAAAATGTTCAAATATGTTGACCCAAAGTGAAATTTCTTCAGGGCCAAATACTTTTTTTGTTTGTTTCAAAGCTTTTAGTTTTGTTCGACTTGGTACAAACGAGTTCGCTTTACGTATTCACTTTCGAACACGCCTCCAGAATTTTACTTATGAAGCCTTATTTAATAACAAAGTTCTGGGTAAATTCGAGAAGTGAAGATTTTTTTTATTTAAAATCATACTCAGCTGCTATCGGCCGACCTTTTTCTCGACAAAAGAAAACTCTTCGTCGTTGTAGTAAATTGTCAAAAGTAGAAGGATATTGTCATAGAAAATTTTGAACGTGGATAGTAAACAACTAACAAACGAGGAGATGGCTCCCTAGCTGACGATTCCAAAAGCTGTAATAATATCGTTGGGACCGCAAAAGGAGGATGTATTGTTATTTCTATAATCTCACTATTCTCGGAGTGATATGATATTTTAGAATCTTAGATAGATAGTGAAAGATAGATAATGAAAGATAGATAATGAAAATCTTAGATTGTAAATACGAGTATACTCTACAAAACCACAAATATTAAAAATAAGGTTACTGGCACGCGTGGTAGTGGTGGCAGGCGTGTACTGAATTCTGCATTTCAAATGCGAAGCTAATATTAGCCGTTAGATTAATATTGGTCAGTTCTTCGGACCTGGAACATAATATGTGCGTGTCATTATATTTAATTTCCACTTTGCGCTATAATGGTAGAGCAGGCATCATTCGAGCGTTTCTTGATGATTGATTTCTTAAGTTTTCCTGTGTCCATGGAGTGTAGTAAATTAATAACAATCTTTGACATGCAGAATACAATTGTAGAAACGAAAAAAAAAGTCCATTTTCATGACTAAGCACTCACTTATATTGTTTGTACGAGAATTATTCACATACAATTTATTATCGTACTTATATATTAAGTGTAGGTAATTATTATTATTTATATAATTATTTATGACAAAGCGGTTACGGGTTCAATCCCCCCGCATGACAACCATTTGTAGTATCCATACAGATGTTTGCCGATGTCTGGGTGTTTGTGCTGTCCTTGTAGGTCTCCCCACCGTAGCCCGATGAGCACATTAAGCCGTCGGTCCGGGTTGTTATCATGTGAAACTTGCTTTTATTTTTTTATGTCACCTCATAACTTTGTACTCTATGAACCGATTTTAACGATCCTTTTTTTTATTGAAAGTTGGTACTTGTCATATGATTCCGTTTATATTTAATTGAGATCTAACCAGTAATTTTTTATCTATCTCTAAAAGTTCGTATTTACTTGACTAATTTTTTATCTACCTATGTTGTATTATAGATATATGTAATTAAAATAGGTTTTTTTTTTCGTTTGCTAGCAAAAATAATTATTTATTTACTTCTTTCTGGGTGCATATAATCTCTTATGTATCGTGTTTGTCTAAATTTATATATTTAAATTTTATATTTTATTATTTTGACATATTTCAGTATGTTTATAATATTTATAACATAATATATCATCATTAGGTTTAAATTTTTAGATTTCAAGTGTCCTTTAAAATTAGGTAATTAGTTTGCTTATTATTGCTATTTCCATTAAGAAAATTACATTAAAAACCCGTCGGTAACGTCTCATTGTTGATATAGGCTTTTTTTACTGAATTTACAGGGCTTTCGCTGTGGATTATCTGATATTATCTCAAAATTTCTTCCAAAACATCGCCATATTTTTTCTTTATTGTCAAATATTAGATGAGATTTAAAAAATATTTGTCTTGATAATTTTGCGAAATAGCGAATTGCGAAACTGCTTTCCTATGGTGAGTATAGAGTCGGTAACACGTTTGCGATGTTTCTGGTGTGGCGAGCTGTAAACTTGTCTGCTGACCTAGTTTTATAAAATAAAAAGAGAGACATTTAAAATATTGATGACATGATAAATAATGTTTTTGTGTATTAAAGAATGAGATTTAACTGTAGGTATATATGTGGAATGTTAAACTTGAATTAGAACATAGTATCTGCTAAAACATTGGTCATATCTTAAGGAAGGTCATTTTTATCGTGTTTGCCATGTAGTGAGCTGTATTATTGCTACCACATAGGTATTATATTAGAGACAAACATATAAACCGTTTGGAATACATTTATAAATATCTTATATCATAGACACACGGTCGTCTGTCCCTATAGTAGCAACTTATTACTTGTGTTATAGGTAACAGGCGGCTGATATAGCTAAATACTTCTTTTTATATATTTTTAGGAGAAACAAACTTATTTATTCAAAAAAAAAAGACAGAAAACCGAACACTTAACTTCTATTTATTACTCATTTTTACAAATATAACAATTATCACAAAAATTAACATTAACCACTAACTTAATCGAAAATAATGACCGAGAATTACAATTTAAATTAACCAAGCAAACAACCGTTACTTTGAATATAAAAATGATCAACGCACTCGTCATGAAACAACGTCCTATCGTTCCGAAAGCCGAGAAGCAAAAGAGCCCTCTGAAAGGGTAGGGACTGCTTTTATTGACGTTGTTGCATGACGTTACAAAACGTATTAGCGGGTAGGGAACTATTTTTATTAACACTTGCACGACGTCACGAAACATATTAAAATAATCGAGATTATGCTAACAATATATATATATATATAGCCAGTATAGACAAAGCCAGCCCGGCAGGAACTTGTGGAGGCCTATGTCCAGCAGTGGACTGTACCAGGCTGAAGTGATGATGATGAGTGAGATATATATATATATAGCAGAAAGCAGGGCCACTACAAACTGCACCAACGAGCTAGTTTGTACAATACATTTGCATTTAGACTTCATGACTTTGAACAACCCTATAAATTTTTCACTTTTCAGCCTAAATTAGACAATCTAGTTTAAAATATTTAAATTACATACAGAAGGTAGTCAGAAATAAAGTAATGGGCTCATAAATTCCCGACTTATATCATACAGAATTACATAAATCATTACACATTTAATTAATAACTAAACAGTTTCGTATATGTGGTCGTATTAAAATGAAACGGAAGCTGGGATCCGTTTAAGGCGAATATCTATTTTGCATATAAAAGGCGAAGCGGAGATGAAGCGAAAATTTATTTTTCAGCTACATTTTACGTAGAAAGCGGTAAATAAAGTTTGTTTACAAAATTTCGTTTACTTAACCCACGGCTGCTAACACCACTTCGTTTTCAATTTAGGCGACTCCCGATAAAAAATAATATACTGTTTTTTATTCGTTTTTCAAACGTTATATTTGACGTTTCTGAAAATTATTTATTCTTTGATTTATATTTCGAAGATTTATGTGATTTAAGCGAATATATGTATATATACTAACTGTGTGTGTAACCCGTTGTTACACACGCGTAAATGTGAAGACAAAAAAGAAATAACCTATTGCCTTCTTCGGTAACTCCGGTAAATATTTTTTCAATTATAACCATTACTTCGTTTTCAGAACAATTCAAACTTCGTCAAACTTTTTTAGTTTATAATATCAGTATGGATAGGACAGTAATTATTTTGATACTATGAAACGATTCTTAAAAAAAAATATGACGTCTTTTTTTATAAATATTATTTTATTCTAATTTAAAGTGAGAAATATTGTATTTTTTTATGATTTTTTCTTCTTTAATGTTTTCTTTTTTATTACAGTAGAAAAAACGTTTTAAATAACGGTTAACCCTTGTTTAAAAATCTTCGAATTAAATCAAATATGGC
Organism: Melitaea cinxia; assembly: GCF_905220565.1. Lineage (NCBI taxonomy): Eukaryota > Metazoa > Arthropoda > Insecta > Lepidoptera > Nymphalidae > Melitaea > Melitaea cinxia. The sequence goes on from NC_059406.1 coordinate 2,497,231, forward strand.
GCTAAAACTTTATTTAAAACATTTTAACAATAATTTCATTAAACAGGCACAGAATATTTGATTTGATGAAATAAAAATCTTGCATTAAAATAATTAAAATTGTTATAAAATTGTTGATCCAAAAACACCAAGGAGTATCAAAATTACTAACTTCATTTTAAAAAATACAGCAAAATGTGAACTTAGCACGAATATCAACGATGCGAACGAAACGGAAACGAAATTATTTTTATAATGAGATGACACGAGTACTCTCTAACTCTTATTATTTTTACACATTTCCTTGAAATAAATTTGTAAATTTTTTAAATATAAAAAATACTAACTTAGTTAACTGAGGTAGGGCACAGCAGGAAATTTCCTATTCAAAAAATGGAGCAGCCCGACTGGGGCAGTACCTCGATCTTACTAAATCATGATCAACTACAATTTACAAATCTTTAGATCACAGCTAAATAATACTATATTAACTTAATTTTTTTTTGTGTATGTTACATCAGAACTTTTGACTGAGTCGACCAATTTCGATGAATTTTGTTTTAATTGAAAGGTGTTGCGTGTCATTTGATGAAATTTAAATGTAATTGAGACCTGACAAGTACTTTTAGTGTTATATCTAATAATGCGCATTTACTTGACTATTTTTTCGTCGACCGCATAAATTTTCACTGAATTTATCGATTTTGATGACTCTTACTTTAACCGATAGCTAATTATTGTCATGTAGTCTCGTTTAAATTTGATTAAGATCTGATAACTACTTTTTGAGTAATCTTTGATAGCGCGTATTTACTTGACTATTATTTCGTCTACTTACGTTGTATTACTTGTCGATGTAATTATAGTCGGTTTTTTTTTTTCGTTTGCGAGAAACATGATTATTCAAGCAGTGTTATTTTCCTGTTGGTAAGTAAGGTGACTAGAGCTCTTAGAGGTTGCAGACGTCTATAAACTACGGTAATCGCTTAACATCAGGTAAACCGTACGCTTGGTTGCTGCCCTATTTATATATTAAAAAAAACTCGCAATGTATAACGGTTTCAGATATGTTAGTATGACGAAAAATGTATTAAAATATTATACAACCTATATCTTCCCTTGGTAAAAAGACTGTCAAACACAAAAAGCATTTTTCAATTCGAATCAGTAGATTCTGAGATCACCGCGCAATATCATTATAGATATTGTGTAAGGCAACGTATCAGACTATGAATAATTAGTATGATATATCGGTTAATAAGCAGCTATGTACATAACTAAATTAATTGACAATCGTATTAGTTATTACTTAGCACATCGCAACTTGATACTGCTAGTTACTCTTTGATAACCCATCTATTTATCTATAATAATAATAATAATACTCTTTATTGTACACCATTAAAAGAAACAACAAAAAAAAACGTAAAATGGAAGATGTACAAAGGCGGTCTTATCGCTGAAAGAGCGATCTCTTCCAGACAACCTTTGGGTATAGAAAACGATAATAGAAACTGCAGTTAGGAAGTAAACAAATAATTGATGTGTGAATTAGATTATTTGAATAAAGTACAAATACATTAATTAATATATAATAATAAACATAATACTTACATATATAAAATATAGACATATCTAAACATATAATAAATGTATATTATATCATACAAAGACGATATAGCGGATGTAGGTAGGAAATATCTATACAAATATTATAAATGGGAACGATGTATTTTTTTTTTTTGGTTGTTTTTAATGGACAAACTCAAAAAACAACAGGACCTATAGTAAAAAGTCACCAGGAGAATGCTACGTTATTAACAATTATTATAGGTTATATTTTAACAACAGAAAACGAAACAGTAAAAATCACGTAAAACGCGCGGGCGAAGACGCGAGTAAATAGTATGAGATATAATGAATGTCATCAAACCAAATGAATTAGACAAATTTTCGAAAACCTATGAAGATATACCAACGAATTTCTATAGTCAAAAAGATAATCCAAACATTTTGGGCTTTGCATTTCGAATATTACCACAAAAGTATTTCTTTGATACGAACTCAAAATATTCCCTTCTTTCAGCATTAATCGTTAACGGAATAAAATAAATTGTCAATATTGAGAGGGACGCCCGAAGAGCCGGAGTAATGTGACAGACATCAATAGAAAGGATACCCACCCACTTATGTTATCCGATTGATATTACCACATATATTGCTTCAGAAGATCCCTGTCTATTTCTATAAGCCTATGAATTTGCATAAGTTGAACGGATACGAGCATAGATAAATATGCTTTACGTCAAAGGGTTTCAGAGTAAAATCGCCTGGCAAATAAGTATTTAAAACGGCACGAATGCCCCAAGCAATTTCGTTATAGTGCATCCAATCGCTGTCTTGCATCATGTGATATCAGTATTTGCATAGATTCAAAATTATTTTTAAGCGGAGACTATTAAAAGTGTTAGATTTATTTGCTTCAACGCTTCTTGTGATTTTATTTTATAGAGACATGCTAATGATAATGATGGCTGGTACCATTCTGGATCAGTTTACCTTAGGACGTATAAGCCAGAACGTTTTTAGATAACGCTAATATTGTACCTCGATTTATTAACAACCTACCCTCAGATTTGTGCAAAAATATTTCAAACAGAAATATCAAAACAAATTAAAACAACATTAGTTAAATATATTGAATTTTCTTAAATTGTATAAACATTACAAACGGTTTTCGTATTTTTGTTCATATTTTAACTACTGAAAGAGAAGGCGAACATTGTCTGTAACCATTTATAAATAATGAATGTGTAAAATTAGATTAAGATAGCAAAGGGTAAAACCTTAGAGGTTTTCTGTTGTTATTTTTTATTATTTTATTTATTGCTAATTTTATAAACGATAATAATAATGAAAAAAAGATATGAAATAAAGTTACGTAATGTTACCAACGTTATCATAAACATGTAAGAAATAAACGCACATATGTAAATATATACATATCAATACAAGCGCATAGCTAACCTTTTTTTGTAAAAAGTCGACGCACACATATTACCGATTGCTAAGATGACGTAAGAGACTATATAATAAAAGAAATACAAAAGTTTACTAAAATAACATTTTAATATGTGATAATAATTAACATATTGATAATTTCACAAGCAAGGGTATTTATTTTTATTTATTTAAATTCTTTATTGTACAATAAATACAGTAATACAAGTGTGTACAAAAGGCTGGCTTAACGCTAATGCATTTTCTACTACCCAACCTTGGCATGTGCAAGAAAGTATAGTGTGTAGGTGTACAATAAAAAAAGCAAATAATATAATATAATAATATAAAATAATACAATATAGCGTAACATAATATAATGAATTATTATGTATAATACAATAATATATAATAAATAATAATAAAATATATACATAAGATAATACAATATAATACAGCAAAATATAACAAACTTACTACGTACTAAAAATGTAATCAACAACCTACCTACTCTTTTCCTTTATATTTTCAGCAATGTATTTTACACCCCTCTGACGTTGAAAAGCGACGACTAATTGCATTAGGGTGACCTGTCCTTTAATAATAATAACAGTACCCACCCAGTTTAATAGTTATCGACTATGCCTATCTGACTCATATTTGAGATAGGAAAAACGAATTAACCAAATTCAAAGAAAGGAGAATGTTCTCAATTCGACTGAATTTTTTTTAAATTTATTACCTCATATTTTTTTACTGGTTGTAGCGATTTTAATTTATTTTATTCTAAAGCATGTTAAAAATCGTCGTGTGGTTCGAATTGAATTGAACAAGATCTAACAAGAAATTTTTATACCTTATAAAGTGTATTCTACTATACCTTTAAGCTTGTAATATCCCACTGCTGGGCATAGGCCTCTTTCCCCATGTAGGAGTAGGGTCAGAGGTTAATCCACTACGATGCTCCAATCGGCGGATATATTCCCTACTTTGAGTAAGTTATCAGGTATAGATGATAAATACCGTGGTATTCTACTAAATTTGTTATTTTATTTATTTTATTTTATTTTATTTATTAGGTTAGCCAACAGTTGTTTACAATGATTCACAGACATTTAACATTTAAATATAATTAATACATAGCACAAGTGCAACAACCACTTATAGGCTAACACCACATGCAAAAATCACCGTTGCACTTAGTGAAAGATAGATTATGGTTGCATTAGATAACACAATAACCCAGCAATAATCACATAATATCAGATAAAGTTTAGGAATTACATAAAAACACATCATAATGTCATCATTACTTACAATATAAAAATTTCACAATTGATAGAAAAATTGATTCATAGTACATTAGAGACACAAGTATTCACGTTTCACAATTTACAGAAGCATAATAAATAATTTAAAAGGAAGAAAAAAGAAAAAATAAGTCACATACTAAATTCACACTTAATGAAAATAATCTTAACTTGGTGGGTAGAATGTAAACAGCAGTGATCGACAGTGTATATAATATGTTGCGGACAAAACATGCATTAAAAATGACTGGATGTGGCATGGCCACAGAAATCCAAACAATAAGACTGACTCATTATTTAGACTTCTGCGGGCATGACACTTCAGAATAGCACAGTGATACGTAAATATGGTTATATTTCCCCTGTTCTGCTTTTAGTTCTTAATATGTAATTCATTTATTTATTTACTCATCTCAAATTCATTAATATATATCAAATAACGTATAATTAAGAATGAAATCACTTTGGTTTAAAACAAATAAAATAATAAAACAAAATAAAAATAATAATCAAAAATGAAATCAAATAAAAAAAAATTAAATTAAATCAAATTTAAAATTCATCATTGCATGCATATTTAATACAACTATACCTAGTAGTAAGTTAAAAAATGGAAAAAAAATATATTAAAAATTATAAATCTATAAATTGGATCTTAAATACTGCAATACAACTCTATAGAACATTCCGTACGAATCAAAGTTGATATCAACCATATCACTGCAAGAGTTTAAAATTTTACAAAGCCGGCACACCGGCGAATTTGAACCCAATACCGTTTTTCGCAGAGGAGGGCAGAGAGGAGTTATGGTACTGCGAGGGATCCTCGATGGAGCGTAAAATCGGAAAAGACTTAGCAAACATCCACTATCTATCATTCCTCTTATTAATTTATAAAGAAAAAGCAAATCAATCAAATCCCTACGCAGTGCCAAAGAGTCAATATTAAAATATTTCAGTCGAGATTCGTATGATCGCAACTGACTGGTCTTCTGCACGGTATAAGCAAGATGCCAGAGAAAACGTTTCTGTACACGTTCAAGTTTTAAGCAGTGCGTTGCATAATGTGGTCTCCAAACCACACTGCAATATTCCAAAATACTTCTAACTAAACTATTGTAAACTAAAATTTTGGTTGAAGTATGACGGAAACCCCTTACATTTCTAATAACAAACCCCAGAGCTTTGACTGCTCTACTCACCGTACCGTCAATATGTGGAATGAACGTAACTTTTTTATCAAAAACAACGCCCAAGTCGCGAACCGTTTCTACCTCTTTTATCAATTCTTCGCCCATGTGATAATTTGAATTAATAGTATGTAATTTACGCGAAAACTTGACATGTATGCATTTTTTTGTATTTAAGTGCATTTCGTTACTCTTACACCACTCCATAAATCGTTCTAAATCAGATTGAAGTAATTTAGCGTCATGTTCACACTTGATGACCCGTGCAAATTTTAAGTCATCGGCATACATAAAAACACGCGAATACAAAAAGCTACTAACTACGTCATTTATAAACAAATTGAATAAAACGGGACCTAAGTGCGAGCCCTGAGGAACTCCGGAGGAAATTGAACATTCTTTAGATTGGGATCCATTTATAACGACAGAAAAAGAGCGGCCAGATAAATAAGAAGTGAACCAAGAGAGTAATGTGCCTTCGATACCGTAAACCGACATTTTATATATCAATAATGAGTGTGGAACCCTATCAAAGGCTTTAGTGAAATCAGTATATATGACGTCATACTGTTCACCGGAGTCAATTGATTGCACCAATAATTCGGTAAAGCCTAATAGGTTGGTCGCAGTCGATCGCAGTCGTACAAACCCGTGTTGATCCTCGCTAAGATATAGTTTAAGATGGTGTTGGATAAAAGGACATATCAATGACTCAAAGATCTTCGCGAAAGTAGAAAGTATAGAGATAGGACGGTAATTGGAAATTAGATCATTATTACCTGTTTTGTGTATTGGGACCACTCTAGCGGTTTTCCAAGCGGTAGGAAATATACCCGACGAAAGAGACCTATTAAATATTAACGTCAAAGGAAATGCAAGAGATGATGCACATGAATTAATAAAAATTGGTGGAATTCCATCAGGGCCCGCACCCTTCCTGGGGTCAATGCCCTCCAGTCTCTTAAGCACGGTTTCCTGATCTATGTTCGGAATATCTAAAACTTGACTATTGTTGCGAAGTGAGTTCAGGAAAGCATTAGAGCAAGTGAGGTCCTTTTCCAATTTAGGGGAATACATAGAAGAGAAGTAGTCAGCGAATAAGTTGGATATTTCAACGCTATCTGATAATACCGTTAACCCGTCAGTCATATATTTAGGGTAAGCACTAGTACCACCACGTTTGTTCTTTATATGCGTCCATAACAATTTTGGATTTTCTTTGATTTTTGCTTCTATACTTTCTAAATATGTATTATACAAAGAGTTGGCAAGTTTTTGACAACGTTTACTGATTAATTTTAATTGAAGGTGATCCATAGGATTATTATATTTCTTGTAACGACATCTTAATGTATTCTTTTCTTTCAAACATCTTATTATTTCTTTATTAAACCACTTAGGATACCTTTTAGACCTTGATTTATGTAATGGGATGCATTCCCGAATAATTGCACGCAAAACATCGTAAAATACGTCAACCATTTTGTTAACGTCAAGATCCACAAAAAGAGACTCCCAGTTCTGCTCCTCCAAGCGTTTAACTATATTATTGTAGTCTGCTTTGTAAAAATTTGGTCCTACATTTGAGGTATCATATGGAAGTTTGAACTCTTTCTTAAAAGACAGATCTATATCTAGGGGTGGATGTAACCTGTCGACCGCGCTTAAAGAACTACCTGCCTCGCATATATGACCCAACAAAGACTCCGAAATTAATACCAGATCCAGTATGCGCCCTGAGAAATTTTTTATCATATTTTGTTGAGTGAGTCTATTCATATCAACGAAATTAAGGAGACTTTGGCATGTAGAAGGCAAATTATCGCGATGACCTCCATCCCAGTCAATAGCCCCCAAATTAAAATCACCTATCAAAACAACATCGCTAATATTACAGTTGTCAAAGACGTAATTACAACTATCAATAAAATGTTCGAGACTAGAAAGGTTTACTGGCGGTGGAAGGTAAGTTGCACATAAAGCTATTTGACGAGAGGCCTCAGATTTCCCAATATGAAAAATAATCCACAAGCACTCATTGTTACTTTCCCATTGAGTAACACGCCTTGAGACTATTTCTCTTGTTACAGCAACCAATACACCTCCTCCGTCCTTTTTGTTAAGAAAATTGGAACTCATTCTGTCTCTCCTATAAACAATATACCTGTCATCAAACAATTCATTACTCATAATTTTTTCATTTAACCAAGTCTCAGTGAGAACTATGATATCGTAGTTACTACAGCACAGATTTTTATAAAATAAATTAGTTTTTGTTCTTAAACCTCTACTGTTCTGATAATATATTTTTAGACTGTTGAATGTAAATATTAAAAGTTTTATTAGCATGCAAATAATAAAGAAAAAAAAGTACTAAAGTCAAGTTAACCTATTTAAAGTGTCCATGTTCTTAATTAATATATAAGCAGAGGTCTCACATTTTCTTGCAAAAATTCTTCCACTTCTAATCCACACATACTTATAGCCCATTTCTTTTGCTTTAATTCTGGTAGCAGCATGAAGAGCCTTATTCGAGGGTGATAAATGCTCAACAATATACACAGGCAATTTAGGTCCCATAATACCTAAGTGGTTAGTACACAGTCGTTCTTCAGGATTAGATTTGTTGTACTTTATAACAGATGCAAGTAATTCATCGCGGATTCTTGGGGAAGCCAATTGTATAATTATTGATCGGGGACGAGAGCCCGAGGTAGCAATCTTGGCAGTCCGAGTGCAATGCAAAACATCTGTATTCTTTACTTCGCTGTGTACTGTCTTGGCTAGTTGGGTTACAATAGTGTACAAATTTTCATTCTTCTTTTCAGGCACGCACTGAATCTCCAAGTTCGAAGACCGTGACTGTTGCTCCAAGTAGTTGATGCGTGTGTTAAGACTTTCAACCGTTTGCTTCAGCTTTTTATTTTCCACCTCCAAATTTTTTACTTTCTCGGTTGTAGCCTCTTGTTTCGTTTTGATTTCCTCAAACTTTTGGTTTATAAAAGACATTGATTCATTCATATCTTTCATCTCCTGCTTAATTGGTGCAAGTTCTTCACTAATGGCAATCTTCAGACTATCATTGAACTGCTTCAGCATATTGCCAAATTCAATCTGTAACATTTCTTGAATAATTGATTTTAGATTGTTCTCGCCAATTGTAGCACCTGGCGGTGATGGAGAATTTATAGCAGGTCTTTTGCATCCCCTGCTCATAGAGACATTCCGTAAGGGTGTGTTGTCAGTTCTAGCAGTCTTCGGAGTACTCATCTTGCAATTAGGACACTTCCAGTCGGAGGTAATATCTGTGCTAATAACTGACAAGCAAGAAAGATGGAATGACATTCTGCATTTAGCACAAATAATAAAATTATCATCTGAAGCACATTCCTGCCGACAGCAACCCCATGCATTCGACTCAGACATAACTTCTTCAAATTAATCAATAACTGACCACCAAAGATGATAATGTTCGACGACAACGTTGTTCTTGTGATTCACTTATGTTACTTTGGCTTCTTGTTAAATAAATAAACAATAATTCCTCACAATATGTACAGTACTGAGCTTGCTTCCTTTATTTTCACTTGATTAAGACTTTTTATGGAAAAAAATGGAAATTTATGTTACAGAGATACGTTGTACGTGCACGCTTAGTTAACGCGGGTAGTTGTATGAATATAAGTCGGTTTTTTTTCCTATTTGAGAACATATAATATTATATTTTGAACGACACGTGACGCTAACAGATGACGGAAAGCGAAACTCGAATTATTCAAATAAACTTGTATGTGACTAAAATAACACAAGACACTTTATTCTACACCACGACGAATAAATGAAATGTGATATCTTTGAACACATTTAACACAAAAGCGGTTTCACTTTTTTCGATATTTTGTATGGTATAGTCAAAGAGGTAAACTTTACTTGTTAATTTTTAGATTATCATCGTTATAATTTTTTCTAATTCGACATGCGACTATGACTAAACTTAAAATAATTAATTAACTTACTCGCTTCAACCTATCACAGTCGACTGCTAGACATAGACCTCCCCCAGATATCCCGGTTTTCTGCAATCCTCATCCAGCCTGCACCGGAAATCTTACGTAGCGTTTTCCAAAACGTGATCTCCACTCCAGGACACATTCGCTCCAACGGCCATCGGTCCTGCGACACAGGTGACCAGCCCACTTTCAACTAAATAAAAAAAAAGAATTAAATTTTTTTTTTTTTAAGTTTCTTGCCAGTTATTAATTCACATCAAGATACGGAGATTGGTTCGCAGTAACAATATTTAACTAAAAATCAAGCTCTTCGTAAACTTGTGGATAAAAAGTGCTTTTAAAGCTTACTCGAACACTGAAAGTTTTGATTTTAAAATGTGAATTACGTTGAAAAACAATTTTTAATGTCATGTCAAAAATCGACCGTTCCAGCGGAGATCGAACCTGCATCTCCGACTTACCGTGTCGGTGCTCTAGACAGTTAAGCTATGGAACGATGTAACCGCTAGATCGAAATTTTCGATATGATGATTTTATATTCGGTCTAAGCGACCGTGGCGCCGTCTATAGTGAGTCATTTACAGCACTCGTAACTATTCAAAGTTTTCACATTACAATGAATTCTTTGACAGGAGACGACACCATGCTATCTTGATTCGTATGATTTATTTTCGTGCTACCCACACATGAGGAAATTCTAAACAATTTTTAATATCATATCAACTTATATTAAAAATTGTTTAGAATTTCCTCATGTGTGAGTAACCCAAAAGTAAATCTTACGTTGATAAATTATTGTATTGGTACTGTCATTATTTGACCTTACGCATTCCAAAAATAGCTTAAAGGCAAAAATTGCGTAACAGTACTTCAAGCTCTCACACTGTGTGAAGCTAATGAGTTGAAACAAGATATATGACAGCTTTGATCTGTAAATATATGTATAATATTTTATACCTTTTCGAGGCATTACATGTCTTGTTATTCTCTTACTTACTCAATTTAATTTATAAAAATTAAACAGTGTTTAACTTTTACCTTAATGTTCATAATATTATTGTCACTGATCTCGTTTGATACAAATAGCCGGACTTTAACAAGACTGACAATATGACAATGAATTGGGATAGAGGTCATGACAGCTGTCTATTGCTTTTGCAATAGTCAAAGGCCATGACCTTTTCAGCTGACTACTTTTTATGACATTTTTATACTTACATATTTCCATTTTCAGCGTAGGACCATCGTTTATTACGAAGTCACAAAACAGTCGACCGGCAGTGTTTAATAATAAATCGTCTCTAGGATAAACATAATGCATGATGCTTAAAATAAGACGCAGGCTTTTAATTTTTTTTTATTTAAAAATAAATAATATTAATAATAATAAAAACACTTTATTTTACACCAAGAGTGAGCAAAAATACAAAAATAAAAACAATATGTACATGGCTTATATAAATGGAAAGTTGTAATAGACATACATAGATGTATATAAAGTTAATGAATTATTATGATAAGATTGATCAGATTAAGAAAATACTATTGCTTTCGTGATCGCGTCTTTTCGTCCCAACTTATAACGGTCGTATAAAGGCATTTATATATTATTTAAATCAAAGCCATCAAACCCTTAAAATTGGTAGATTATCTGACAAATGCATCTATTCTACATCAATAACTATAAATTACATTTAAAATGTACATTTACATATTAACAAGGAAGCTTATACAATTTCAATGCATTCAATTACGCTGTTTAAAAATACAAAGTATCATTAAGTAGTAGAATAAATGCACGGAATAATTGAAAATTAAATATTCAATTATAAATGAATTTGTATTTAAAATTAACATAATTCATTTCAAACGTGTTTAATTACTTATGTACTTTTAACGGTAGATGTAGATTATACTCCAAATTTGATTTTTATTGCTGTTTCCTCTTTTCTTATAAAGTTTTATAAGGTAATAAAAATAAAATCAATTTTACTTTATGCAAGTATATGTAAATAACTTTGAAATTAAAATCAAACAATACTTTACATTTAAAAAGAAACCCAACTTCTTTGAAATATAGCGAAAAGTCGAATAGAAAAAATTATGAAATGGAAGAAAAATTCTGAGACAGCAACTAACTCGGAAAATTAGTTTCTTCTTGAAAACAAATTCTGAATATTTTATTCATGAACAATGTTTGGATGTAAAATTCTTCTAGAAAGCCAACAAACATGTCACCTAGTCTATATTCGCTTATCACTGAAAAATATTTATCTTATATAAGATCGCTCTTCTAGCGATAAAACCGCCTTTGTACTGTAGAGAGTATGAGTATTATTATTATTATTATTATATTTCATAAGCTTTCAATATTAGTGGTTTTTTTAAAGGGTATAAAATGTCAAATTTGCAATTGTACACACGTAATGAGTTATGGGTCCTCTAAGACAGTGAAATCATCTATAATGTAACGAACTTTTTGTAATTAATTACTTCATACATTTTTTAAATTTATTATTTAAACTCATACTACATACAAAATTACAATATTTCACTCCAAAACCTCGGGGATTTGTCCGGAGTGCTAAGTTTGAATACAGTTCATTTAGGCAATTAACGGTGGGTAGTTCTACAAACTAAAGTAAGTTTAAAACCTTTTAATTCGGTGGTTTATAGTGGTTCTGTTCTTAAAAGCCAACAAACAAGAGATGAGTCAAATATTCCGTGGTTCTTTGGCCATATACGTTATTTGTTGCAGTAGATGTTATAAGTTTTTTTATTTGTCGTGTATTCATTTTATGCTGTGTGGCTACGGCAGTAAAGAATATAGCCACCCCCTCTCTTCCAGTTCCACTACCACCTTGGAGTTAAAAAGCGGACCGATGGCGGGATAACCATCCAACTGCTTGCTTTTAAATACACAGGCCAAAGACGGGCAGCAGCGTTTTCGGTACGACAAAGCCAGCCCTGCGGTGCTGCCCAGCGTGGTGACTATGGGCAAAACACATGAGTTCACGCTATTTTTGGCGCAAACTTGTGGAGGCCTATGTGCAGCAGTGGACTGCGATAGGCTGCAGTGATGTGATGATGAATTTTATGCTGACATATAAAACTACAAAGTCTTCTGAATCTGAATACTGATCGAGTGTTCCACTATCGGGTCGTTTTTGGGCATATCTCTATTTCTGGTAAACATTAGTGACAACTAGATGGAGATCATAAAAAAATATAATGATACATCTATAGTTTTTAACACGTAGTTATCGGTTACATAAAGTTTTGAATCGTATATCACAAAAAATATATACAAGAACATATATAGTATCCTCACAAATAAAATTAGGACAAAATAATATATGAGCAAACTTCTTAGTTACGTAAATTCAGCTATGCAGAGACAATATGAGATTCAAATATGAATAAAATTTTTAAATTCATATCATTTAAAAAAAGAAAAAAATCTAATATAATTTACATTAAAAATCGAATACAATATATCATGTGCATCGATTTTAAATTATAAATATAAATTAAAGTACAAGGAGTACATCAATAATGAACGTTCAAGAATTATTTTAAAATAACTATCTCAACATACGAACATTATGATTAAAAAGAGTCCTCAGTAGTCTTAAGAAACATTTCTATCTCGAAGTTCTGAAAAATAAACAAAAAATGCAAGGCGCAGAAGTGAGACACCGAAAAATAAGTGGAGACAAACAAAAGCGCTTTAAATTCTTAAAGTTGAGCCGTAAGAAATAAAGACTGCCCCTTAAAGAAGCAAAGTACGGGCTGAATTTTAAGCACCGCCAACTGTACAGCACTAGACAATTGAAACTATGAATTATGCATGAAACCGAGCGCCTCTGGGCTTCCGATATAGACTCGCTAAATATTTGAAGTTGGAAAAAATATAATTTTTAAATTCTCTTTTAAAATGTATGTGTAACAAATTTATGTGTGTGCTTTTGTATCCGTTGTTATAAAAGTAAAATAATAATTTTATTTGGTTTTATTTTGTCAAAAGTTTACAATTTCTTGATATAATACTGAGTATTTAATAGATTTTATATTGACAAATTTATATTTATTTTTAATTTTGTAAATTTTTGGAGTTCTGAATATATCTTATTAAACTTCTATTGAAAAAGTTCATCTCAATAAGATAAGACAGATACTCGTCCCAACTCAGCATTTTAGTTTTTTTCTAACCAATGCTATTAATAAACTACTTTTTTATGTTTACATATTTTTTTAACATAAACTTAGCTCAGAATTTTATCTACAAGAGAACAATTATGTGAATTATTACATTTGCAAGATTTTACGCTATGCACGATATAAGCTATAAAGCACGATCTTATATATTTTTTGTGTGTGAAATTACCTTGTAAAAATTTAAATTTAAAATGAAAATTTTCTTTAAAATATCAACAAAACAGCTCGATTTAAGAGTACGAAGAACATCCAAATACCCTCGTTGAATGTATAAGCATGCTTTTAGAATATTGGCATACGTGCCGCGTGGCCCTCGCCGGGGCACTTAAGACTTACTGCGAGGGAATAGTTATTTATATGTTGTTGACGGGCTATGTTTTAGAGAGAATATTTACAATAACACTATTAAGTATATTATACAAGCTAACATTTAAATTTCGAAATATTATAAGGTTTACTCTAGCTTTTCAGTCAAAACTGTTAAAATTCTGATGTTATTGTAATTTGTACAGTTTATAGTTGAGTGACAGTGGATTACACATGACTACAAGTTGACGGGGTAAACTAAGGCCAATGAGAGTCGATTGTAACTCTGAATTTATTGAAATAACTATAAGCATAAATAGGCAGAAGTAGTGACGTCATAGGTGTCTAAGGTAAATGCAAAAAAGCAATTTGGCAAGAAATAACCTAAATTGTAGACTGTCATATATTACATTGTTGAATATGCGGTAACCGATACAGTCATCAAATAATGTAAAAACTTATGAAACCTGAGATGAGTGGTCAAATACCTAATCTTATCTTCCTTAGCAGGATGTTTCTACCTTAATCATTATATTAGCCTGCTTCGAAAGTATGTTTATTTCCCTCCGATTTTTCCCCTAAACGTGACCTAATTGTATTTTTCATACTTTAAATAATTGTATATCAGGTGAACCTTGTTTGCCACCCTAGTAGGTAGTATACAAAAAAAATTGTTGAATGTTTACTTTTCATCTTACAATTATTAAATTTAGTTTTAATTCCTACTTCAAGAATACTGAAAACAAGAAAACACCTCTTCAAAAATTACAGTAATGAATAAAAATAAAATAAAATTCTTTAATTTTATTTTTAGAAACAGCGCTTTAAGCTTACAAATCTTACGTTATTTCAATACTCAAAGCGTAACACCACCTTTCATTCTCCATGTATCCTACCAATTATAATCCGTACACTTACAAGAGAAAGAGTGAATAGGCATTTTTGTGCCACCGCAACCCAAGATTACATCGTTACTTGCCATCAATCAAAATTTTCGTCAATTGTAAACTTGTTTTCCATAAAAAAATCCCTTCTATTTAATTAGGATCAACTTTACTAATCGTACTTTTAACCAAAAAAATATAATCAGGTTTTCAGGATACAGTTTACGTATGGCTAATTATAATCAGAAAATTAAACAATAATTAAAATTGAAATTATTTCGCATCTGAATACAGAATATTGTCAATCAATTTAAGTGATTTTGGAATTTAATTTTAAAGGCTTCTCGGTCAAAAATATATTAAAAGTATATTCATTAATTTTACTCATACTCATATATTAAACGCCAGGAATATGTTAGCCGTTACGTTTTTTTTTAATTACTTATATTTTGTTATACATTATATATATATATATATATATATATTCATTCGTTACAGAAATGAACTACTAACATACCTACAATTTTTAAATATATTTAACGATAAATTTATATAAATCGTGAAAGCTTATAACTTTAAAATATACTTATGTATATAAAATATTAAACCTATTTATCGTCTAACTTCACAATTAATCACATAGCTTAGTTCAGCTAACAAACATATGCATTTTATATAACTTATTTTTAAAAAAACTTAGTCTTTTTGAGTTTTATTTTTGTAAATTAAACAAAGATATTTTACTTTAGTTATTTTGTTAGTTCTAATAAAAATCTGTGCGATTAACATTTATTAAACGAAAATATATAGAATTTCAAAAGTACGGACAGGTATGATTTACTTCGGCAATTTCTCAGGCAGCTGGTTTAACCCATTCACGAGATGAAATTTTCATAAATAATACATTAGAACTTATGTAAGTTTTTTAAGTATACGAAATATCTCTCGCTTTCTACTCGTGTTTAATTTTAACTCTTAACATAGAATTTTTTATGTATATTCATAATTATGACTCAATTATAAAAATAAATCATCTAAAAATATAACCTACAATACCTTCTATAACCTGCAAATGTTTAAAAATGTACATAAATATAGCAGAATTGTTTTAAACCAATGACGCAGTTATCTCTTCACGAAAACCATGAAGTTTCAATATAATAGCTACAAGTTTAAACATGTTTTCAAGTGTAAACAAAGCTTCAAAGTGAATAAGTGAATTGTAACATTTTCAAATATAAAAGAAAAATACTTTGCATCTTGTTCGGACATGGCTGTAAGAAACTTTCGAGCTTTTAAAAGAAGTTGGAATAAGTTCTGACAACTTTTCCGTGTCGCATCGACGCGTATAAAAATAAAAGCCGTTGGAAGTTAAACCACGCATGACAATACACCATAAGTATCAAATTCGTATTCATCTTCGTATTTCAGAAAATAGTTTTTTTCTTTCTTTGGGCTTTGTTACAAGTCAAATTAAATAAAAATCATAATTAAGTATTCGAAACACATTTCGATAAAATTTTACTTGGACGCAACACTGTCGCGATTGTATTTGGAAGAATGGACATTCCGTTTTTAAGCCATCTTGTTTTTTAAACTATATTTTTAATTTATTGACCTGCATTATACATATATGCGGATATATTCCCTCCTATGAGTAACGGTCGCTATCAGGTGTACATGACAACAACCAGGACCGACAGCTTAACGTGCTCTCTGAGGCAGGGTGGGGAGGACACGACAAGGACTGCACAAACACCCAGACGACTGCAATTATAATCAGCAACATATATCGTCAAAGACATTTGTAAATGGTAAATATAAAAGGATATCGCTACAAAATTATTTTAAAAATAAAAAAGAAAAATATTTTAACATA